>NW_016807741.1:1096823-1285576 GCF_001698545.2 Rhinopithecus bieti
ATAAATATATATATAAATAAATATATCCTACTCAATAATAAAGAGACAACCCAATTAATAAATGGGCAAAAGGTTTCAATAGACATTTCTTCAAAGAAGATATATAAATGGCCACTAAGCACGTGAAAAGACACTCAACATCATTAGTCTTTAGGGAAATACAAGTCAAAACCACACTGTGATACCACATCACACCCACTTGAATGGCTAAAAACAAAAAGACAATAACAAGGGTTGACAAGAATGTGCAGAAATTGGAACACTCACTCGCATTGTTTGTGGGAATACAAAATGGTGCAGCCATGATGAAAAACAGCTTGCTTATTCCTCCAAAAAGTTAAACATAAAGTTACCGTGTGACCCAGGAGTTCTGCTACCGTGTGTATGCCCAAGAGAATTGAAAACATATGTCCATATGAAAATTTGTAGGTGAATGTTTATAGCAGCATTACTCATAACAGCCAAAAAGTGGAAACAACTCAAATGTCTATCAGCTAATGAATATGATTCACAAAATATGGTATATACATATAATGGAACACTACTCAGCAATAGAAAGGAATGAAGTATTGATGCATGCTACACTGTGGCTAAAACTTGAAACATGCTAAATGAAAGAAGCCAGGCACAAAGGCCATATATTGCATGATTCCATTTGTATGAAATGTCCAGAATATGCTAATCCGTAGAAACGACAGTAGACTAGCACTTGCCAGAGGCTGTGGTGAGAGGAAAGAACAGGCAGCAGCTGCTGGAGAGTTCAGGATTTCTTTTTGGGATAATGCAAATGTTCTGGGACTATATGGTGGCAATGGTTGCACAACTCTGTGGAAGTACTGAAACTGGTGAATTATACATCTTCAAAGGGTAAATTAATACAGCTATTATATAAAGGAGGGCAAGAGGATTCAGATCATCTAGATTTTTCCCACACTTGTAAAAAAGATGAATAGTACCAGACCCACTGAACTGCTGCAGATTCAAATATAATAGTGTAGGGCTGGGCAACATAGCAGTGGGAGCCCTGGGCTTGTTTTCCTACAACTAGATGGTCCCATCTGGAGGTGATGGAGACAGTGACAGATCATCGGGCATTAGATTCTCATAAGGAACGCACAGCCTAGATCCCTCACATGCGCAGTTCACAATAAGGTTCACACTCCTATGGGAATCTAATGCTGCCACTGATTGACGGGAGGCGGAGCTCAGGTGGTAATGTTTGCTCGCCTGCCGCTCACCTCCTGCTGTGCAGCCGGGTTCCTACCAGGCCGCAGACCAGTCCCTGTGCACGGCCCAGCGGTTGGGCCCCCTGTGCTAAGGGGAGACTCAGGTTCATTCATGAGGGATCTGCCCCCATGATCCAATCACCTCCCACCAGGCCCTACCTCCAGCACTGGGGACTACATTTCAACATGAGATTTGGGCAAGGATACACGTTCAAACTATATCATCATCTCTACAAAAAGATAAAGAAAATTAGCCAGGCATGGTGGCATATGTCTGTGGTCCCAGCTATGGGGGAGGCTGAGGTGGGAGGATTGCTTGAGGCTGCTTGAGCTCAAGAGTTTGAGGCTGCAGTGAGCTGTGCTGTTGCTTGTCAGGGCAACAGAATGAGACCATGTCTCCAACAAAAGAAAAAACAAATATAATAATGCAAGGAAATAACAGTTCAGCACATCACAGGATGCTAAAAATATGAGAGGTTCTCACGTACTGACTGTATTAGTGCTTGTTGGGGGTCTACGGACTGTGCATACAGTAAGCAAGCTCATGGATGATGTGGGTGGTAGGTGGGCCTCTTTCTACTCTGACTGGCTGCCTCCCAGGTCACTACCCTATTACCCAATCACTTCAGAGCAGGAATGTCACAGGGAGCCCTGTGGGTGAACTTGGGTCCCCTTCCTGGGCAGGAGCTTTGAGGCAGCCCCTGAGGCAGGTGGGCTGAGGCCTGGGGTGGGGATGGAGGCTTTGGAAAAGCCTGGAGAGGGGCAGAAGGGCTGCAGGAGGTCATGCTCTGGACCTATGCTGCATGTACCCTTTATAGCTGGTCCTTCTCCTTCCCACTCCCCCACCCACTGGCTCACAATTTCCCCTGCTGATCTGGGCTTTTTCTCAGCCAACTAGAGGAAGGCAGGGGGCTGGCTGTGGCCTCTTGGTTCTCCTGTCGTCCCCACTCAGCCCAGCCCTTCTGCAGTGGCCTCTTCCTGACCTGGCACACCCATAACAGCTGCCACCCCTGCCCCCTCCCGGGCCCGGGCTCCCCACTCCCAGCTCAGGCCAGGTCAGGAGGAAAATCTTGTTTCTTCCTCTCCCAATGCCACTGACATGCATCTGGGGTGGTTTCTGCCTGTGCCGCTTCACACCTGCTGTGCTGCAGCCTACTTGGAAGAGGTGGCAGCCTCCCAGGCCCCCACTCCCAGGGGAAGATGAGACTCTGGAGCAGAATAGAATGATGGGCCGTGAGGTCATGGACCAGCCTTCCCATTCTGCAGGTGAAGACCCTGAGGTCCGGGGAAGTGCAGGGCTTGTGTAAGAGGGCAAGATCAGAAAGAAGCCATGCAGTGTGAAAGGGACTGGAGGCTACTACTGCTATTTGGGACTAAAACCAAGTTCCTCCCAGTGCAGCCGCCGGTCATTCTGTCTTCACTCACACCTCCCCAGTCTTCTTGTTGTTCCACCGCAAACCCATTCCCCTCTCTGAGCTGCAGCCTGGCTGTTACCCATGTGTCGCTCAGCACCTTGTCCCATTCTGGTGTGCATTCCCCCATCACCACTGTGGAGGCCACACACACACACACACACACACACACCTTTCTATCCCTCTGTTTTATTTTCTCCACAGTCCTTGTCCCCCAGCATGATTTTCCAACACTCTTTGTTCATTTGAACAGTGTCTGCCTCTGCCTGGAAACTGAGTTCCAAGGGCAGGGACCTGGGGTGCTGTGGCCTCCAGACTTCCTGGGCACCTGCTGCAAGGGACTGGCCCAGGACAGCAGCCCTGAGGTCGTAGATGGATGGGTGACTCCGTTTGGCCCTTGACAATTTGGAAAGCACAGGAAGACGTCAGAGCAGGCTACTGAGGTTCTGGGGCTCACAGTCAGTCCTGGATGGGAATCCCCACTCCCCATCCTTGCTGTTTGGCCTTGGGCAAGTAACTTACCATCTCTGCACCTCAGGGTTCTCGTGTGTAGAAAAATGTAGTGATAGTACCTGTGCAATGGGCAGTTGTGAGGCTTTGATAAGACGGCATCTGAGAAACTTCTAGCAAGCTGCCTGCCCTGGAAAGTGTTAGACAACTACTCCTGGATGACCTTGAGAGGCGATGGTTTGGCCAGCAAGCCAAGGGCCTGTGGTGCTTGCCAACTGGATCGTATGTTCTCGCCATCTCAAATTCTTTTCGGAATGTGCTGAGGTATGAACGAATGAATTATTAAGCATTCTCTGTCTAGGAGACTAGGTTTTCTGTTCTTGTCAGGGGTTTTCAGACTAAAACTGTTGTGGGGACACATCCCTTTCTTCATTTGCACCTGCTGGAAGTCAAGAGAGAATCCAACAAGAGACCCTTGTTCCCACTTTACAAATGAGGTGACTGAGGCTGATGTGGTTCTTACCATCTCAGGGTTGGTCAGTGGGAATGACGGGAAAGGTCTGGACCCGTGATCTCTGCCACAATCACCCTCCCCCAGCCCTGGCACAGGGTGGGTGTGTTCTGCTTCTAGCAGGCTCTACAAGGAGCTCACGCTCCCTGGGGAAATGAGGTCCTTCTGAGCTTGGCCCTGCACCACACTGGCTTCAGCAGGGCCCTAGAGGAGGCTAGGGGCTGGGAGCACGGAGGAGCCCCCTGCACTATCCATTGGCCAGGCGGTGACGGCAGCAGGAGGTGAGGGCTGCTGACCGGCGACAGGGTGGAGTCGGACCCCCGCCTACTGGGAAGGTGCCCCTCCCTCTCCGCTGTGACCTCTTCTGGTCTCGGCCACCCCCACTTCCATCCATCCTGCCATGTGTCACGCGTGCTTGCATTCCTGGGCCAGGAAGGGTGGAGGGACAAGGATGCTCAGTTTCTGACTTCAGAAAACTTCCAGCTGCAGCCCTGTGGGTTCTTTTTCATGCAGAGGAGCCAGGAGAGGGCCATGCTGGAGGAGCTGTGAGCGCAGCCTGTGGACCCCTGAGTCAAGGCAGGCTGGGCTGAGAAAGGGACTCCCGGCCTATGGAAGTGGGCTCTTGCTCCAGCTCAGAGATGCTGCTCAGACTTCACCTCCTCCTGGAATCTTCCTCACACCCCCAACCCAACTTGGGCTAGGAGTTCCCTCCTCTGCCCTCAGAGCTCCCCATGCTTTGGGCACAGCACTGTCTGTAGGCACCGGTCCTTGACTTTGCGTCCTTGGATGAGTTACTTAATGGTGCTCACCTCAGTTTTCCCATTATAAAATGTGGATAACAATAGACATACTGCCTTCAGTCACATTCCCCTATCAGAGCACTAACAGTGTCCCCCGCTAGCCTTGAGTGCCTGGTTTCGGGTCTGGTACATGGGGGGCCTCCCTGTCCTCATTTCAGGTGACTGTTCTAGGAACAGGTGTGCCTTCCTGGCTATGAAGTGAGAGCTCAGAGCCCCGGGGAGCTCTAGCCCTGACTCTGTGGTGTGGCTGGCCCCTGCTCTCCATCCTGCCTAAGTCTTTAAGGGGCTGCCCTGACTCTCAGAACTTCATCCACGGTGCTGCTGCGCCCCAGAGGAAGGGGGCCCGTGCTGGGTCACCAGGCCTTCTCCCTGCAGGGCAGTTATGGAAAGTCTGCTAAGCTGGCCCTTAGGACTCAAGATGTGGAAGGGACTTAGAAACAATTATTCTGCTCTTTATCTTATGGAGGGGGATGCTGGAAGTGGGAGTTGGGGGGGGGGATTTGCCCCAGGCCCTAGAACCGACCCTGCAGAGGCAGCCCCAGGACTCAGGCTCCTCTAGCCAGTGCTCACGCTGGACTCCCTGGGTGTCTCCAGCAGCACGTGGAGACGTTGCCAGGAGAGGGCAGCGTGAGTGTGAGGCTCACTCAGCGAAGATGTGGCCTTTGCTGCCCTGCCCCGGGTCTGACTTTGGGGAGCCTCCTGAGAGGCTGCGCCGCCCAGGGCAGGGCTGGGAATTGCTGATCACCTGAAGATTTGGGCGCTACGATGTGGAAATGTCACTGGCCGCCCTGGGTGGTGCAAACTCTGCTAAATGTCATCTTCTATTTTGAGCCCGTTTCCCAGGGAGGTCCCAGGAAGCAACACAGATGAGCACATCTTCCCAGAATGGGGCTGGTGGGTGCGGATACAAGGAGGGCTTGATGAGCCACAGCTACATGCCGGGATGGGAGGTGCTGGGCCTTCCCTGTGGGAAAGCAGCCAGCGGGGGTTGGGGGGCGGTGGGTGCTACAGGAGGGGACAGACCGGGTCCTGCAAGGATAGCCCAGGTCCTCTAGGGTAGCTACTGAGCTGGAAAGATCTCTGGGCAGCTGACCAGACCCTACAAGGTCTGCAGAGTCAGAGTAGTGCCAGGACCTGAGAGCTCACCTGGTCTTCACCGCTCATCTCACTCATAAGGAAACACAGGGGAAGAGCTTCCTAAGGCCACTCACCCAGGGCAGGGGGCAGTGGAACATAGCAACCTTCTCAGTTGGCAGAGGTTTCAAGAGCCTAAGTCTCAGCACACACAGTGGATGCAGTGCTGTCATCTTCCACAGGACTGACAGCTGCATGGGATGAGGGACAGCAGGACGCTGAGGGAGAGGGTCTGTCTCCTGGATGGGGACGGACCTGAGCCCAAATCCCAGTGCTCTAGTTCTCTCACTGTGTGACTTTGGGAAAGCTTCCAAACCTCTCTGAATCCCTGCCTCTCCACCTGTAGCTGGGATACTGGTTTTACCTCATAGGGTTGTTGTGAGGAACCAGTGAGATATTTTGGTGGTGCCTGGCATACAAATGGCAGCTGCTGTTATATCCTGAGTCCTCTTCTCTGAGGGAAAGGTGGCTGTTCTGCAGTCACTCTCTCCCTAACCCACCCTGCACCCTGGACTTGGCTACACGACTTTGAAAGGTATTGCTTACCCAACCCCAGGCCTGACAGCCACTTCATCCTAGAAGGTAGGGAGCATTTGAGCCCAGAGTTGAAAAGATTGCCCAGGAAGGTTCTTCCCTCAGCTCTTGGGTCCCTACACCTGTGTGGTCATATCCCCAAAGCCCTCCTGGCTCCCAGAATGAGGGCAGAACTGAGAAGAGCCCAGAGCAAAGGGATCCACAGTTCCCCTGGTGATGGGCTGTTCTCACAGGACTGGATGAAAAGACCGGGACTTTTCAGCCTCAAAAACTGAAGGTTGAGAGAAGATGCAGGCAAAACATCTTAGATGATGAGCGAAAGATCACCTTTGCCAATACTTAGGTTCAAGCCCAGTCCAGGACCCCGGCGGCTACACTGCACTGTCTTTCTCCTCCTTCTCTGGGTCTGGTTAAGTGGTGCTTCTCTTCCCTGATCACCAGGGCCGTCTTGGTCCTTTCTGACCTTGCTCTTCCATGGAGGCTAAGCAATGGCATTTTCAGGGCTCCATCCTGGGCTGCTCTCCCTCGATCCCCCAGGGTGATCCCAGCCATGCCCCCAGATTTGCTATCTGTGCTTCCTCAACTCCACTGTCTGCGTCTCCGGCCTGGATCTTCATCTTGTGCTTCACAGACACACATGGCCTCCTGGCCTGGGCGTTCCCCAGGTATCTCACTCCCAAACCTCCTCTCTCCTTCCAGGTATCTCACTCCCAAACCTCCTCTCTCCTTCCAGGTATCTCACTCCCAAACCTCCTCTCTCCTTTTGGTTCATCCCGGTGAGTGGCAACACCATCCTTCTGGTCAACCAAACCAAACCTCAGACCTGTCTTCGTTTTCTGGCTTTTCCTCTGCCACTGAGAGCTATGACTTCCCCCTTACCAGCATTACCACCATGGAGCAAGCTCTCCTCACTCATAGTCACTGGGGCTACTGTGTCTTCCTCTCCAACCCATCTCCTTACTGCAGCCAGAGTGAGCCTCCTGACATGCCATCTGATCCCCACCGTGCCTGCCTCCTGCATGCATCCATGCTCCCAAGGCCCTTTCTGTCCAGCCTGGCCTCCCCTCACTCCTTCCTCTGTCTCTCCCCACACTAACCTGGGGGATTTTGACCCTCTGGAATTGTCTACCTGCAGCACCTTCTTTCCCTTAGCTGCTTGGTGAACTCTCCCCCATCCCTGAGCACTCAGCTCAGATGCCTCTGATAGAAATATCTCATGCCTAGCAATGGAATTAGAAGCCTCTCCTGCTGTTCCAACCTTGTTGCCAGCTTCTAATGAGCGTCTCCTCCACTGGTCTGTGAACGGCATGAGCACAGGGACCATGCTGGGTCCCCTGTGCCTACCCTAGGGCCTGGCGTGCAGTAGGAGCTCAATTATATCTGCTGAGTGCTTGAATACGACTGAGAGGGGTTTGGATCCCTGCAGTAGAGTGCTCAGGAATGTCATAAAGGGGCATATTTAGGGCAGATTGAGGGACAGCATAGTCCACAGGGAGGGAAAACTGCAGGACATGCCACCCCCAGAGGTGGGAGAGGCGGAGGGAAAAGCCTCCTTTGTGTTTTAGATAAATTAATTAATGATAGGCCCAGTATGGGCGGAAAAAGAACAGTAGGGTGTTGCAGCCACACCCTGCGCCTGAGGCTTACGCAAGGGTACAAGCGTGTCCACTGCCCCGGTGGGCTCTGCAGCCTGCTCAAGTGCCTGTGTCCATTACGCCATCCAAAGGCCCCAGTGGAGTGTGGATGACTTCACTTTGGGTCGGGGGTCCTTTCTCCTAGCTGTGAAGTGCTTGGACCACCTATTCATGTTTCCCCTCCTGCGGGCAGAGCCAGTCTCACCCTCATTCCCCATGGGCAGCCTGTGTGCAGAGAGGGATACTTGGGTCCTGTCAGATTCATCTGAGCAAGCTGCAGGTAGAGTGACACTGGGAGGAGCGTGTGGTCAGGAGGTCTTTAGCTCTAATTTGAGTGAGGTCAAAGCGGCCTTTCCCATCATGGGCATGGCAGTGGTCACAACTCCTTGCTGAAAATCACGGGGCACCACCAGCAAGGGGCTTGTCTTGCTTGGTTGGAAAGAGTGCATGGGGGCTAGAGAGGAATCAAATGCATTCCCCATATTCACTCCAGGTTGGGGACTTAGGCTGGGCTGGAGAGTGAGGCTTGGGGACAGGAGAGGGAAGGGAGGAGCAGAGCTGGGAGTCCCCTTGAGCTGCTCTGCACACCGCCCAGCTCTCAGGTTCCCCAGCAGAGATGCGAGGCTAGGCCAGAGTCTGGAGAAGGGAAGGTCTTTGAGTACCCTTGCCCTAGGGGCTTGGAATAGAGATATATGAACTTTCCAGAGTTCAAGGATTTTATCAAGAAGTTGCCCAATGTGTTCATTCATTCATTAGAGAACATCAAATGCCTGTAAGTACCAGGTAGTGTGCTTCATATCAGAGATACAAAGATAAACAAAAAAACAAAACCTTGGTCCCTGTCCTGGGAGCTTAGATGGAGAAACAAAGGGAAACCCACATTTCTCCGACACATGGGTTTGCCAAGGCATTTTGGTCTTTTTATTTTTATTTATTTATTTAGAGATGGAGTCTCGCTGTGTTGCCCAGGCTAGAGTGCAGTGGTGCCATCTCAGCTCATTGCAACTTCCACCTCCCAAGTTCAAGCAATTCTCCTGCCTCAACCTCCCAGTTAGCTGGGATTATAAGTGTGCACCATCATGCCCAGCTAATTTTTGTATTTTTAGTAGAGACAGCGTTTCACCATGTTGGCCAAGTTGGTGTCAAACTCCTGACCTCAGGTGATCTGCCTGCCTTGGCCTCCCAAAGTGCTGGGATTGCAGGCAAGAACCACTGTGCCCAACAGCATGTTGGCCTTCTAAATCAAGTTTTTTTTCAATGTCTTGGAGAAGGCCATAGTGGCCTGAGCCCTACTGTGATGGTGGGGAAATGAAGCTGGGTGGCATGGGGTGGAGCCAGTTTCACCCAGGTGATGCTGTCCTGAGCCCTGGGATGTTTAGGGAAGTCACCTGTGATCTTGACCCTACATCCAGAAAGACTGCATGGTGACGTCTACCGCAGCTGCCTCTGTTCCCGGAAGCCTCGGGGTGCTTTCCCCTGCCATATCCCTTGGGCCCCTGGAAAGAAATGCCATTTCATCCCTGTGTTCTCAGACATGCGCCCTGAGCCTGCCACCATTGTTCAGCTGATGTCAGGGATGCTGGAAAGAAGGGCTAAAAATAGCTCTGATTTGATGTGCTCTCAGGGGCTGCGTTGGCAGCTGGGCCCCCACCTTTTCCTTGTGCAGAAGGCATCTTTGCTCTAGGGTATGTTGGGGGGCGGGGTGTGTGCAGGGTGGAGGAGAGCATAGAAGTTTCTCAGAGCCAGCCAGGCTGTGGAAGGTTCTAGAGTCTGTTCTCACACTGAGAGTCTGTGAACCAGAGGTCTGTGGCCCCGGTCGTGGCTACATGGGTGCATTATTTTTGCAGGCCCCTTGCGCTGCCAGACCTTGCCTTTGAGTGGTTCTGAGGGAGTTTGAAAGTGGGATTCATGCGTGGCTGTGGGGCACCCTTCCCTGGCGTGTGGTGAACGGCTGGAGTGGAGAGAATTCTCGAGAGGTCAGTGGGTCCAACCCTTGCCTTCTGTGTGTGGTGAGCATCAGACAGGTTTGTTTCTGTTTTCTTAAACTATCCAGGGAGAGGCAGGAAACCTGTCTCATTGTAGGTTCAGCCAGCTGTGCTGGTCGCTGTGTTCTCTCTTGTGTTCAACCCAAATCTTTCCTGCTTGAATTTAGCTGCTGCCCCTGGTCATCTACCTTTGGGAACATCTATTTCATGTATTTGAAGCTAGAGTTACAGGCAGCTCCTGGTCAAAGGAGACCAGCTTCCATCAGAGTCATCAGAGCTGGGGCAAAACTCACTTGAGTGCACTCTGATTGGATGTTACCATGGCGGGCCGAGGGGCGCTGGGTATACGGATGCCCCTCCTGGGGGTTAAAATCTAACTGGAGAGGCTTCTCTCTTCCTAAGTGACCAGGTGCAGGGTGGGGGATAAGGAGAACTTGGATATCGGAGGATAGAGGCCTCCAGGGGTGGGAAACAGAGACAAGCATCACAGCTGGGCAGGGGGAGGCTTCCACCTGGCTTTCTAGCATGGGTGGGTCACTGAACTCCCTGAGCCTCAGTGTCCTCATCTGTAAAATGGGGCTTGCAGATGATCTCATTCATAGGGGTGTGGACAGGAGTGAATGAGAGGGGGAGAGAACGAGAGAAAGAGAGCAGGAGAGCACGGTGCCTTGGCGTAGAAGCACTCCCTCTCGAGTCAACCACCTGGGTATGAACCCCGGCAGCCGCAGCCTCTTGCTTTGGTCTCTTCATCTGAGGACGATCCTAAGGCTTCCTGGAGGCTTAGACAAGTTGATAGATGCAGAGCGCTTCCATTGTGCCTGGCACAGAAATGGGAGCTACGGGAGGACGAGCAAGGGGAGGAATTTCACCAGATCAGGGAGCAGGCATGTGGCAGGAAGCTTGGTCCTGCCCAGGGATGGATCTCCAGGTAAAGGGGACAGCAGGAGCAGACACGGAGAGGGGCACCCCTAGGAAGGTCTGGGGATGGAGAGCCATGGATGTGGCTGGAGAAGTCATGGGGGACAGGTGGGAAGGCAGGTCGGAGTCAACCATGGGAGACTGAACTCCAGGGTGCAGAGGCAATGGGGGCCACCCAGGTTACTTAATCTAGCTTAGCCTCAGCTTCCTCATCTGTCAAATGGGACTGGTCATCATAGTAACTGCCTGTTTGCCTGGCAAAGGCTTACAGGCTGTCTCCTGTCCTGTCTGTGACAGCTCAGATAGTGATTATCCTGAGATCTGCGAATGGTATGGAAAGACGCCAAGGCCTTTTGCTCTGTCCTGCAGCCTGCTCCTGAGCCGTGATCCCAGGGAGCAGCCGCTAAGGCTTTGACCTGGGCAGAGTGAATGGGAGGCAGGTAGAAGAGCCCCAGACAGGTACAGTGCCACACTGCATGTGGCTGCCTGGCCCTAGACCCTTGCCGCCTTGGGATGTGGTCAGACATGGACACACAAGGTGGCAACTGCTCCACCCTCAGAAGGAGGCATCAGGCGAGAATGCCATCTTGCAATGTCTCAACAGCCTTGCTGCAGCTACAAGTCAGGACTCCCAAATAAGCCAGGCACAGGATAAGGGAAAGGGGTGTAGTGTGAACAGGGCGGAGGGAAGACAGGGGAGAATTGGCAAGTTGGGGTATCAGTGAGCTCGCGAGTGCTTTGGTGGCAACTAGCTTAGCCCTGTCCTCAATAATGGGGGCAGCGTGATAATGAATTTGGAACCCCTGGATCCGCTCAGTTCGTGCTTACTTAGTAATTTGAGCACTCCTGCTGTCCTCTCTGAGGTGAGTCCAACAGCTGAATGTGGGTTTGGCTTTTTGTTCTGTGTGCCCGGTCTCCCTGTCTCCCTGTGGAGGCCACGGTGACGGCGAGTGACTGGGAGCAGGCAGTCCTGGGAGCAGGAGGGGAAGCACAGGCAGGAGACCTTGCCTGCAGCAATCCAGGTTGGCTGTGGATGCAGGGCCATGGCGGACGTGACTGTGTGTCCACAGGTACCTGTACAGATGGAAGCTGAGCTGTGTGCTTGTTGCATGTATGGATATTTGGTCATTTGCATGTGTGTGTGCGTGTGTGCTCTGTCAAACACAATGCAGCTGTGTGGAGTGTGACTGTGTGGGTAGATGTACTTTGTGTTGAGTAGCCTGTGTGTAAATTGTATGCACAGTGTGAATGCAGTGTGTGTATGCATCTGTGTGTGGTATGTTCGAGTGTGTGTGTTCATGTGGCAAGTGTGTGTATGGGTGCGGTTGTGTGTATGTGTGAGATAGCGCGTACTGCATCCTCCCAGGATAAGGGTAAAGATGGTTTGAGTAAAAATCCCTCAGAGGGGATAACTGTGTCATTATCAGCTTCAGAGAAAAGCTGTGCTCTGCCTTTGAGGTCGGCTTTCTGGGTCTTCTTGGAAACAGCTTGAACAGTTCTTGGCCACGAAGGGGTCGGAGTGCAGCCCACAGGCCTGGCTGCTGGAGCAGAGGCAGCCCTGCAGGGGCCGTTGGGGTTCTATTTGCTGCTGTGACCTTGGGCCTGGGGCCTCTAGGGCTCCCTTGGTGAGTCCAAGGATTGCAATTGACATGGTCTAAGGCCCTGCTTGTTGGGGGGATCTCAACTCCCCAGCCTCCTCACAACCTCCACGACACTCAGCACCCGTCAGCACCCAGGCCACGTAGCCACACAGACTGTAGGCTCTGAGGTGAGGAGGCTGGAGCTGAAGCTCAGCCCTACCACACAGCCACTCAGCACAGGCCCCATGGATCTTCCTGGGAGCAGGCCTCTGGTAGGGACTGGGAACCCAGTGCAGGGCAAAACCAGGCTCAGGGACTGCCTACAGGGCTGAAGGTCCTGCAGGAGTGGCTGACCTTAACCTCAGCTCACACAGGTGCTTGGCAATAGCCCAGTGCATGGGGTCAGCAGACCCAGCTGGGTGACATCAGCCAGTCCCTTCGCCTCAGTTTCCCCATTTCCACAGGACCCATGGTGCCCATCCTGGGGTCGGGGCAGAAGCAGGAGGCCTCACACATGCTGAGTGCTCCTAAGCGGTATCACTTTGTGTGGTTGTGATTGTAACACTGTCCCCTCTGTTCCTGTCCCCGGGCACCAACCTGCAGACAGTCACAGGCTGAAGGATTGCACAGGTGGAGGGTGTTGGTGGAAGGAGGCTGAGAACCCAGAGGAAGGACAGGAGAGAGGGTAGAAGGGGCCTGTTGGACAGGGCCTGGAGGGGTCTCCGTGTCATGAGGCAGTGGGAAAGGTACCCTCATCAGACTCTCCTCCACTGAGGCCCCTCTAGGAGTCATCGAGGAGCCCCTCACCCTCTCCCTGGGTGTCTGAGAAGCCTGCCTGGTGGCCGAGCCGCTGTGGCTGCTGGGACCAGAGCTATGTCCCTATGTCCCTGTATGGCCCCAGCCTCGGCATCCTGTTCATAACCCAGCCTGGAGCGGATGGCAAGGAGCAGCTGAAGGGAAGGGGCTGCCCTTCCGATCGCTTTCTGCTGGAAAGAATCAGTGGGTCACAGCACCTGCCACATATGGAACAAAGCCGTTTGCTGGTGATGGGCCCACCAGCCTATTGCAAAGGGGATGTGTGTGGCATCTCGGGGTACTGCTGGTTGTCGCGTACCAGTTATTCATGTCTTGAATACTGCTGGCCAAGGCAGCTCCTGGGATAGTGGGGAGAAGCCAGCAGCTGGTGAGATCTTGGGAGCCCCAGGAGGAGGGAGGGACCTGTGTTGCGTGGCTCTGAACCAGCTCTGCTCCCGGACCAGCTGTCTGCAGGTGCCCACAAAGAGATCAAACAGGGGTCTCCCCTGAGGAACTCAGCCTCCTGCCAGGGCTTGCTGTGCCACTTGGGGGTCACAGGGGAAAATCGGGGCCTACTATGGCCTCTGCCCAGCCAGTTTCCCATGGCTTCCTGGGGCTGCAGCCCTCCTGGTTTGGCACATGGGCTCTGGAGGGAACACTGTAGGTTGTCCACGGTGACCGCTGCGGGCCCCGAACCCGGAGCCCTGAAAGCATGCGCCATGTGGCATTCTCGAATGTTGACCAAGGAGGAAGGCGGGTCTAGAGGTGCTAAGTGACTTGCGGTGAGAGTCCTGTAAGTGTGGTGCCCAGACCTCCTTTTTTCCTGCTCATAATGCCGCCTCTCAGCTTAGGCACTTCCCTCCTTCCCTCTCTTCTCTTTCCCTCCCTCCCTCCCTCCCTCCCTCCCTCCCTGTCTCTCCCTGTCCCTTCCCCCATTCCTTCATTTCACTGATGTGGGTCCAGGGCATGCCATGTGCCAGGCGCTTTGTTACATGAGGGGCCATGCCAGTGATCAGCACAGACACGGTCCTGCCCACCAGGCCCTCCCTGGAAAGGTGCACATTGCGTTACACATCGACGCAGGATTTCTCGCAAACACTCTAGGTGCTTCTCAGGTGCAGCCAGGGTTGAGACCTTTTGTGCTACAATGTGCACGGTCAGGGGACACACCTGAGGGAGGGGAGGCCAGCTGCTCTGGACCCCTGAAACCCATGGAGAAGCTGGCGATGCACAGTGAAGAGCGATTCTCTCAAGGATACTTGACAACCTCCTAGGCAGCAGGGCCCAGCCCCTGGTCTTGGGAATGTCTTCTGAGGACAGCTCCACATGCTCACAGTGCCCAGGAGGCCTGAAGGTGGGCGAGGCCCCTGGTCTCTGGTAGAAAGCAGAGCTCTGCATTAGGGCAGGAATTTCAAGAACCCGGAGACTTAGGGGAAGCTTCAAGGACCAAAGCCAGCCTGGAGTCTTATGCCACTTCTGCATGAATCCCCAGGTGGGATACAAGCGTTCACGGAATCAGGTTTCTGAAGAAGCCGCTTGAGGGGTGAGAGCTAGAGATTGCTAAGGCCAGTGGGCACAGGTCAGCTGCCCAAGTAGGCAGTGAGGTCACCTGTCTCAGGCCTGGCTTCACCCCAGGGGACTGGGCCTCTAGGATAGGACTGGGGGAGCAGCTGTCCCTTAAATCCTGGTGATCCCCACCCA
Source organism: Rhinopithecus bieti (assembly GCF_001698545.2). NCBI lineage: Eukaryota > Metazoa > Chordata > Mammalia > Primates > Cercopithecidae > Rhinopithecus > Rhinopithecus bieti. The sequence continues at coordinate 1,111,504 of NW_016807741.1, forward strand.
TTTGTTCCTCAAACAGGTCAGGGTAGCCTTGTGAAGTCATCAGTAGAGTAGAGTGTTCCTCTCAGTCACCAGTCCTTGGGGCCAGGCCCAAAGAGACATTTGTCAGAAGGGAGAGAAGCGGGAAGTGTGGTGGGTAGACCTGGATTCTTCTCTGCCAGGGCTCTTCCTGCCTCCTTCTTGCCTGGTTGGGCCTGTCGCTATTTACTGGGGAGTGGAAGTTCTGAAGTCCTCATACTTGCTTGTGCTGGGAGTGAAGTTTCCTTTGGGCCTTTCCATCCAGGGTTTGTGAGCTCATTCCTTCCAGAAGGCTGCAGAAGCAGGTCCTGGGAAAAGCTGGAAAAGGTCCTCCCAGATGGTGCTCAAGGATGGATGGATTTCCTGTGGCCCCACTGAAGCTTAAGCTTTAGGGCCCCTCACTTTTATGGGCCTCTTATGGGACCCTGTATTCAATTTTGAATATGTAATTTTGTATTCTTTTTCTTTACATTTTTTAAAAAATCAAGATTCTTTTTTTGGACAATTGTATAAATTAACATTTACATAGAGTAAAATTGACTTGTATGTGTTTGTAGAGGTCTTTGAATTTCAATACATATGCAGATTCACATACTCACCACCATAATCAGCTCACAGGACAGTTCCATCACCCCAGAACACTCTCCCATGTGCCCACTTTTAAGCAAATCATTCCTTAATTTCAACCCCTGGGAACCACTAATCTGTTCTCCATCCCTCTGCCTTTGCAGAGTATCATATAAATGGAATCACACTGTATATAACTATCGAGACAGACTTCACTCATTCAGGATAATACCTTGGAGATTCATCCAGGTTGTTGTGTGTATCAGTGATTTGTTCCTTTTTATTCCTGAGTAGTATTCCACAGTATGGATTACCATAATTGCTTATATATTCACCTGCTGAAGGATAGTTGGCAAGTATGAAAAGAACTGCTAAAACATTTGTGTACACATTTTTGTGTGGACATAAGTCTTCATTTCTAGAATATCTAGAAAGGGATCTGTGGGTCATATGGGGAGAGTACGTTTAACTTTATGAGAGACTGTTCACTGTTTTCCAGAATGTCAGTGGCATTTACATTCCCACTGCAATATATGAACATTCTAGTTGCTCTGTATTCTTGTCAGTACTTGATAGTGTCAGGGTTTTTATTTAGACATTTTAACAGACATGAAGTACTATCTTATTGTGGGTTTTTTTCACTGATTTTAATATATGTTTCCCTACTTATTTGTAATGGTGAGCTCCCTTCTCCCCATGTTTATTTGCTATTGTGTGTATCGTCTTTGGTAAAATATCTGTTCAAATATCATACCCATTTTAAAAATTGAATTGTTTGTCTTCTTACTAATGAGCTTTAAGAGTTCTTTGTTTATTCTGGCTACAAGTTCTTTGTCTGATATGTGATTTGCAAATATTTTCTCTCAATCTGTAGCTTGTCTTTTCATTCTCTTAACAACGTCATTCACAGAGCAAAAATTTTTAATTTTGATAAAGTTTATATTTTTTTTGTTTTATGGATCATACCTTTGCTGTCATATTTAAGAAGTCTTTGTCTGGTACAAGGTACAGAAATTATTCCTATGTTTTTTTCTTAAAGTTTTATGGTTTTACACTTTAACCTATGATACATTTTAACTTAGTTGTTGCATATGAATGACTAATTATTACTACATCGTTTGTTGAAAACACTATCAACATTGAATTGTCTTTATGCCTTTGTAAAAAACTAATTGGCCATAATTATGTGGGTCTTATTCTGGACTCTCTTCTGTTCTGCTGATCTGTGCTTCTCTCTTGGCCAATGCTACACTGTACTGCAGCTTTATAGTAAATCCTAAAATCAGGTAGTGTGAGTTCTTCAAATTTATTCTCTTTTAGAATTGTTTAGGCTATTCTAGTTTCATATAAATTTTAGAATTGGCTTGTCTGTATTTAAAAAAAAAATCCCACTTGGGTTTTTATTGGAATTGTGTTACATCTATAGATTAATTTGAGGGCAATTGTCATCTTACTATAGTGCATCTTCCAATCCATGAACATGGTATGTCTCTCTATCATTTAGGTTTTCTTTGATTTCTTTTATTAGCATCTTGCAGCTGTGGCATACAAATCCTGCATGTTTTATTAGATTTGTCTCTAAGAATTTCATTTTAGGAGCTAATTTAAGTGGTATATATTTTTAATTTTTTAATTTCCAATTATTCATTAATCATTTATAGAAATGCAATTGACTTTTATAGGCTGACCCTGTATTGTGAGACCTTCCTAAATTAACTAATTATTTATATGAGCTTTTTAATAGATTGCTTAGGATTGTCAATCTAGACAATCATGTCATTTACGAATAGGGACAGGTTTACCTTTTCCTTGGCAATCTGTATATACTTTCTGTATTTATTTCTTTTTCTTGACCTATTGCACTGAACAGGACTTCTAGTATGATGTTGAATAGGAGTGGTGTGTGTAGACATCATAACCCTGTTCTTGATCTTAAGATGAAAGTATCCATTCTTTTATCATTAAGGAAGATAACTGAGGTTTTCCACAAATGCCCTTTATCTACATAAGGTTAAGGAAATTCTCTTCTATTTCTAGTTTGCTGAGAAAATTAATGGATGTTGAATTGTGTTACCTTTTATTTCTGCATCAGTTGTTATGCTGTATGGTTATTAATGTCATAGATTACATTGATTGATTTTTGAATATTGGACCAGCCTTTCATTCCTAAGATAAACCCCAGTTGGCTCTGGTACATTGTTCTTTCCATATATTACTGGATTTAATTTGCTAATATTTTGTTGAGGATTTTTGCATCTATGTTTATGGGAGATGTTGTCTGTAGTTTTATTTTCTTGTACTGTGTTTGACTGGCTTTTGTATCAGAGTAATGCCAGCCTCATCAAATGAACAGGGAAGTGTTTCTTCCTTTTTTATTTTCTGGAAAACAGTGTGTAGAGTTGGTGTAATTTCTACTTTACGTGTTTGGTAGAATTTACTATTTTCCTTAAAGAAGGGTTCTCTAAGTCTCAGACCCCGCAAAACTTGAGCTCACCCCTGTTTGGGGCTTTGAAGGTGGGCTGTTATCCACAATCAGAAATTTCAATGCTGTTTCTAAGAGTGTCATAAGAAGCAGCTGGAGACTGTGGGCCCAGATAGGCAAATCTGTTCAGTCCCCTGCCCCTTGTAGAAATCACTTATTTTCTACCCCAGCCAGTCTTGGGCAGAGCCATAGCCAATTCCAGAGGGGCAACATAGTTTGGGCAAGACCTTCTCTGATTTTCCTGAACCATGACTGATGGTGTGGCTTCAGGGAAGTCACTTAGTCTCTCTGAGCCTCGGACGAGCCAGCAGGAAAAAGAAGATGACAACTGTGTCTCTCTCAAAAAAGCTGTGCTTGGAGGACTAGATACTTCTGCTGGAGGGAACAGGAGCTTTAAACAATTCTATAGCTTACAAATTAAGGGAAGGAGGCAGAACCGGAAGGATATAAGCAGAGTGGGCTGCAGGAAACACAGGAACGGAGCACCTCAGGGAGGAGTAATGGCTGCCGTCTGCATGGCGACTTCTAAACTCCTGTCTGTGCTCGCAGGCATGGTCTTATTTAAGGCTCCTGTGACCCTCTGAGGGGGCACCATGGTATGCACTGATTCGTCCAACATGTCCTGGGGTTCTACTCTGGACTAGGCATTTTATACATGCGAAAACTAAGACTCAGAGAAGTTAGGAGATGTCCCTCAAGGTAACACAGCCAGGTGGCAGAGCTGGAAGGGAGCCCAGGTGTTTTGGGCAAACTCCATTCTTCCCCACTGTCAGGCAAGTTGGACAGAGTTCAGAAGTAAGGAGACACATGGTCTACCTCTGGGAGGTGCGTGGGCAGGAGCTGTCAACAGCACTGGCCCCGAAGCCAGACTGCCTGGGCTTGAAGCCCTGCTCAGCTACTTACTTAGCTGGGAAGAGCAAGGCGAATGTTTTAACCTCAGTGCTTCAGTTTGCTGTCTGTAAAATAAATATTAATAGGTAATATTGCACCCATAATATTGCACCCGTAAAATGAACAATTGGTAGGTAATATTGCAGCTACCTCATAGGGTGTTGTGAGGATTAAATGAGGTAATAGGTACCAAACGCCCATAATAGAGCCTGGCACAAGTGAATGTCACACAAACATGAGACTTTATTGTTTGTAAAGATGCTAGACCATCCTTTGTGCTCTATGAGGTCACTGACTTGAAGAAAGACAAAGTTATAAGATGTTGGTAGAGGCTTGGAGATCCCTCCTGCCTGCCCCTCCTGTGATGGGAATAGCGGGGCCCAGCCATGGGAGGTGACTTGCTCAAGGTCACCCAGTCCTGCAGACCATAGACCAGGCCCAGCTTTCTTGAACCCGTGCTCCTGAGGACACGTGGCGTTGCTGCCTTGACCCCGGTGCATTTCATGATCCGAGTCTCCTAGGGGAGATACGACGTGACAGGAGGTGACACCGACTTTGGGAGCAAATCGGGGAGGAGAGTTGGTGTCTTCTCTCCCAAGCTACCTTCCTGGAGAAGGGTGCAGCAAGCTCTTTGGAACCCTCCAGGAAGGTGGAGAAGGAGGGGCTTGGAGGAATGGCAGCCAATCCTGAGTGTCCTGCAGACGCTTGCCTCCCACCTCGGAGCGCACCTATGGGCTTGCAGCCCGCGCCCCGGCAGAAGAGGGCGCGGGCCCGTAGCGTGAGGTCACGCGCCTGGTGGCGTCTTTCCGCGACGCTTAGGGTCTGGCGCCACCGTGTGGCCGCGGGCCGAGGCCGCTTCTGCAGGCGGATGTGGGAGGCCCTGCAGGAGGCCGCTGCCCGTTCAACCTCAAGGCAACCTCAGAGGTCACCCAGGAAACTGAGATACCGAGGGAGAGCAGCGCTGGCCCAGGGGTTTGGGGGATGGGGGGAGGCATGCCTTATGCCTTCCTCCCACCCCACCCATCTGCCTGGTTGTTTCTTGGCAGCTGCTTAGATCTTGAGGGAGACAGACACCAGGGAAAGCTAGGAGAAGGAGGAAGAATCCTAGAGCCTGGAGGACAGCAGCAGCAGCCACGTGATTGCAGGAGCTGCCAGGATCCTCCTGCATGAGAGGCAGGGGCTTTGCACGTGTTGTGGGGGACAAGCAAGGTCATGGGGTCAGGCCTGGGTTCTGGTCTCATCTGGGCTCCACAGCACTGAGTGACTGAGGCGGCGGTGGCTTGCGTTCTGGCACTGGGGCCCTCCCCTATAAAGTAGGGGTTGGACTAGACCAGTGTCCAGACCCAGTTATATTGCAAACCAGTACCCCTTGGTTGTCTACTGGGGACCCAAGGACTTAAGAGTAGCAGAGGAGGGCCCGCGCCAGGAGCAGTTGGAAAGGATGAGCATTTGCGTTGAGGCCTGGCTGTCAGGAACTCCTGGGTGGGGCTGTGATCAGTCCCTACTACAGTCCCTGCGGTGCCTGTGTGGGTGACCCAGGAGGCACCATGCTGTCCAAACTCGGTTTTGCCTGGACCGTGGTGCCCTCTAGGCCCCAGCATCTGCTTGACAATTGGCTCAGGGAGGAGTGGCACCCACTTTGCCTACATCCACCCTGTCTCTTCCCATACCCTGGGGTGCTCACACCCAGGAGAGCGTCAAGATTGGCTCCTCTGGCAGGCATTCCAGTTGAATTGGTATATTCTGGGCTCACTGTTTTCCTTTTCCCCGGCCTTGGTGGGCAGAGGGGCCTGTGGCTTGGGGAGAACGTGGGGTCGAGGGGTAGAACTGGTGCTCTCTTTGCCTGGGTGAACCTGAGCACTGGCATTACTGACTTGGGACCCAGATGGATAGGGTTAGTGCTGCCATATAACCATTCCTCCAGCTGCTGGGCCACCTGTGAGGCTAGAAGAAGCAGAGTCTGTAGTCTGAGTGTACTCCTGAGACCATTAGGTTTGTGGTCTGGGGCCTGGAGTGATCTATGGCTCATGGCTTGTGTGCTGCAGGTGCCACCTGTTGAGAGAGCCGGGTTTGGGTCACAGGGAGCAGCTCTGATCTGGGAGACCCACCACACTGAGGCTCCACTCGGCACACGGCTCTCCTGGACACAGGTGCCAAAGCTCTGGGCACGCAGCCCTGCCTCAGTGCCTCAGCTGGAGCATTCGTGTCCCCTGATGCCCTGCCTCCCTGCACTGCCATCATGGTTGATCAGCCTGACCCTTCTATCACCCTCCATCAGGGGCTCACCCTCAGCCCCTCCCAAAATACCAATGGTGACATCTGCTTCCAGGAACCTCCCTGCACACATTTCTTTCTGCCATCACCTCCTCCAGGCAGTCTTCTCCTTCAGATCCCCAAATTTGACACTGTTCCCCTTACCTTTGCTTTCTCCTTCAGCTCCCTCCTACTTCTCTGTCTCTCTGTGTGTGTCTGTCTCACTGTCTATCTCTATGTCTCTGCCTCTATTTCTCTGGGTCTCTCCCTTCCCCTCTCTTAGTGACTGTGAGCTCTGAGACCAGGTGCAACCTCCCCCTTGCTCTTCCTGAGCCTCTTCCCTGGTTTCCTGATTTTGTGAACTCACAGGCAGGGGCCCAGAGCAAGGCAACGCCCTGTGGAAATGCCACAGTCAGCAGGTGGAAGAACCTGGAACAGAACCAGAATTTGGTGCTTTATTTCATGCTAGAGCCTCAGTTTCCCCATGTGTTGAATGGTGATAACCAGACCTGACCCGCAAGGTGGGCCAGGGACCCCAAGAGACTGTATACCTGGAAGGACCTGGCCCGGGGGTTCTGGTGCCCTGACCTTCCTCCCATGTCCCTCCCTCATGGGGCCATCACTGCAATGCCAGCCTCTGGTTCTCAGTAAGGGTGTGTCTCTGCTCACCTCAGGGGGTGGGTCTGGAGAGAAATGAGGTGTCCATTGTGGCTTCCCTGGCTGGGTCCCTTTAGGATCCAGGCCCCCAAAGGCACTTAGGAATCTAGAGAGAAGCCAGGCAGCCCTCATCGGATGGTGAGCAGGGCTTACTGCAGCTGGCATGTGTGTTTGAGGTCACCCTTGTGGCTTAGTAGCGGCTTGAAGAATGGGTTGTTCAGGGGTAAGAGTAGACAGTGAAGAACCAGTGAGGAGACTCCTGCATCCCTCCAGGCAAGAGGGGCAGTGGCTGGGAGCTGGCTGGCAGCGTGGCAGTGATAAAACGGACCATCCAGCAGCCCTGAGTGGGTTCTTGGTAATACCCAAGTCCAGCTGGGCCTGGATAGGGCATCAGCCATGCACTGAATCTTTACAAGTCAGGCTCGGCATTTCAGAGGGCACAGTAGCGGGTCCTAGAACGTCCATCCCACAGGACGGTCGACAGGCGTGTGGTAATCTGCCACTGCTGGTGGCACCCAGTTTATGGTTCCTGTTTTGGATCCTGACTGGGCCCACAGAGCTATGCACTCTGGCCCTTGCTTCTGGGTGAGCCCTGTCCATACCCTCTATCCTGGACCAGACTTGGAGCTTGTTGGCCGAGTTTGGATGGTGCCTTAAGTCCTTCTCCTGCCTTGGAGACACAGTTCCAGAGAGTTCTGGTGAAAATGAGGCTGGGCTTATTATACGACCTGGGGGGATGCCCACTGTGTGTATCATCTCACTAATCTTCCCATGCACCCTGCGATGCTCTCATTCTGTCCCCATGTGAAATATGAGCGACAAGGACACAGAGCTGGAGTAGCTAGTTCAAGGTCCCCAACTTAGCAAGTGATGAGTCCAGGCCTGCTTGACCTGTGAGCCTTGCTCTTCCCCCTACCTGCTTCCTTGGCCCCTCGGCCCTCCCACAGAGAGCCTGGGCGTGGTCCTGAGAGGGCGGGCAGTGGATCTGCACCTGTGACCTGGGCCCTGCTGGGACGGAGACTCCATGGCAGGCCCTGGGTCCTCCTGATGTCCAGAGATTCCTGGGTGTGACTCCTACTTGTTCCACTATCCAGCAACAGGGTGGGGGTGACCTTTCTGAGCCCGCGCTACTTCCTGTCTGTCACATGTGAGAACCATACCCTCCTGCTTACCACCTGGGCACGCCAGCCAGCGAACAGCACGTAGTAGGAGCTTCGCAAATGTTCCCCCCTTCCCTGCCTTTCCTGCTCCAGAACAACAGAGGCACGTAGTAGGAGCTTCGCAAATGTTCCCCCCCTTCCCTGCCTTTCCTGCTCCAGAACAACAGAGGCACGTAGTAGGAGCTTCGCAAATGTTCCCCCCCTTCCCTGCCTTTCCTGCTCCAGAACAACAGAGGCACGTAGTAGGAGCTTCGCAAATGTTCCCCCCTTCCCTGCCTTTCCTGCTCCAGAACAACAGAGGCACGTAGTAGGAGCTTCGCAAATGTTCCCCCCTTCCCTGCCTTTCCTGCTCCAGAACAACAGAGGTGACAACCCTGCTGGACTGTTTCCCCCCAGGGTCCTGAACTGAGAAAACCCACCCCTGTCCCGGGGCTCACGTGAGATGCCTACCTGCAGGCCCTGGGAGGGCATCTTGCCCCACAGTCTCATCTTCCAGATGAGCAAATGGAGACCAGGAGGTGGAGGACTTGCTTAGGACCATGAGGGGTCAAATCCTTTCCTGACCTGCCCTTCCCCTCCCCCATGCCTCAGCATCATGTCCTTTGGCCGGGAGACCCCCAGAGCCCCATCCAAGCCTCTGGGAACTTCAGAGCACAGGGTTGGGGCAGGGGGCGGGGAATGCTGGGTCTCTCGGTTTTAGGGGGATGGCAAGGGTCCTCTGGAGCCCCCGCACCCACCCATGCTCTCTGTGTTCTCCCCATCTCTCTGGGCAGGTATATCCGCACCATGTACCTGGGGATTCAGAGCCAGCGGCGGAAGGAACACCAGCGACGCTTCTACTGGGCTATGATGTATGAATATGCAGACGTCAACATGCTGCGCCTCCTGGAGACCTTCCTGGAGAGCGCGCCCCAACTGGTGCTACAGCTCTGCATCATGCTCCAGAAGAACAGCGCCGAGACCCTGCCCTGTGAGTGCCCACCGGCCGCGCCCTGCCACCTCGGCATGCCCTCCACCTGGGGACCACGGGCACCCCCCACACACTGTGTGCCTGGCACACTCTGTGGGCATTGCCCATCCTGCCCTGAGTTCCCAGGATGCCCGGCCCCCAGTGCAGTGCTGATGGGCCCCACACCACACTCAAGAGCGGCACAGGCATGTCCTGAATGTATGTGGGCTGGCTTGACACCTCCAGGCCGCTTCGTTAATGTGAGCAGAGCAGAGCCAGCCAGGACGCAGCAGGGTAGAGGGCTCTGGGTTTCCCCATCAGGGGCAGTGCCCCCTGTTCTTGGGTGCTGACCCAAGCCAGGCATTTGCACGTCTATGGGACGGGGAGCCACAGGCCAGAGATAGAGCGGGACCACAAGGCGCCGTCATGTTGGGCAGCGCTGATGGTTTCAGACGCTTAAACTGTGGTGCTCTTGCTTCGAACCAAGCTCATGTGTAAGCCCCATTTGTAAAGCAGCTTAAGTCACTCTGCTGAAGTTCCAGCAGGGGAGAGGGCCCAGGAGGAGGAGGGGGCTGGAAGCGGCAACACATGGGGTGACACTTGAAGGGATGTCATGGGCAAGAAGGATCATCCCAAAGGGTAGAAGTTGCAGGGAGACGGTTATCCATTCAGCGGGTGAGACAGTCCGTGGAGCCATGCGTGAACTGTCCTGGGAGGTACTGAGTTTATCAAGGCAAGAAGCTGCTGAAGAGACTCAGCCCAGAAGTTCCTGACTGCAGAGCACTCAGTGAGCATGTGTAATCTGGGTAGCCAGGCAGCCGTGGGGAGGGGTCTGCTGTCTGCACCCCAGCTCTCCCTGGCCAGTAGGACCTCCTGGTCTCTTAGGTTCTCACCTCCAGACCCCGCAGGTCCTCTTGGTGCCCCAGGTCCTCTTGTCACCACCTTCATGGACACCCACACGGACCTCCTCACCAACATGGTCTGCCAAGAACAGCCATGCCGCCCCAGGCCTTTCTCTGAACAGATGTGCCTCGTTAGGTTTTCCAAGCTGGCCCTCTGTAGGCTCCGATCCCCTTAGGTGCTTAAGCAAAAAGGGGATTTAATCTTCAAACGCCAGCGGAAGACTGAGCTGTTCAGGCTGGTAGCTTGCTGGTGGCATTCAAAGCCTGGGGACCTGGTTATGAACCCAGCCATGCTGCTGACAGGCTTGCCTGTCCTGTATGAACTCAGCTCAGGTGGAGCCTCATGTCCCACCTGCTGAACAAGAACAGCCCTCATTGGAGGCTGCCTGGTGGAAAAAGGGGCCCCCGGGTATCTGTCCATCCCACAAAGTGCTGGCTGCAGTCCTGCTGGTCCATCACAGAAGCAAGGAAAAGGGGCCGTGTGACCCCTGGACTGCACACAGGGGAAGCCAGGCCTGAGGCCCACACTGAGCTGAGGGCCCAGTTCTGCCCTTTGACAAGGCTTCCGGAAGCGTGAGCTGCATGCTCAAGGCAGCCACAACCTCTGTCTTCTGGGCACCCACAGAAGCAGGAGGAGTTTGGGGATCTTCAGCAGGTGCTGCCAGTTGGGTGACACCAGCCAACATCTGCCCTTTGGCATCTGCAGTCCTCACTGTCAGGAAGAGGCCTCAGGTGGCCCAGGGACTCCAGCTTCTTGGAGTGACAACCCAGCCAGTGCCTACAGGACCAGCAACCGAGGCCTCGACAGGAGAGCTGGAAGGAGCCAACTTGATGTCCGGCTCTAGCTGGGACATGCAGAAGCTAAGCAGGAAGCCACGTGGAGGATGGCAGGGCTGACCGTTCATCCGGTCCCTCCCTTCTTTCTTGGACACATTCACATGCACACACACTATCTCCTGGGCACTGAGAAGAGCTTGGGAACACAGGGAAACCTTGCTGATGCTCCATCTTCAGGATGCCTGAAGACCCAGGCTGTAGACTTGGCAATGAACTGGTGTGATTGGCTGCCCACAGCTGCAGCCATGGGAGTCCCTGCCTCACAGGATCTCTGAGAAAACACATTGTGTGAAAGTGGATATGCAGCAATTTGAACATCATTTGTTCTCAGCACCAAGAGACTCATGTGATGATTGATTCTGGAGCAAGACCAGCATCATAGGGATGTCTTTGAAATATGCATTCTTGCTCTACAAACCTAACCATAAAGGAGCTCTGTGGAAGTGAGCGCTGACCCTGGGTAGCAGCTCCTGGTGCCAGGATGAGCTGCTGACTGGCAGGGCAATGCCTGGTTCCCTGATGAGGCCTCCATATCCAACCTGCCCTCAGATCCCAGGGCTGCTGCCCTGCAGCCCAGGGCAACAATGCTCTCATGGGCATATTTGCTGGCACTGGAGAGGGACACCTTTCTCTCCCATCTGAGTCTTTCTATTTCTCAAAACCAACTCAGCTGCTGTCTGAGACTCCAGATTAGCCCGTTTGTGCTGCTATAACAAAATGTCTGAGAGTGAATAATTTATAAAGAGCAGAGATTTATTTTCTCCCAGTTCTGGAGGCTGGGAAGTCCGAGATTAAGGTGCCTGCAGTTTCAGCTGCCTAATGAGGGCTGCATCCCCTGGAAGGGAAGAACACTGTGTTCTTACATGGCAGAGGGCAGGACAAGCTAGCCGCATGCTGTATGAAGCCTCTTTTGTAAGGCCCTCAATCCCATTCACAAGAGAGGAGTCCTTATGGCCTGATCACCTCTCAAAAGTCCCACCTCCTAATCCTATCACACTGGCAACATCTGAACTTTGGAGGGGACACCTTCAAACCATGGCAGACTCTGCTTATTTAAACTGCCTTTTGCTGTTTCCATTTCAAACCTTCCCCACTCTGTACCACCAGGGCTGCCAAGTTATGCCTCCTCCCATCTTTTCCTCTTCCAACCTTTGGCCGGATCTTGACACCCCAAACAGATAGGGCAGGTAGCAGGGTGGTGCACTGGTGGGCTCCCGACGGGGCATTTTAAATCCAGGGACCTGGTCACCACTTATACCCTCTTGTGATTTTGGACCTGTCTTTTCACAATCCCATTTTCTCTTTGGTATACTGGAAGAAAGAAGAATAATACCTAATTTTCAGTGGGGATGCAATGATATAATGCACAAGAGAGCACTTTGTAAACTTGCAAACTCCACGGGCACATAAGGGGCTGTGTTTATCATTTCCAGGGCCAGGTGGAGTCATCCTTTTATAGGGCTCTGACGGCCACCTCCCCATCATCATGATACCACCCACCATGGGCCAGACCTGCTGGGGATGGGTTTGCAGAGACGCCAACCTTCAGGAGTTTATGGGCTGGCATAGTCCAGGTCCTAGGGAGATTTCTCCCCATTTCTGGCCTTCTGGATCATCTGTGTCCCAGCCTCCTTGTTATGCCTGTCCTTTCTATAATAGTTTCTCAGATTATAAACAGAAAGGGCTGGGCACCACATCTCTGGAAAGGAAAGCCAGTGGGGATTCCCAAGGGGCAGTGGATGTTGCTTCCTAAATGTCCTCTCATGTGACAGCCCATTGGGGCCAGGGTCTGTGCAAAGCCAGGGGCCACTTGGGCATGCTGCCAAGAGCAGACCCCTTGGAAAAGGAGCCAGGAGCGACCCAGTGTCATGCTGCTCTTGGGCCTTCACCCCAGGGAAGCCCCTCCTGGCTCCTCCTCCCTGCAATCCCCTGTTTTTGTGCTAGAAGCTGGGAGGTCAGGTGAGCATTTCACCAAGTTTGTTTGGAATGTGGAATGGGTGTTTTTCAATACAACCCTTCGTGGTTAAATATATTTGGGACCTGTTGGACTAAACAAAGGCCAGTGGCCATCCTTGCCACTGGGTTGTGGATCTGGAAGCCAAGAAGGAGGCTATATAGCATTAGCTGGGTTTATAGGAAGGAAAGACACTAGACATCACTGAGCACGGGCTGCCTGTAAGGGGCTTGGCATTTCTCTCTTACTTAACTCTAGAGTTGAGTCCTCATCACCAGACAATTTTGTTATGCTAGTAGATGCCATTCCCATCTGTTTAAACTGCAGGAAATGTACAAGCTTTAAAGTAAATCAGTTTAATCATCAGAAATTGGAAGAGGGGAGAGAAAATTTGTGGACTTGGAACAGACCGGCTGATGGCATGGCCTCTCCCAGTCACATGGGTGCCTGGAGGGTTGCAGTGTGGAAAGTTGGGGTGACTCCCCAGCGTGGAAAGTTGGGGTTACTTGACAGCTGTTTAACATTAGGCAAGTTACTGAGCATGTCTGTTCCTCATTTTTCTCATTTATAAAATGGGGATAATGCTAGTACCTATCACAGAGGGTTGTTATGAGCATGAAACAGGACAAATGTCAAGTGCCTTGTAGGATGTCTGGCTATTTTCTTGGTGGTGGTAGTGGTGCTTTTATTGTAGATATACCTTCTGAATTAGCCTTCAGGCTTTGCTGGTGAGACCTGTGGCTCCCTGACCTTGCTTTGGTGGGCTTTATAATGACTCCTGTCCACTGTGTACCATTAGGGCTAGTAGATGGTTGGAAAGATTGCTGTGACTACCACTTTAATGGGTGAGTTTTGCATGGATTTGCCAATGCCAGTCTCTCCCTCCTTTGCCATCTCTCCACCCTCTGTTTCTCTCTAATCACTGGGCTAAGAGAACAATATTCAGCCTGCAAGACACACTTATATCCAGTTTCCCCATAAATACAGACTCAAATAATAGTAATATACAATTATTATGCTGGAGTCATTTGGACATTTCTGCAGGGTCTTCCTTAAGCCTGATGTCTTGAAAGTTTAAGTAAACAGAGTAACAAAGAAATGATGAGCCCACATAATTCTGACATGTCACATTTATGCCGGTGGTGAGTCTTGTGTCTGCTAAGGCTCTGCTCCTGTTCTGGGTTGTGACAGGGCTGGAAAAGCAGTTCAGTACAGTATGAAAAGTCAGACAGGGCTGCATGCAGATTCCAGCTCTGACATGTATTGACCTTACGGCACCAGGCAAGTTAATTTCCTGAGTTTCCTAATCTGTAAATTAGGAATAACAAGTACTTTTTGGGTTGTTGCGAAGGTCTAATGAGCTCCACATCCACCTCCACAGTGCGTCACCTGGCATATTCTGGCTACATGATACACTCTGCCACTCAACAAAGATGTGTTATCCAGGAGCCATGCTATGTGTGGAGGAACAATGGGGAGCATAACAGGCATGATCCATGCTGTCATGAATTTCCCATTCTGTCGGGGGACACAGCACAAAAACAATTAGACAACACTTGGTGGTAAGTGTATTGAAGCAGACAATTGGGTTGGGTTAGAGAAAGACTACTTTAGGCAGGGGGTCAGAAAAAGCCCCTCCAGAGAGCTGCCAGTTACACTGAGTACAAATGATGAGCAGGAACCAACTTGGGAAGAGCAGAGGCAGCCTTCTGGGCAATGGGAGTAGCTTGCACAAAGGCCCTGAGAGAAGGAAAGCCTGACTTGTTCCAAAAAGTGAAAGGACCCAGCATGACTGGAGCTTGGCAGTTGAGGTGAGAGAGGATGGAGAGAAAGGCAGGGCCCCAATTGGGAAGGGCCTGGGGGACCCCAGGAGCTTGGATTTATTCCAAGGGTAGTGGGAGGGGCTGCAGAGGAAAAGCACACGGCCAGCCTTGCTTTTGAAGAAGGTCCCTTTTCTGTTGCACAGGGAGGGAAGCAAGGGCTGAGCTAGGAGCACCTGTTGGAGGCTGTGGTGGGCCAGGTGTGAGGTTATGGGATGGAGAGTGTTTGGGGAAGGATGCAATGGACAGATTTGAGGTCTGTTCTGGAGCGCGAGCCAACAGGATGCAATAGGGCCACTGGGGGTGGTCACAGAAAGAGGGGTGGTGGTTTCTCACTGGGTGTGTTGGGAGGAAGATCTGTGGGGACGCAGGGGTTGGGGAATGGATGAAGAGTGATGGCTCTGTCCTCCTCCCTCCTTTGGGAATTCTCCGGCGGCTCTGTATGAACACTGGCAGGCGCCAGGCGTGTGGAACCTCCCTTTCCTCCACAAGGCCTGGGGCGACCTTTTTGGCCACACTCCTGCTGAGGAGTCCTCCCCTTATAGGACTCGAATGGCCACTTCCCCATCATCACAGCACCACCCACCACAGGCCACACCTGCCAGGGATAGGTTTGCAAAGACGCCTGCCCTTCAGGAGCTTATGGTCTGGCACTCCGCATCTTAAATTTTGTAACAGATGCACACCCAAGTTCCTCGGGAGCATGGAAGAGGGAGTAACTGTTTCTGGGGGCCTGACAGAGGGGGTAACATTTGCTTTGGTTCTTGTTGGATGAGTAAGAGCTCCCTTGAAGGAGAACATTGGGAGGCTCTTCTGGACAGTGGGACCACAGATACCAAGGAATGGAGGCCTGCAAGAGCATGGAGAGGGCAGACTGAGAGCATCTGGTGCCCAGGGCACAGGGTGTACTGCAGCGAGTGTGGGACAGCGGTGGTGATGAGAACAATGAAAATGATGATGTCAAAAATGCTCATTAAGATTTTAGGGGAGCTCAACCATGTGCCAGAGACTAGTCCGGGGAGGCTACATGGATTAAGGAACCAGTTAAAGTCCCACAGCGGCCCTCTGAAGTGGACACTTTTTATTCCCATTTTACAGACATTGAAATGGAAGTGCAGAGAGGCTAGGTACCATGCACAATGCCTCAAGCTTGGAAGTGGTAGAGCTGGGATGTCTACCTAGGGAGTCCTGCTCTAAAGCCTGTGCCCATAAGCAAGGACAGCTGTGGCTGAGTCTGGAGGAGACAGATAGATTTGTGTGGATTCTGTGGGAACTGGCCACTGCTGCTGGGATGGAGCGGAGGGTGGCATGTGCCGTGGCCAAGCTGGGCATGTCAGCTCCAGCATACACATGTTTGAGTGCCCCAGATGCCATCACACTGACATGGTCAGAAGGCGATATTTCTGCCTCTTGCTCCCAGAGTCTCTGCCCACGACTGGCTTTTTGCAAATGTTCTGAGTCTTCCAGAGCCTCTTAGGTGAGCCTCTTCCAAGCACTCAGGGGGAAGCCTCACTGACCTACTATGGAGCTAAGCTTGGCCTGGCCAGGAAGCAAGGGGATGGGTCGGGGACAAGGACCCTCCAGCTCCCCAGGACCCTGCTAGTGAGAAAGACACATATGGGCTCACCGCCCTTTGCCTGGCCTTTCCTTGGAGATCATTTCTATCCTGACCCAGAGGTCAAAAGAGCTTATCCAGACAAAGACTTTAGGACAGGATGGGTGGGTCTAGAGAAGGAGATGGATGTGGGATGATACTGTTATCATTTTGGCCCCCAAACATTGGAAGACCCTAAGATTATTGATAGATAACAAGATTCTAGCATCTTCTAAGGCTGCCTGTCTACCTGTCTCCCCACACATAAAAGCACAGAATCTTTGTGCTGGAAACAAGGATTTGAGAAAACGTGTAGTTCAACCCTTTTCTTTTACAGATGAGGAAGTTGAAGCCCAGAGAGATCAAGGAACTAGTCCAAGGTGATGGACTCAGTTAGTGAGAGGTTCACGATGAAAACCCAGTGTCCTACATTTCCAATATGGTGCAGGTCTCTTCAGTCTCCTTAGATCTCTCTGGCCCTGAAAAATCAGGGCACCCCAGGAACCCTCAGAGGAAACCCCGGGTGCCCTCAGATATCCTCTGAGCCATTGTGTGCCCCTCAAACTCTAACTCAGCAGGGGGCAAGACTGGGCATCCCCAGGTGGGATCAGGCTTGTGCTGGGGCTGGAACCTAGAGTGACCTCTACCCCAGAACGTGGCCAGCTGGTGCCATGTAGGCCATTACTGCTCAGGGGACACACACTGGGAACACACTTCTTCGTAGAGCAAGGAATTCTCTCGGAGATGATCAAAAGCAGACCTCGACATGTTGCGTAAAGTCGCACGGTCCCACTCCAACATGCAGCACTTGGCAGGAGCTCCTGGGAGTGGAGGTGGGGGAAATGCTGCCCATCAGGCCATTCAGCCCCCTCCCCATTTAACATAGGGAAGCCAAAGCACAGAGAGGGAAGGAAGTTGCCCAGGTCACACAGCAAGGAGGAGAATTAGAAAAGCCTCCTATACTTCTTGCCACGCTGGGCCTGCAGTTGAGCAGGTCACACAACACTTAGAAGACGTCCAAATGCCATGCCTCTCCCTGCTCCCCACCTAGACGTCCATAACCACAGACACCAGTACCAAATTTGTGCCAAAGAAAAGCATCTTTGCAAGACAGGGAAGCATGAGAAAATTGTAAACCCTGCATATAAACACTGGTTTTCCTTTAAACAAACCTGGAGCTCTAAGATAAAATTAGGGATCTTGCTTTGTGTCTCTTCAGTGCTAACTTCCTTGCTAGTTTTCTTCTTTCTCAGCTTTACTTGCAGGCTCCTTTTATATCAAAAGCCCTTTCAGAGGCCTGTGTTTGAGCTTCACATTCACCTCTATTTCCAGCGAGAGCTCGGACTAACTGCATCCAAACAACTCAGAAGGACGATTTGCTTTTCTCTGCTCCCGTTAAGCGGAAATGTCTGTGCCTTTCTTTTTGGCTCCAACCTGGCAAGCACTTACTTCTTTTTTTCCCTGGTAAGGATGAAAAGCATCCCACAGGAAGCATCAGCTCCACTGCTCTGTCTCCCTGACCAAGTATCCCTTCTCCGGGTAAAACCTGCTTCTGTCCCCAGGTGGAGGGAGGGCCGAGGGGGCTGACTCTTAGCGGTTGGATCAGTTGTTGGATCAGTTGGATCAGTTAATCAGTTGAATGGCCTCCTCTCTTTCCTGTCCCCTCAGTGAACGACATCCACGTCTCTCTTTGTGGGAGATTTCTTTTTTTCTTATATGAAAATACTTTCTTGTCTCTTTCCAGTCCTGTTCATATGGGACATTAGCTGTCGCCCTCTCTAAATCAAGGACACAAAAGGTGATTACTTCAAACTTTGGGATCTTGGTTAAATTAGGCTGAAGCTGCCGCCCAGTAAGGGGTGGTGATTTGGTTGTGTGAGGTGAATGTATTGGATCTGAGCTCAGCACCAGAACCATGAATTTTCCATTCCGTTTCCTTAGGAATGAGAAGTAAAATTTGTTCCCAAAACAACCAATCCACTATATCAAACGACATTACATAATGAATCACCTGATCCAGAGTTGCAGGGAGTTCCCATGTCCTGGCCACTTGCCAGTACTCTACGCTGCCTGTGGACCTCAAATTGAGCACAGCCCCTCCTTCTCCTTGGCTATTGGTGCCAGTCTTGGGATTGGCCATCTCTGAGGAACACTGGGCTTTCAGACCTAGCAGCGCATACATCTGCAGCACACGAGCTCCACTTCTGGGCGCTCATGGCTTTGCTGTGCTGTGGCCCTGAGCAGTTAAATCAAGGGAAAGATGCCCAACTCCCTGTTGACCCCTTTCCCCGGCTGGCTTGCATCTTCACCTACAGCTGAGATGGAGAGAGACGCAGAGCAGACCTGCCTGCCTCCTCCCGCCAGAACATGGACTTGGCCTCTCCCACTTCCCCCAGGGACAGCCTTTCTCTAACTTTATGTTTCTCTTCTCATTTTGAGGAGATGCCATTTGGAAACTGCTTGGCGTCTATAGCAAGTCCTGCTCTAGCTCCAAATGGCTTCTTGTTAAACAATACATTAAACCATTACCCTGTTAAACGGAGTTTGCAAGAATTTTAAACAGAGACTTAAACACTCGCACTGCACCACTCTGGCTTGAACCTGCATGCCGTTCTGAGGCCCTGTACTGAGGTGGCCCTACCAACTAGTGGCAAGAGTGAGGGTTCTTAAAGCAGCAGAAAAAAAACAGGAGAAAGGCAAACTCAGTGCGTTTCATGACAGTGAATACAGATGAAGCAGCAACTGGGGACTTGGAAATGCTTGCACATGAAACGCTGGAACAGAGACACGAGCGCAGGCTTCCTCAGCCAGTGCGAGTGAGCGAGGTGGCTTCGTGGGGGCAGCTGTGACACCAGCAAGTTCAGAAGCCTGAGCATTTACTGCAGGTGGACCATTGACTTTCTTATTCAATAACTTCCCTAATCACCTACCATGTGCCTAGCATGGTTCCCGGAGCTGGGGACAGATACAGCAATGAACAAAACAGAAAACCCTGCCCTCACGGAGCTTCTGTTTCGTGTAGAGAGATAGGCAATAAACAAAGCAAATGTTTTCTCTATTAGAAAATGGAGTGCACAGAGAGCAAGAAAGCTGGGAAGAGAGAAGGGAAGGGAGGCAGAGCCCTGTGCAGTGAATAGCTGTGTGCAGCTCCCTATTGGTCTTCAATAGGGAGACCAGGAAGGCACCAGTGAGGTGAGGGCGTGGCTGAGCTGTGTGGGAGGGGAGGTGGCCAGGCTGACAGACACCTGGAGGACTGTGTCCTGAGAAAGAGGAGTGGCCCCGACAAAGGCCTTGAGCAAAGGGAGAGCTCCCAGTGTCTGAGGGCAGCCAGGAGGGAGAGAGGAGGGAACCTCTGTAATGGGTACCAGGGGCTCCCCAGGAGGCCAGCGGGGAGCCCTCTGCTTCCACAGCCCGGCCTGCCCAAGGGTCTTGCCCAGGGAGCTGCTCTTCTGTGAGATTTCCCCCACTTTCCCACATGGGGAGTCTGGGTTAAGGAGCCCACAAGTCAGCTGAGCCAGGACGCTGCAAGGAAGACTGCTCAGATCTCTCCACTCTCATCTTCTCTGGGCCCCAGAAACATGCCCGGAGACAGAAGGGCCTCCTGAAGCCCATTTCAGCTCTGGCCTAAGGAAGAGGAGCGTTGGGGGAGTCACAGTAACATGTAGGCAGCAGCGGTCCTTAATTATAAGACATTCACGTCAGAGGCCATCAAGAACGCGAGACCTCATGGGAGCTTCCAGCTGCAGGAAAGACCGCGGCTAAATGATCTCCAACAGATCTTTCCCATTATTTATGAATCTGAGCAGGAAAAGCCCAGGAGTTTCACGAATACTGTCTTCTTGTTTATGTCCCTCTCACTACTGGGGATGCACTACTCAGGAAGAGGCTCCAGAAGGTACACCAGGGTGACTCCCTGTGAGCTGTCCCACCTCCTGCCTTGCTAAGACAGGGAAGCATGGTTACGGGTGGTGATTACAGCGGTGGGCGGGGCGGGGGGACTCTCTGAGCTTCACCTTTTTCATCTGGGAAGTTTACTTCCATAGACCCGTTCGATACTGGACCAGTCTGAAGTGTTAGGTTGGTCAGAACACCAAGAGGAGTTCCAGGGGTCTGGAATTTGCCCAAGGGCCATCCCGAGCCAAGGTTTGGGCCTGGACCTGACCAAAGCAGAGTCCTGACTGCATTCCCGGCCTCTTGCACCCCAGGCTGCCAGGCCCTGGTGTGAGTGCTGCTGGCTTCTCAAACCTGTTATCTTCAGTGCAATCGTGGGGCCGCCGTCGCAGGTCCTTCTGCCTTGTGCTGCTGCTGGGACCTCATCCTTTTCCTCACCCCTTGCCCTCACCAGCAGTCACCAAGGTCTCTGGGTCCTTCTCTGCTTATCAGGAACCTCCACAGACTTCTTTTCACCTGAGAGGAAAGGTGCCGCCCTTGAACACCACGTGAAGCCCCTAATGGGGGCCAAAGGGGCCTGGGTTTGCACACCTGCTCTGCATTGACGGCTGAGTGCACCGGGCCAGGTCCCTCTCCTTCCCTGAGCTTCAGTGATTGTGTTTGTATACCCTAGTGATCTCTTCTATCACAGAGGGGTGTTAGGAAGCAGATGTGATGACATTTGTTCTTGGCAGAAAGGAAGCACCCAACAGCAATGGCTGAGGGGTGCACACGGCCTCCACCCTTACCAAGGCTTTGGCTGAGTGAAGTGCTTTCACCTGGCAGGCTGTGTCTCCCAGGGCACTCACGGCAGAGTAGCTGGCTAAGGGGCAGGGCAACGGTTAACCTCTGTGAGCCTCATTTTCGCCTTATAAATTGAGAATAACCCTACCTGCCTAATCTCCTCACAGAGGATGCTGGGGACCCTGGCCAGGCTCTAGAGGTACAGAGATGAACAAGGCAGACAGATCTCTGTCCTGGGGCTTATGTTTTAGTGGAGGCAGGCAATGAACAAGTATATGAACAATGTAATTTCAAATATATATTGAGTATGCATACAGAAACTATATATATATATACACACACACACATACATACATACGCAGAAAAGGTGACGTACATACACACCCTCTATATATATACTCTCTCTACATATATATATATAGATATACTCTATATAGATATATATTCTCTCTATATATATACAGGCATACACACTCTCCTCTCTCTATATATGTCTATGTATATACATTCGTCTTCTCTCTATAGATATACTCGCCCTCTCTATATGTATAAACACACACACCCTCTTTCGCTCTATATGTACACACACACCCTCTCTCTTTCTCTCTCTCTCTGTATATATATACTCACCCTCTATATATATGCACACATACACACCCTCTCTATATATACTCACCCTCTCTCTCTATATATATACACATACACATATATATATACACTACACAACCCTCTCTCTCCATATATGCTCAGCTTCTCTATATATACACACACATGCACACCCTCTGTCTCTCTCTCTCTATATATATGTATACACTTACCTATCCTCTCTCTCATATGTATATGCTCACCCTGTCTCTCTCTATATATATGTATACTCACCCTCTCTCTATATATAATCACCCTCTTTCTCTCTATATATATACACACCCTTTCTTTATATATGTATATACACACCCTTTCTCTCTGTATACATATACACATGCACACCCTCTCTCTCTCCCTCTCTCTCCATATAGTATGTATACACACACACACACCATCCCTCTCTACATATACACATACCCTCTCTATATATACATATACTGTCTATATATACACCTCTCTCTAGTGCTGTCTATATATATACACACACATATATATAGTTATCCTCTCTATGTATACATATCCTCTCTGTGTGTGTATATATATATGTGTGTGTATACATACCCTCTCTTGCTCTCTCTCTCTATATAATCTCTCTTTCTCCATATATATGTATATGCTCACTCTCTCTACATATATATACAATCTCACCCTCCCTCTCTCTATATACATATTCTCTCTATATATACACACTTTCTATATATACACAAGCATATACACACACCCTGTCTTTCTATATGTACACATACTCACCCTCTGTATATATACATACATTGTCTCTCTATATACACACCTCTCTTTATATATATATACACTCACGCTCTCTATATACACATACCCTCTCTCTCTTTCTCTCTCTCTATGTGTGTATGTATATGCTTACCCTCTCTTTCTTTCTTTATAGATATGTATTCTCTCTCTATATATATATTCACCCTCTCTCTACATATATATGTACAATCTCACCCTCTCTCTCTATATATATAGATATTCTCTCTCTCTATATATATACTCACCCCCTCTGTCTTTCTACATATATATATATATACAATCTCACCCTCTCTCTATATATGTATATACATATTCTCTCTCTCTCTCTCTCTCTCTGTGTATATATATATATACTTACTGTCTCTCTAGATACATATTTTATACAATCTCACTCTCTGTATTTATATACATATTCTCTCTATATATATACACACACACACATTAACCCTCTCTCTCTACACATATATATATACAATCTCACCCTCTCTCTACATATATATACATATTCTCTCTCTATATGTGTGTATATATGTGTGTGTGTGTGTGTATATATACACACATACACACACACACATACACAACCTCTCTCTATATGTATATATACTCAGAATCCATGTTTTTTACCCATGGCTTCCAAACAGTGAACTGAGGCTTGGAGAGAGTCAGTGCATTTGCCCAGGTCTACATGGCTGGACCTGAGCCAGCTCTGTTTGTATGGAACCCATGTCCTTTCCAGAGCATCTCCCTGCCTCTGTCAAAACACAGCCGCTTCTGAGAGCAACAGGGCATTGTGCCTGGTCAGCTGTTGCTCCTCAATGAGAATGGATTTCCTGGCACTCTCCAGGGACAGCAGACGGCCATCTCCACAGTTTGCTCCAGGCCAACCAGGATCCAGGCACCCTTGAGCCTTGTGCCATGCCAGCTGGGTGGCTGACATTTGTTCTAGAATCTCTAAAGTTTGCCTTTATGCAGCTGGCTGTGAAGATGGAATTTTGAGGTCCCTGACAGAATCTTGAAAAGAAGAGACAAGTGAAGCAGGGGGCTGGATTTAGCGTTCCTCCTCCTGGGCCCTTTAAACCCTGGTGTTTGACCTTGAAACTCCTTGAGGGGAGGTCTGATACCTCCCTGTTGTCCACCATATTCCCAGAGTGGCCGCCAGCCCCCAGTACGCTGCTCAGAAGAGCCCAGGGTCCAGGAGAGCCACAATGTAGTTTCTCACGTGTCTGCTTTCCTGCAGCTGTAGAAGAAATGCATTTGGGACCAGTGCTGAAGATTGCACTGGTGACTCTTTCTTTAGGAACTGTAGGTTCTTTAGGAACCAGTCAGCCACTGTTTGTCGGAGCTGGAGAGATGCTGTCTTCATGGCCTTCCCAAGGTCCCTGCAGCTGAACGTCCAGGCCCCTTAGGATACCCACCACTTCTCAGGGGGAATTCTTTGAAAGGTCTAAATCTTCAGTTATTAGACACAGCCAAGTTCACTGTTTGGTTTTGGATTGATGTAGAACATTGAGGAAATACCCTATCACAGTTTCAACCTCAGCACTGTTATATTTGGAGCCAAGTCATTCTTTGTTGTGAGGGGATTTCCTGGGCATTGCAGTATTTAGCAGCATCCCTGGCCTCTACCCGCCAGAGGCCAGTAGCACCTGCACCCCGAGTTATGACAATCAAAAATGTCTCCAGATGTTGACAAATGTCCCCTAGGGGCCAAAATCACCCTGGTTAAAAACCATTGCATTGCTGTTAAATGGGTGATTCTGGGTGTTGTAGACTGAATATGGCACCCCAAGATGTCTATCTCCTAACCCCCAGAACCTATAAATGTCATTTTATATGCACAAGGGACTTTGCAGATGTGATTAAGAACTTTGAGATGGGAAGAATATTCTGGATTATCCAGTTGGACTCAGTATAATCACAGGAACCCTCATAAGAAGGATCCAGGAGATCAGAGAGACAGAAGGCAGTGTGACAATGGAGCCAAAAGAGAGATTGGAGGATACTACACTGCAGGTTTTGAAGATGGAGGAAGGGGCCATAAGCCAAGGAATGCAGGCAGCTCTAGAAGCTGGAAAAAGCAAGGAAACAGATTCTCCCCCAGAGCCTCCAGCAGGAGCACAGCCCAGCTCACAGCTGAGTTTTGGACCAGTGAAATTCATTACAGATTCTGACCTCTAGAATTGTGTGCTAATAACATTTGTGTTCTTCTCAGCCATTAAGTTTGTGGTAATTTGTTACAGAAGCCCTAGGAAACTATCACGGGGGGAAGGTCTATTTCACTGAGCAATGGAAGGAACTGTGCCCTGCTGACCTCAGAGAATCCAGGGCCGATAGCAGAAAAAGGGGATTCTGTTCATAGCATCCTGTGGTCAGGGCATCAAGAATGTCGCCACCTGGATTTTGCATTTGTGGCGTTGATTGGGAAAATGTGTCTGTGTAGGTGTCAGCTAAGGAATCATTTGTTGGTTGTCCACTCTGTGCCAGGCATGGAGGTCACAGGAATGGATAAGTGCTTCTATCATCAAGAATAATTGTTAGCACTATCCTCGGGGAAGTCACAGTTAAGGAAGGGAGAGAGACAGACTGCACAGAAAGTGTGACTATGAAATAGTCTCTATGGCCAAGCATGGTGGCTCACACCTGTAATCCCAGCATTTTGGGAGACTAAGGCTTGAGTTCGAGACCAGCCTGGGGAACAGAGCAAGAGCAAGAGCCCCCTATCTCCCCAAACAACAACAAAAAGCCAGGTGTGGTGGTGCATACCTGTAGTCACAGCTACTCGTGTACTCCCACAGCTGAGGTGGGAGGATTGCTTGAGACCAGGAGTTCATGGTTACAGTGAGCCATGATCACACCACTGCACTCCAGTCTGGGGGACAGAGGAAGACTCTATCTTTAAAAAGTAATAGTAAAGTAAAATAAAATAAAACACTGACTATGGAGGAGAAATACACAGCATGCTGTTGAGATTATGGAGGTGAGAATCAATGCACCCTGGGGGTCTCAGAGGAGGTCCCCAGCAGGAGGTGATGCCTGGGCTGAGCTTGGAGGATGAGCAGGAGTTGGCCAGGCAAAGATCAGGAAAATCATTCTAGGTAGAGGGAATGACATGAGCAAGGATAAACATGGCATATGTATGTGGGCTGTGTGTCTCTCTGGGCACGCACCTGTATGTTGGTGGTGTACATTGCTCTGTGCTAGGCACTGAGCTAAGCCCTTTCATAGCCACTTGACCTTTGATCCTTACAGTACCCTCATGAGGGGGGCACTCAATTATTATTGCCTTTTTGCAGATGAGGAAATGGGGATGGTATCCAGCCTCATGTGGCAGGAAGATGGTGGCAGCTAACCTGGCTCTGGAGCACACCCTCAGAACCACTTTGCCCTCCTGTCTCAGGAAGCAAATTATTGTCACTAGATCTTGAACATGGGACCAGGAGCCTGACCCAGACACAGAAGCCCTGGGTCCCATGAATGGGAACTTGGATTTGAGCCTGGTGGGAAGGGCTTTCAGCTTTGTAACTCCACAGCATTTGAGACTTTGGACATCAAAGTCATCTTGGGTGTATTGGATTTGAATCCCCTCTCCAACAGCTTGTTAATTTTGTAACGGTCTCAAACTATAGGTTTTATTATTATTTAGGTATGGCAGAACCAACAGATCAGAGGGAGCCAGCATAGAAAAGATAGTTTAATATACTCACAGATCCCAAGAGGAGGGGACACAGCATGCCACAGTGCAGGGGGCACACAGAGAAGCATCCAAGTGAGTCAGGAGACAGAGGGGAGAGGGGAGAGCTATGGGCAAAGGCTCCTGTTGTGGTCTCCACAGGAAGGAGCAGGTAAGACAGGAAGGCTGGCTTCGGATAGCTAGTCTGATTGACTTCTGCTGGCCTCAGGGCTGTCTCCAGTTGTCTGGTACCTGGCCCTGGGGAGATGAGGGCAGGTGGATAGTGACCGAGAGGGTGGGAGCCCATTAAGGAGGTGGCTGGGAGATGTGGGTCTGGATGGATTGGTCTGCATGTGAAAGGCGTGCTCACAGAAAAGTTTTTTACTTTCACTAAGAATTAGCTAACCCTGGGAGGGGCAGTCCCTCCAGGGTCAGCAAGGTCCCTGCCCCCCCGGAGATGTGAAAGCCTCAGAATAAAAAGGCTTGCTTAATACAGTAATCTTAGGCAAATTCTTTTACCTCCCTGAGCCTCAATTCCTTCCTCTGTAAAACAGGGACACTGACAGGCATTCTCATGGGATTATTGTCCCATTAAATTCAATGAAATACGCATAGAGTCTGGCATACTTAATGTCTGATGCACTGAAACATTCAGTAAATGTGAATTCCTTTTCTTCCCTGTCTTTAACCCCAAGGTTTTCTTCTAAATGACGAAGGCATAAATGAATGCTCCCAGGGAACTCCCTTTCCCGCGTTTGGAGAGCATTGTGGGAGGTTATGGCGGCTAGGGATGGGGGCCACGATCCCTTCCTTTGTTTGCCTGCTTAAGAATTCAAGAATAGCTGTGGACTCTGTCATGAGAAAAACAACCCACACAGTTTTGCATGTAATTCCAGAAGGACCAAACCAAATCCCTGCCCTGCCCTTAGGGAGCTAGCATCCACCATGGAACATAGTAGAACTAAAAAACCAAAGTAACGAGTAAGAGAAAAGTTGATCAAGGTGGTATGAAATGCTACGGTGAAAAAAAAGCAAGAAGGCAGGAGGGAGTCTTGAGGGGTATCTTAGTCCATTTTCTGCTGCTGTAATGCCACAGACTGGGTAATTTATAAAAAATAGAAGCATATTTGGCTCATGGTTTTGGAAGCTGAGAAGCTGAAGATTGAGAAGCTGCATCTGGTGAGAGCCTCCTTGCTGTGTCTTAACATAGCAAGAGTGGGGAGAGAGAAAGAGAGAGAGAGAGAGAACTCAGGCCAAACTACTTTCTTTTTTTTTTTTTTTTCTTTTTTTTGAGACGTAGTCTCCCCCTGTCGTCCAGGCTGGAGTGCAGTGGCGCAATCTCAGCTCACTGCAACCTCCACCTCCCCAGTTCAAACAATTCTCCTGCCTCAGCCTCCCAAGTAGCTGGGAATACAGGTGCATGCCACCACGCCTGGCTAAATTTTTGTATTTTTAGTAGAGATGGGGTTTCGCCATGTTGGCTAGGGTAGTCTCAAACTCCTGACCTCAAGTGATCTGCCTGCCTCGGCCTCCCAAAGTGCTGGGATCACAGGCGTGAGCCACCATGCCCAGTCCAAACTACTTTCTAAAAGTCGGGAACCCACTCCCTGGATAACCAACCCACTTCCGTGTTAACTGCACCAATCCATTCAGGAGGCAGAGTCCTCATGGCCTAACCACCTCTTGAAGGCCCCACCTCTCAACACAATGCTGCAATGGTGATTAAGTTCCCCACATCTGAGCTTTTGGGGGACACATTCAAAGCATGGCAGGGAGTTGCAGTTTTAAGTGTGGTGGTCGGGGAGGGCCCGGCTGAGAAACTGATCTTTGCATAAAGGTCTTGGTGAGAAGATGACATTTGTGTGACAATGTAGGGATACCGGGGGAGAGCATTCCAGGCAGTGGAACTAGCAAGTGTGGCTGGAGCATGTCTGAAGGGCCAGCAGGAGAGGACCCCGGGGAGGGCAAAGGGAACTTGACAGATTAGATTCAAGAACAGCTTACTCATTGGAGGGGGAGATTCCTGGGAGGGGGAAGCAGGCTGGTTCCATGGGTGACTATATATATGTGTACACACACACACACACACACACACACACATATATATATAGGGCAGGGCAGCTCTGCTGGCCCTTCTGAGGACTGTAGCTTTTACCTGGGGTGACTTAACACATCAGTGAGGACAGGCTGGCCATGCTGCAGTTTAAAATACCTACATAGTTCCAGTGGCCTTAAGCATTTTCGATTTACTTCATGCTCATTACCTGTGAGTCACGGGTCCGGTGGAGCAGCCTCTTCCTGGAGCATGGGTGAGCACACTCTTCTGCCCGGCAGGGCCACACATCCCTTCTGCTCACGTGTCTGGCCAGAGCAAGTCTCAGCCACACCTCAGTCCAGCAGGGTGGGCGTGTACCTCCTCCCACACAAAAGGCCTGTTGAAAATCAGTGACCCTTGATGGTCTACCAGGCACTGGAAGCCACGTGGAGGGAAACATTGTAGCTTAATCATGTTGACTGCTGTAGTGTGGATAGAGTGTTGGGAGGAGGGCAGATGCAGAGAGGCCAGTTAGGAGGCCATTCCAGCAATTGAGGCAAGAGAGATGGAACAGAAGTGTTGCCAGCTTTGCAGTGGCTTGAACGAACGCTCAGGCAGGGCCTCCCAGGGGTGGGTCCTTCGCTGTGTAGACCCACAAATTTGACTTTGTCAGTGCTCACAGAGATGATCAGAGGGCTGATATATGATAACCAAATTAATAAGAAACTGATGTATAAGCCTCAATGATGATTCTTTAATTTGTGGTTGAGGATGGAAAGAGATCTTTCCCAGTGATTCAAAAAATAATCTGAGTTTTGGATTCAGACAGGCCCGTGTTAAAATACCAGTTCTACAACTTCTTAGCTGCTTGATGTGGAAAAGTTACTTAATTAGTCTGTGAGCCTCAGTCTCTTCATCTTGAAATCAGTCTACTGCTGCTGATAGCATGGTAAGGAAGAACAGTTGAGTTCATTTATGTGCAATGCCTAGCATAGAGTCTGGGTCAAGGTGGCTGCTCAGTAGAGGAAAGATATCAGTGTTATTGAACTTACTAGAAACTAACAGATGACATGATATGCATGAATTCAGAGGCAAAAAAAAAAAGAGAGATTTCATAGAAACCATGGTAAGACCTGATATTCTTTATCCCTTGGCCTATCTCGCTTACATTAAAGAGTTTTTTGTCCAACCAGGGGATGGTGTGATCGCCCAGATTTTGGCTTTCCTGAGATATCCAAATCCTCCTTTCTTGTGTTTGCACCGGATCACTTCGATCAGCCTTGGGTTTTCCCAATCTCGTCAGCCACATGTATGTCGGTCCTGAGGGCTAGGGCCACGGGTGTGATTGCCGCCTCTTCTCCTTGACCCTTCTTCTTCTTTTTTATTTTTTCTGAGACAGAGCCTCGCTCCATCGCCAGGCTGGAGTGCAGTGGCGTGATCTCGGCTCACTGCAGCCTCCACCTCCCGGGTTCAAGTGATTCCCTTGTCTCAGCCTCCAGAGTAGCTGGGACTACAGGTGCGTACCACCACACCCAGCTAATTTTTTTTTGTATTTTAGTAGAGACAGGGTTTCACCATGTTGTCCAGGATAGGATGGTCTTGATCTCCTGACCTCGTGATCCACCTGCCTTGGCCTTCCAAAGTGCTGGAATTACAGGCGTGACCCGCCGTGCCCGGACTCTTTGACCCTTCTTAAGGGTTCATCTGGAGATGTCAGAGGTGCGTTAAAGTGACCCCATGTGGAAACCTCACATCTGAATCACACCCTCTTCAAGTACAGAAATGTACTGAAAATGAGTATGTCAGTGCTTATGAAAGACTGTGCTCAAAGCAACCCATTAGACCTGAAGCTATTTGCCATTAAAATGGCAAAACCACAATTACTTTTCACCAGCCTAATACTTACTGTGTACATATTTTCAACAAAAGTTTTAAAAGAAGATTGCTTTTTTGTTGTTGTTTTCTCATTAGCACTAAGGAATTTAATTCTGACTGATAACCAGGTAGTGCCCTGCATGTGAAGACCACATCTAGAAGTACAGCATCGAATATAGAATAGGCATTGAATTTGGAGACAGGCCCTTCTAATTTGCATAGACACTCACCAAGCTTTTCAAGGATGGCTGATCCTGACCAGTGGTGTGCTGGTAAATGTTTAACAACCAACATTTAGCAGGATTTGGTGGATCTCTGGTTTGTACCATTTGCCAATTGCTGTGGTGTAAATACTCCCACCATGCCAATTTCAAGCCTGCAACATGACATCAGCCAGCCCACAGTTTAACAATTGGCCAGCTCCAGCACGCGCAGATCCAGATTCTGGGGAGTGAAATAGTCTCGGGTTTCAGTATGAACTCTCTTGCTTACTAGCTGTGTGGCCTTGGGCAGATTATTTAATGGCTTTGAGCCTGGCTCATAGAAGGCATCAGGATGCTTGTTTTCTTCCCTCTTGGTTGCCCAAATAGAAAAGTACGTTTGTCACATCACTCCCTTGCCGTGTCTCCTGGGGGGAGGCAAGGACGGGAGACAGTGGGTTATGCTTAGAGAGGCAGTGGACGCAGCTGCCTTATCCTTTTCTGGGAACATTTCCAAGAAGAAACTGGACTTTTTTAAAATGTGGGAAGACAGAGGGAAGTTTGACAGATGGAAGGGGAAGAATTGCTGTCTAAAAGGAACTCATTGTGGGAAAAATACAAAATAGGAATTTGAAGAGCAGATGGTGGAGATCCCCCAAATGTTAGCTTCCCCAAGAGGGAGAGAGGGAGGGAGGGATAGAGGGAGGGAGGGAGGGAGGGAGGGGTCCCGGGATGAAAGAGGGAGATGTTGTTCTTGATGTGCAGACCAACAGATAACCAGCTAAGCCTGTGTTTTGTTTGGGGCGTCTCTAGAGAACCAGCCCACTGAGGTACAATGCCACAGAATTGCATAGAATGCAAATATCAGGATATGGCTGTGGCCACATCCACGTCTCTTCACTGCTGGTTCGGTTTCCTCATCTGTAATATAGGGATAAGAAACCTGGCAGGAAAAGGCTGCCATAAAGAGCTCAAGAGATGGCAGGAAGAGAACTAGGGAACAGCTCAGGGTGGGGTGTGAAGAAGGACAGAGCAGATGCCAATCCCGGCTGTCACACAGAGCCAGGAGGAGAAGCACAGAGGCAGTCCTCCGAATGCTGCATGACCTGAGTGACAGCTCTCCACTGGGGCTGATTTGGGAGGAAAGCAGGTGGTGGGAGAGTGAGGAGAGCAAGTGGCCTGCCTTCGGGAAGCTTGGAGAAGATGAGACAAGGAGAGGAGGGACAGTTTCAGGAGAGGATACAGGGTCCAGGGCCTATGCTGTGTAAATGGGAGAACCTTGACCCTGGCTACCCACTGATGGGAACAAGCCAGGGAGAAGGAGCTGGGGAGGAGAGAGGCAGGAAGCTGGGATCTGGGGAGCTGCACATAGCTGACTCTTCCCACTCCCGTCCTGCCCCATGCTTAGGTACGTCTTCATCAAGTGTGTTTCCGACACATGACTTAGCGGTGGGTATGAGCTGACACTCTCCGGCAGAGAGCGGGTGAGGCAGGGCTGGGCCTTCACCTCCCATTCTGCAAAACACATTCCTGCAGTTGAGCCCAGCCCTGGCTCAGGGGAAGTTGGTGACCATCTCTAGGACTCCTGCAGCTTTCTGGAGCCTTCCTCCAGGTGCTGCGCTCAGCCTGTAGGGAGCTCTGGACATTGTTTCCTCCTTCAGGTACCTTATTGGAGATGTGACTGGTCCCCTGATGCAGCTCCACCCTGGCCCATCCCGGTCACAGCCGCCCTGCCCGGCCTGACCCCTTTCGTGGCACCTCCTTGCTCTCCCGCCTCACCTGCTCCCTCCAGGTTCTAGGATCTCAACCTTTACAAGACGCCCTGTCTCTATGCTTCTCATTCGGTAGGGCACCCATAGTCACACGTTTTGCTTTGTTCCCCAACTGGCCATGACCCCTGGGCATTGAAACCACCAAATAGGACATTCCCTGATGACTGCCCCTCTGGCTTTGTGCCATCAGTCATAAGGTGTGGCCGTTCCATTTCTGGAACCTGAGACCCCAGGGCTGGTGATCAGAGCCCAAAGGCCCTCTCTCCAAGCCTTCCTCTGGGGAGTTGCCCTTTCCCAGCCCCCCAGCCCCAGGGGTCTCTGGTCCAGTGACCTCCCAGCCAGCTGCACTGCACTAAGGTCAGCTCAGTGGGCATGCTGCCAGCCCTGCCTCCTGGTCTGCACCAGGGAAAGGGAGCTGTGAAGGTCACTGCTCAGAGCTAGTCACAGCCGAACGTGAAGTGTGTAACAATTTCTAGTCTGATCTTCGGAATGCAGAAGGCGATGGAGCCAGAAGTGGAAGGGAACTGTGGATGCTCCCAGGCCTGTCCAGGAATTTCACTGGGGGCCTCCACAGCCGGTTCCTGTGTGCTTGGATCTTACCTAGGAGAATGCATTGACTTTTGAGTTGACTTCAGACAAGAAGGAGATTTTCCAAGTGAGCCACTGCAGAGAAGGAAGAACCTGCACTCCCTCCCTCTGTAACAGAACACACAGCAAGCTTTGAAGATGAATCACTTGGTGGTGGTTGTGCATGGTTCTGTCTGCACAGTATGTGTCTGCTCAGGCTGCGGTCACAGAGCACTGCAGATCAAGGTGCTACTGGTCTCAGAAGTCTCTCCTGAGACCTCTCTCTTTGGCTTGTAGACGCCTGTCTTCTGGCTGTGTCCTCACATGACCATCCCCCTGTGTGTGTCCTAATCTCCACTTCTCAGAAGGACCTGGTCACATAGGGTTAGGGTCCACCCTAATGGCCTCGTTTTACCTTAATCAGCTCTTTAAAGGCCCTATCTCTAAACACAGCCACATTCTGAGGTCCTAGGGGTTAGAGCTTCAGTATATGGATTTTGTGGGGGAGACACAACTTAGCACCTGCCTTCCCAGGCCCTTCTCAATAAGAAAATGCATGTAGATGCTCAGTGAATCCTGCCAGGTTCTCCGGGACAACCAGGTGCGCAGATGGGGAGGGTTCAGAGCCAGAAGTGCATCTTCTGTCCTAGCTTCCCATCTCCTGCCCCAATTGAGTCCCCAGTATTCACAGGCTGTCCTCAAGGCACCCTTTGCTGATGGCCCTCTGAGGAAGAATTGCAGTGACAGTCCTGTGGGGGCTACAGGGCTTGTTCAGGGAAAAGATGCAGAAGTGGCTGAGCGATGGACATTTGGTCCCTTGACCAAACATAACAATGTAGACAATGTCACAGACAGGTCCAGATGAGTTCCTGGGGGGCAGGCTGAAGACACGTTCATTGATGCCCTCCATCACAGGTTTTTGAGTCCCACCAGGGCAAGGACTACCCTCTGTTAAGCATCCAGTAGAAACCTGTTCCCAAATGGGGTCCTGAAGTGGGCCTGGCTTTCCTGATCTCTTCTCAGGGATGAACTCAGCCTACCAACTGCACCAGCTCTGGTCCCAAAAAATGTGCCCAGAGCCTTGGATAGAATGAGGAATGCTTTGGTGATGAGGTGGATTAGAAAGTGATGGGGGTAAGAGTTTTGACGTCCCCCAGGCAATTCCCCTCCTTACAGGATCATCCTTGCCTCTGTTGCTGGCAGAGAGAGAGAGGGGCAGGCACTTCAGGGATGGAGGCCTGTACACCCACTCCCCATTGCTCTGTGTGGCCAAAGGTGTTCTTTTTGATCTTGGGCAGGTAGTGGAAGTTCACCTTCTCCTTTCACTGTTTGGAGCATTTCACAGTGTCAAGGATGTGGCCTGGCTTTCCAACTCTGAAGAGCTAATGGCTGGACACCAGAACAGGCTCCCACCATTGGAGAAGGCTGATGACCTTCAGTACAAAGGACCTTGAGAAAGGTGTTGCCTGCTGGTATCTGGAAAACTGAACTGACAGAGGGACCAGATGGAGAAAGGATGGAGAGTGGCATGGCAGGAAGCATGCCGTCCTCATAGAGATGGCCAGTGGTTCTCAGGACAGTCTTGAGGAAGCCACCCAAGCCCCTGCACCTCTGCTTCCTGTGGAATAGGTGGGTTAAAGTGGATGGTCTGAGAAGCTCCCCTGGATAGAAGGTTTGGCCATTCATAACTTGACCAAGTCAGGAACAGATGAAGCAAAGACTTAAAACTGGGCTGGCTATTAGCTCTCCAGCAGACTCCCCAGTCAGATGCCTGGAATCACAGTCTTCCATGGGACCATTTCCCAAGCCCTCCTTGTAAGTTAGCAGTGATGTCTTGCAACACTGAGGAATGTTTGTGCAGTACCCTTGGGAGAAATTCTAGAAGCCTCAACTGCAGTGCCTGGTCAGCTGAAACAAGAGTAGTTTCAGCACCACCGCCACGAAGGGAGTGGCAGGAAGAGAACACCAGCCTTCAAAACCATAGCCACACGCCTGGAAATGGGGTAGGTAACTCTGAAGGTGGAAGAATGGAGAATAATTCTGTTTGGCTTTGCAATTTGTGGCTGATGGGCATTTGAATTCCCATTTGTTCATAATTGGTGTGAACAGGGCCAATGTCACAGCACAGGGAACAGCAAAGTCAGAACAACGAAGGCTGAGGGTGATCCTAACTCTGCACCCCAAGTCTGTTCAAAGCATGCTCAGAACTCGACTGGATCTGACCAGGCCCCAGCAGAAGCTGAGCTACGCCTTCTTGCTTTATGAGCTCCGCACTTATGCTTTTCTGAGTGGAAGGTAATAGAGTTTGCTTTATCAGAAGGAACACAACAATCAAGCCTTCTTCCCACCCAGCTCCCGTAGAACTCCCATCTGATTACTATGGGTTGGCAGGATCTACCAGATGTTCATGATTAACATCAAGCAATGAATTTGGCTGGAGAGCAAGGATGTCAGGAGGATGTTTAATGGAAATTTTTGAGGGTGCTTCAGTGCTGGGTCCAGACTATGAAGGTGTGATTACAGCCAGGCGCGGTGACTCATG
This sequence comes from Rhinopithecus bieti, assembly GCF_001698545.2. Classification (NCBI taxonomy): domain Eukaryota; kingdom Metazoa; phylum Chordata; class Mammalia; order Primates; family Cercopithecidae; genus Rhinopithecus; species Rhinopithecus bieti. Next base: position 1,146,333 of record NW_016807741.1, read on the forward strand.
CCTGTAATCCCAGCGCTCTGGGAGGTCAAAGTGGGAGGATTTTTTGAGCCAAGAGTTCGAGATCAGCCTGGGCAACATGTTGAAACTCTGTCTCTAGGCTGGCCACAGTGGCTTACACCTGTAATCCCAGCACAATGGGAGGCCAAGGTGGGCAGATCACTTGAGGTCAGGAGTTCAAGACCAGCCTGGCCAACATGGTGAAACCTTGTCTCTGCTAAAAATACAAACATTAGCCAGGTATGGTGGTGTGTGCCTGTAGTCCCAGCTACTCGGGAGGCTGAGGCAGGAGAATCGCTTGAACCTGGCAAGTGGAGGTTGCAGTGAGTGGAGATCATGCCACTTCACTCCAGCCTGGGTGACAGAGTGAGACTCCCATCTCAAAAGAAAAAAAAAAAAAAAAAAAGAGAGAGAGAGAGAGAAGAAGCAGAAGAAGAAACTCTGTCTCTACAAAAAATAAAAATAAAAAAATTAGTTGGGCTCACTGGCACATGCCTGTGGTCCCAGGTATGGGAGACGGGAAGATCACTTGAGCACAGGACGTTGAGGCTTCAGTGAGCACTGATTACGCCTCTGCACTCCAGCCTGGGTGACACGGTAAAACCCTGTCTCAAAAAAAAAAATAAATAAATAAATATGTAATGGTACATCCTCTGCCCTCCAGAAATCTACAACCTACATCACGTTACTCCTAAGGGAAGTTCTCCTCCCTGCTGCAGCCTAACAGACAATGTGAGCACTAAAAGTTTCCCTGACCAACCATGTGCAACCTCTGCAGACACACATGAGATGCCCTGTGTGTACCACAAGGGAGGCAGGACGTGTGTCATGTTCAGAACTTTCTAGAGAAGTGAAAGGAAAATTGCCATGAATGCTCTTTAGATGTTTTCCAGATAGATTTCCATGGAGAACTTGGGATCGTGTTGCACTTGTTTGTTTCAAATCTCCATGATTGTTATTACTATCAAAGTGACACATGCCCATTGTAACAGTTAACAGGCTTTTTTATTGCCTGTTCTTCAAGCTAGGACTCTGAGCATCATTTGAGATGATGGAAAGAGAGGGCCTTTGTGAGACGTGCGAGGCAGAGCCAGTGCTGGGAGAGTGTCATGTGGCAGAGGACTTGGATTCTTCATCGGGCTTTGGAGAGTTGTGGGGAGTTGGGCAGGTCCCAGGGAGAGACAAGGAAAAGCCTGGCGGTCTGGGGAAGTTTAACTGGTGTCTTGATGAATGGGGCTTCTGGATCTGATCTTTGAGCTTAAGGGAGAAAATGACTGGGTAACTTTGATTTCAACCTGGAAGAATGTCGTGGGGGAACTGTGCTCTGTGGGAGGGTAAGGCTTTCCTAAGGAGGTCATTGCCAGTGGGACAGCATTCGGCCTCCTGTTGCATTTACTTACATTTAGTTGTGAATTTTTGGGAGAAAAGACCAACAAAAGAGACCCCAGATGTACTGTGCAACTGATGCATGGGGAGCTGGGGGTTGGTAATGGGGAATCTTGCTTAAATGGAGATTGTATGACAGCACTGGAATAGTGACTGGTTGTTCATGGGTGGATTTGGGGAGACTTCAATAACAATGGATTGTGTTTCATTTGGTTTAGTTGCAAATATCAAGTAGTCAGAGTTGTATATAAAATTGCTCTATGGCAATATGAGTATGACTTGGGATTAGGCACACTCAAACTCTCTGAATATTTGCCCATTGTGGGAGGAAATGCAAGGAGTAAAGTGCAGAGGCCTCAGAAGCCTTGGAAAATGAGTAAGGGGAAGAGGCACCCTGAGTGACACCACTGTTGAATCTAGAGGGCAACCAGAGAAGGACAGAGCTTCACAAGTCAAGGCTTAAGAGCACTCTGAGCAGCCGTCGGTTGGAGAAAGCAACAGGGATTGTGGAGAGGCCGAAAAGACCAGAGTGGGTGTGAGAGGAAGTATGTGAAACAGGCGGGATATCCCAGTGTCCTGGATCTTGATGGCCTTGAGTGGCAGGTGGGGGAGAAGCTAACTGGAAGAAGGTTCAGGAAAGGGACTTTTGGGACTTTGAGTGAGGTGAGAAAAAGGCGGAAGCGTGATTCCAGCACCTTCTCAGAGTAGAACAGTGTGGAACTCAGGGCAGTGGGTAAACCCTTGGCCTTCACAATTGGCGATTCCTCCTGTGGGCTCCTCTAAGAGAACAGGCTACTGGTGACAGGGACACCAATGCCAGCCACACATCTGTGTGCCACAAGAATCGCATGATTCCTTAAGGCTGAACCCACAAAGGCCTGCCCATGGCAGATGTGGCCCCACCTCTCAGCCCCCTAGCAAAACACACTGGCTCAGTATCACCCTTGAGCCACTGAGCTCCCAAAATGGCAAATGGGGTTGTTGAAACAAAAGCTCCATCTCCCGAGTTGTCAGCGTAGGGAGCAGCTGTGACCTCCCAAGTTCGGTTCCTGATTCTGTGTTTCTTTCTCCCTCCTCCTTTAGATCGTGGTGTGTGTGGGCGTCTCCTCAGCCGGCAGCTTCACTGTGCCCTGCGGTTGATGTCCAAGGTTTTGACTGTGTGGGTTTGTGTCTTTCCGGCAGGTGTCTCCTCTGCGACTTCCCTGATGTCCCTGGCTTGGGTGCTAGCCTCCTATCACAAGCTGCTGCGGGACTCCAGGGACGACAAGAAGAGCATGAGCTACAGAGGGGCCCTCGTCCAGATCTTCTGGCGCCTCTTCACCATCTCATCCCGAGTGATCTCTTTTGCCCTCTTTGCTTCCATCTTCCAGCTCTATTTTGGGATCTTCGTGGTGGTTCACTGGTGCGCCATGGCCTTCTGGATCATCCATGGCGGAACAGACTTCTGCATGTCCAAGTGGGAGGAGATCCTCTTCAACATGGTGGTAGGGATTGTGTACATTTTCTGCTGGTTTAACGTCAAGGAAGGGCGGACTCGATATCGAATGTTTGCATATTATACGATAGTCTTGACCGAGAATGCTGCCTTGACGTTCCTTTGGTATTTTTACAGAAACCCGGAGACCACTGACTCCTATGCGGTGCCAGCACTGTGTTGTGTCTTTATTAGCTTTGTGGCTGGGATCGCACTGATGCTCTTATACTATGGTGTGCTGCATCCCATGGGGCCACGAGCTAAGATCCTTGCCAGCTCCTGTTGTGCCGAGCTGCTCTGGGGCATCCCTTTGCCCCCCGATGTTGAGCCCATGGCGCCTCAGACCCCTGGGTACCGGGGGACCCAGGTTACGCCCACCAGAGCCGTAACGGAACAACAGGAGGATCTCACGGCTGACACTTGCTTGCCCGTTTTCCAAGTGAGACCCATGGGGCCCCCTACCCCGTTGGGGCGTCCTTACCTCCCAGAAGGGCCCCTCATTAAGATTGACATGCCAAGAAAGCGATACCCAGCTTGGGATGCTCATTTTGTAGACAGGAGACTGAGAAGGACTATTAACATTCTGCAGTATGTCACCCCCACCGCAGTAGGCATTCGATATCGAGACGGACCACTCCTCTATGAGTTGCTACAGTATGAGTCTTCACTCTAAGAGCATCTTGACCCAAATTGAGAAGGGGACCTTAAGTTTGGTTTGCGGCAAACACCACTTGCAAGAAATATAACCCTCCCTTCCCCCAATACACAGAACCACCGCCACCACCACCAACACCGCCACACCAACACCACCACTGCAAAAGAAAAAAAAATTAATAAGTCACAACCCCTTCAAATAAGCTTTCTTTCCAGTCGCTGTATGTATACAAAGATATTCTCTATGTTTTGTAAGTAAAAACAAAAAGAAAACCTTTCTTTTGTTTTTTACACATAAGAAACAGTATTGAAAAATCCCACGCTATGGTTCATAGAGTGGAGAAGGAGGAGTTGTCTCCACTCCAAAAGAAAAAAAACATGTTTTTTACCTTACACCAAGTGTAGATCATTTATGGGATTGGTGCTGATTGAAAGAACAAAACAAAACAAAAGAAACACAAACAAACAAAAACCTTCAACTGCCTTATGCCCTTAGGTGCTGAGTTTCATTAAGTACTGTCACGTTTTCTCATGCAAAACTCCCTGGTGACGTTTGCGCCAGGAGAGGGGAAATTAAACAATCAAATGAAACAATCTAAAAGTGGAACAAAAACCAACCAACAAATACAACATAAAGCAATGATTCTTCCTATCTGATTATTTGTATTGAAGAAAACAAATTTACCAAAAGCGAAAGCATAAAACCCCTCCCTCTTTTCAGTTTCTCCCCCTCCTCTCCGGACCTCCTCCCCACTTCGCAGAGCCTTCCAGGAGCTCCAGGGCTGTTTGAAACTCGAATGGCTGGAGCAGCTACTTGAAGGCTGACTATGTGCCATTTTAGCGCTTGCCTAGCAAGAATCACATTTGTTTCCCAGTGAAAAGCAAAGCAGAACAAAACAAAAGCCACCCTAATAATTCGGTAAGGACAGGACATTCTAAAGCAAATGAAAGGAGATTTCTATATACATAATCAGTAATAATAAAACTCAGCATAGTAGCAAAAAGAACGCCATCAATTTAAAGGCACAATACTTAATCAGTGACTGGCAACAATGATTAGTTCCATCATTTTAAGGCTGTGAACGGTAGACATTTATCACATGTGATATTGTGTAAAGCCTCTTCTGTTTCCATTTGGTGGGAAGCCTTAAATTGATCTGGAAAGAATTCTTCATTTTTCATTTGTGCTTTTTTTAAAAAAAAAAAAATAACACAAAGAGGAAAACTAGAATATATATATATACATATATATAAAAAGTCAAAATTGTAATAACTGACCCATTTCAAAGACTGTTTGGTGCTTCTGTCTTTCACCATTGTGGTTGGCTGAAAATCATTCAGCTCACCTGGTGCATCTGGGTTGAATGGGAAATTTTGTGTGTGTAGTATGTGTGTGTTTGTGTGTGTGTGTGTGTGTGCCCATAGCACACGTATATATGTGTGTGTCCCTGCTGCAAAGTCTTGCCAGAGATATACAAAACTGATGTAAGATGGACTTGGATTATGGATTGGTTCAGCAGAGCCTGGGGGCAGGGGCTCTGGAGTGGCAGGGAAGGGATGCCACCTGCCCATGAGCCCTGGTTTGGGTGGTGAGACTCACAGCAGCAGCGGACTCCGGGCCTTAGAGGCTGTGCCATTTGGGTGAGGATTTGATTCCACTGTTTATTTTCTCATTGTATCAAGTTGAATTTCTGCAGGTGTTGCAAGTATGTTCAACCATTTAAAACTTTTATTTTCAAAGTATTGTTCCTTTAAAGAAATATTTCTGTTTTAGGGCATCATTTCAAATCCCATCGTATCTCTACTTGGGCACAAAACAACAAAAAAAAAAAAAAAAAAGGAAAAGAAAAAAATCACAAAAAGATATAATAATAAGATGATATATTATATATATATATATATATATATATATATATAGCACAACAATATTTTTAAGTAAATACTGTTAGTCGCTTTTGCTGTGTGTAGCCTGCGATTTTTTTCCAAATTATACCTGTTTAGGGTGCAAGACCGCAAATTGAACTTATTCTTAACAGAAGTTCAATAACCTGGAGGATTTTTAATGTTGTGGAGTTTTTTTGTTTTTGTTTTTTTTTAAAAAAAAAAAATTATTATTCAGTGAGGCTTCTCCTTCCCACCCCATTCATTGTTTATCTAAAACCTTTTTTTTTTTTTTTAAGAACAAGTTTCAAATATCAGTTGTGAAACTGAATGTTCTCTTCTTTGTCTGGACTTCCTGGACTTCATGCATCCTTACTAAGCATCGTGGTGCTGTCCTCTCCCCGTCCCTGACCCGGGGTTCCCCTCGGGCCTCCCTGGTGGGCAGGAGGAGGAGGAGCCCCCAACTCTAGGAAGCAGGACGAACAGAGCACACACAGGCAGCAATGAAAACCAGCCAGGAGGGCTCTGCACGCCCATCAAAGGACCCACCTGTGGGCCCCTGGAGAGTCACTTGGGAGTTGGAATCTAGTCAGAGGCACTTTTCTGAATCGCACCAGCCTGCTGCCTTTCAAGGGCTTCGTGCCTGAGCTCTGCGATGTACTCTGCTAGGCTGGGGAAGGTGAGGCCATTGGAGGGTTGGGCATCCGCTTTAGCTGGTGGGGTCCCATCTCTTGTCTGCCTTGGGTCTAGGGCTCTGTGCACCTGGAGCTGGCCCATGTCTGTCCTTAGCACATCTTCCTTGAAACGCCCTCATGCACCCCTCGGGGCTTCTGCCACTTCTGCTTGTGTGTCTGTTCTTGGATTTCTTTCTTTCTTCCTTCTTTTGTTTCAGCGCAGTCACAGGTGTTAATTCGCCACCTCTATTTCACTCTTGCACAATTAGTGCGTGTGTGTCCCTGTGTGTGCATCCTGCCATGTTTACATGAAATTCATAAAGAGAACGGTGGATGCTGAGCGGACCGGGAGCACCAGGAGTTGGGACGGCAACTTCCAACCCAGGGAGGGCCTCCAGGGTCTTAGCCACTAGGAACAAATGAGGAGATCACGGGACATTTCAGCAATCTTTTAATTTCACACTTCTCACTTGAAAAGGCATCCTCGCCCCTCCCTGGAACCCCTCCATCATGCCAGTACTTTCTTCACAAAGAAAATGAAAATATGCATCTGTGAGCAGCAGCAAGGAAAGCTGGTTTTGTAGAGATTCAGGAAAAGGAAGAAAAGCAAGGAAAGAAGTAGAGAACAAGGCATGGAAGAGGCAGGCGAGACCTGATGGCAAGGACCAGGCCAGCGCTGTCCTCAGTGTCCTCTTGTCATCCGCCTCTAGCAGCTCCCCACACTCCCAGTTACCGTGAAACTTTCTGGCATCATCTTCCCTGGGGTCCTTCCCCCGAGGCCCTTCCCCTTCCAGTGGATGGTCCTGGGCGTCAAGGCAGGATTCCATATACACTCAGTGCTGAGACCACCTGGGGACTGTGTCTCCGGAACCAGATGACTTTGGTCCTGAAAGCCCAGATCCTTAAGGCCGCCCCGTGACAGGGTCGCTCTTTGTCCCACACTGGGCATCAGCATTTAATCTTTCATTTGCCTGAGTCCCTGACAACCCTCCAGGGCTGCTGCTTCAGCTGCAGAGGAATGCCCATGATGTTTTTGGTTTTTTTTTTAATTTTAAGTCTCTGGGCCCATTTCTTTCCCAGGACCTCCTGAAGAAAATCAATCCATTTCCAGTATTAAGGCCTGGTCAGCACATTGGTGCCCAGAGATAGAGAATACAAAAACTATCTCCTTTTCATTCCCTGATGACCCCCCCATCAAGTATGCCCACTAAGCCCCATATTTTATTCTTCTAACGACATAGAACATTTGGCTCTATTTTTTCTTCTCAGAAATGTGGTAGTATCGCCAAACTATAACTAATGGTGTTAGAGTCGTTTCTGCAAACTCTGCTTCTCCCTTGCTCAGCAGGTCTGCCTCTTCTCCCAGCCTCTGCGTAAAAGGAAACTTCAGTCCCATCAGATGACATCAGGATGATGTCCCCTGAGTTCACTGCCTGAAGCCTGTGACATCCAGAATGGGAGCTCCCTGTCTCTTAAGGCCATGATGTGGGGTGCTAGGGAGGCTTCAGACCATCAGATCAACCCCCTCTGGCCTCACTCACCCCAAAGCTTCCCATGTCTCTAACACTCTCCTGCACTCTGCCTCTGGAAAGTGTCACCTGGTTCTGCAGGGTCAGGCTTGTCCCAGCAACATGGGTACCAGGACACTGGTAGGACACTCACCCAAGCAGATCTGGGGCCAGAATGAAAGAGGCCCCATCTCCCTTGCCTAGACATGCTGCCATCACAACACACCCTTGAGCAGGGAAGATGACATTTCCCCATGGCCTGGGGATCCCCCACACCACACCTCCCAGGCACAGAATCATTCAAGAACACCCCATGGTCCCCATGGCTCTAACCCAGTCCCTCCACAGCAGGCCCCTCTGAATCCCATGATCCTGTCTGGCCCGTGGTCACGAAGGTGATTCCCCTGGCTGGGGGGCGTCTCATGCCACAGATGTCTGACCCTGCCCAGATATGAGCCTGATTCTCAGAAAGAATTTACAGGTTTTAGAAAAGCGCCAATTTACATCATTTTCTCCATTCTTCCTCCAGTTTTATTCCCTCCCACTGCACAGTCATGGGGGCAGAAAAGAAGGTCCCTGATGTGGATCTGGTTTGAAGGTGCACTGGGTGGGCCACAGTCTCACTTCTTGCTGTACACCTAAACCCTTTTGCAGTCTTCACAAGCCAGGTAGAGGAAACACCACCTTTCTTTTCTCCGTCTGGTCTGCTCCTTGCTCATGGGAGGGCTAGAACCAACCCCAAGCTTTGATGCCCCCAGACCTTAGCACAGGGTCCTCTCTCCATGATCTAGGGACAGAGCAAGAAGAGTATGACAGTGTGCAGGCTCAGAGCCTTGGGCTTGGAGCAAAGGATATCAGCTCCTAGAAGAGAATGAAGCAGGCCATATTCTCATGCTCCTGGCTCGCTTGGATGAGCTGGGCTGGGGACTGTCACCCAGCATTCGTTTGGCACAGATGGTAGCATTTTCTTTGCCAAGAAAAGTGGCTCCTTACTCAAAATGAGCCCTTCCAGGCCTTGTATGTGTGATGACAGCTGCTCTGGATGGTGGCTTCATGATTGAAGGAGGGGAATCTCCTTGTGTACCTTTAATTTGATTTTCTTACCAAGAAGCTAAAATCTATTTTTTCTTTGCCAAACTGAAAAATATTAACACAACCAGATTTGGTTGTGGAGGTTGAGATTTAAATTTGGATAATGTAAAAGGAAGAGAGCTTATTGCCATTAATTTCACCAAGATCCATGTGATACTCTCAGTGTGAACTAGGAAACCGTCAGGGAAATCTGGAGGAGCTTAAGGGAGACCTGGGGAAGACTGCAGGAGTGAAATGGAAGGACCCAGAGGGGTGGGCCCAGGGGCTGGACCAGTCTTACAGGGAGCAGTTCTATTCATTTCACTTTCAAACATTTATTGGTCACTAGACCGTGTTGGGCAGCCCCCTTCATCAAGCACAACACGGTTACCCCTTAGGGAGTGAACGTAAGTCAGTGTTGGTTCCTCTTATCAAGGTCCGGCTGAGAACGAGATGAGCACAATGGATACCTCTTTAAGCTTCTATCCCTTTCTCCTCAGCCCAAACCGGCTATTGTCATAGAAGCAACATTTCATTCTCACGCACGGTTCAACATCCAGAACACGGAAATGGCAGGGGCCAGCCAATCACAGGTTACAAACCCATGAGCTTTCCAGAGGACTTCCCCCAGCATCCTCAATCAATGTGTGCCTGTCCCAATTTCAAAACATGTAAAAAGATAAAAGACAACTCTACCCTCCCAGAGATTTTTTTCTATCCCCCTTCACTGGGAAAAAAAAAGATGATGCTTAGTCTGAATTCTTGCGGTGGCAACACAAGCTCCTTTCTCACCCATCCTTAGCTATTCTAAACATTTCACTTCTTGCTTAAACACTGCATCTCATGCTGTTGGCCAAATGTCAAAAGACAAGGGTGCCGCCTTGATCCTGCGGCAGCCTCCTTCCTTGGCTCGCCTGGTCCTGTCTGCCTTATTCATCTCTCCCTGGCACCATCTGCTCCTTACTCCTGTAGCTTTCCTTGCACTGGCTGGCAGGCCATGGCTGGTATATCCTGGAGACAAAGGTCGTGAGTGCTATTAATGACAGCTCCTGAGGGCAGCAGACGGACCACTGTGGGAGTTCCTCCTGCTCTTGGCCAACACCTTGTGTCAAGAGCTAAGAATAGACCACATTGGAAATGAGCAGGCAGGACCTAGGGACACCTGCCCCAGGCTACCCCATCACATGCAGAACAGTGCACAGGTCCCAGGAGGAGATGGTGCCCTTCTCATTCCCTAACACAAATCCCAGGACCCCAACTACCCCTAAAAGTCATTCTCAAACCAGTGAGGACAAAGAAATAATTTCCCTTTAGTATAGTGCTGATTGGTAATCCAGTGCACATCCCTCTATAAGCAACATTTGGCCATCTGTCACGGTGGGTACAGACAACCCATCATCGGTTAGATGAGCTCCCCTGGTCTGTTTGTCCATCTTCAACATAGCTCTGGGATCCTCGGGCTACAGTGGGCTCGGGAGATTTGTTTTAGCTGCAGACTTCCTAGGGGCTCTTCTTAGACCCAGAAAGATCAGGAAATGTCACAGGCTGATTCAGGGTCCCCACTGTGATTGTGGATAACTCACTTCACCTCTCGGTGCCTTGGTTTCTCCATCTGTAAAGTGGAGAGAAAGAAGGCCAACCTCTTCCTTCTCTCCTGCTCAGGGATGCTTGGAGGATTCGTCCTGTTGCCTGTAGCAAAGCTGTCACATGAGAAAAAGTGGTGACCTCATTTCTTGGGAAATGGAACCACAGGAGGAGAGAGTGTTTTCCAGGTGCGGTGGCACCCGGAAGCCACAGGCTGAACAGGGAGCACGGCGGGACAGGGAGGAGTCTCACATATCTGTAGTTCTTAGAGACTTCATAGCACTGTGAACCCAGGTCAGTGGTACCCTGGTCAGGTGACCCTTGGTCACCTATCTTGAGCCGGCCACTTGTAATTCTAACACCAAATCTCCTGATGTTAATTCTTCCTAAAGTATCAGAGAATGTATGGAAGGATGCATTTGAACACTGATATTCACTGAGCTTTGGGCAGACAAGAGGAGTGAATGGAGAGTATTTAGAGACTGTTTTTAAGGTGGTTGCAAGCTCTTCAGGAAATCTCTCTCACCTTTGTTCTTCCTTCCAATCTTTTTCAATCTTGATGCTCGCCTCATCAAATGAACTCACCTTCTCTTTCCCTCTCTGCAGAGTACAGAAAAGGAAAACACCGAATCTTTTCTTTTAAACATCTGCCAAAATGTGGGTCCCAATGGTGGGTTCTCTTCCCTCCCTTGTGTGCTTTGAGCGGAACCTGCAGGCAAGGATTCAGAGACAAACAGGACTGGAGAATAGCACTAATTTTTTTTTTCTAAAACAAGGTATTTTTTTTCTTATAATTCAATTGGAAATATTACATTGAATTTCTTTTTCTTTCCTTTTTTTTTTTTTCTTTTGACTATGGTTTGACTGTTATCAATTCAAATACCAAGATACACTCTGAGCAAGAACACAGACCTGTCCTGAGAGCCTCTGCTCTTCTTCGGACCTAACCCGGAGTGAGGGCAGGTGGGAGCCCAGGAGGCACTGGGGTTCCAGGAGGGCCAGCCGTAAGGCTGATTTTCTATCAGCTCTGAGAACCTTCTTGGAAAGAAAAATTCCAGAAACTTCAACTGTTCTGCATCAGTCAACCTGGCTCAGGCCTTTTCCTTGGAGTTCAGGTGTATTTTGATATAGAAATTCTCACCAAGAAAAAAAGGCCCCTCCTGGAACTGTCCCTAAACGAGATGGAGCTCGCACAAGCAGGTCTCGGTGGCTGCTGCCAACGCCTCCTGCTCATTCCCAGCGGAGCCCTGACCAGAACTCCTTTCCCTCCTGCTCTGACCCTGCTCTCTGAGGTTAATATTATTGTTTTGGCAGCACAAGGGACGAGATCATAGTCTGGAATTCAGGAATGACTTGTGCTTGACCGTGCATCTGACTGTTCTGTGGACAGGTCAAGTCCTGCTGGGATGGTTTATTTCCACAAGGTATTTCTGTTAGTAACAAAAGGAGAGAATACATGAGACCTCATACCTGATTCTCCGTTCTCATCAGCACCCGCTTTTGACTGGGATGGACGGTGAATGAACTGTCCCAAATTTGAGAACAAGAACTTCAAAGATGGACACATGGAGCCACGGGGAACAACAGGACTCAGTGGATGGGTAGGAAGAATAGTGACGAAGAGGAAGGCTTCCAGAAGTATGCGGGAGGAGAACATTAGTGGCCATCTAGGCATTCCTTCCTATGCTCTCTGGGGCAAAAATAGAAAAACGTATTCTTTTCAAACACAGGAAATTGATTTTACGGAGTGACGTGCTTAAGCATTTTATTTTTTAAACAAAAGGGTCAGAGAAAACATCTAAAGAAAGGAGAGGCACATTCTCAAGAACAGATCATGTTATTGAAAGTAAAAAATCCAGGACTTCATCCTTCTACAGACCTAAGTCAAGTCACTCTTAGGGCCAATTTCTCTTTCTGTAAAATGGGAAGAATATTGTTTACCTACCTCACAGGGGTGTTGTGAGGATTAAGTAATCATGACTGGTAAAGTGCTTTGAAGATAAAAGTATTACGGGAATCAGGCTTGCTTCCTATTTAAAAATCTAAACACCAATTGTGTGCAAGGTGCAGTGGAGGAAGGGAACGTGATCCAGTTCCTCCACTCTCTTTTGATTAATGGATATATTTTAAAAGATTCCAAGAGGACAGAATAACAGAGTTGTCTCAATGTGGGTCAAGAAAGGAGTTCTCTTTCTGCCCCAGAAAAGCTACTCTCCTTTCCTTCTCAGATATTTAGACAAGAAGGAAGGGCTTTAAATTCTTTGGCTTCCATCAGAAAATGCTCTTGTGGGAAGCAAACAAATACTGGTTATTCTACTTCCTTTGTGGGCAAATGAAGGCAAATAGCAGTGAAAATGCCTTGTGACCAGCACATATGGTTCTGTTATTTCAGTTTTATTCCTTCTAGGCTCAGCTTCAGTTTTGCCATAGCCTTTTTCTTCTGTCTTCAGACCCAGAGAACAATTCACTTATGCTGTCCTGGAATAGCTGGGGGATTTGGGGTTGGTTGGTTTCCTTGGAGAGTCTGGTATACTGTTGTTTGCTGGAAAGTCTTGGCTTCCAAAGACAAGGGTCTTTACTCGAAAACAAATCAAAACATGTGACTGCCATTATTTATTTATTTATTTATTTTTTGGTGGGAGGAGTTTTCAATTTCTTAGCTGCCTCATATAAAGCAAAGCCTTTTAAAATTTCTCATTCATTTTTCCATGTGCAAAAAGTTCTTCCCTTCCCAAACATACTCAGTGAACCAAGTCTGAATTCTAAACTGTAGCACATGTTGAAGGATTCAAATTATTTGTACAGTGCCATGCTGGAGGTTCACAAATTTCTACAAAGAGCCAAACCACCTACTGAGCTAAGCAGGTTGGAATTCCAGCCCCAAATCGAACTTTCTGGAAATGCTCCCAGAGCCTTTTAGCTTTAGGAACGTCCTTTCAGTATTGCTAGGGCAGTCTCCCTGAATCCTCAGAAATCTTCCTGCCACAGAAGAACATCCTCAGAAGCCAGTGGGGGCTTCCTCTATGTACTAGAACCAGAGAGAAGCCACTTGTTATTTTGAAAATCATTATATGATGCCAGCCTTTAAAGAAAGAAGAGAGTTACTTTCTTTTCCTTTCAGAGGGAAGGAAGGACTGGTAGAAAGGGAAGGTAATTTGACTTGCTCTTTGGTTGCCAGAAGAGACGTGAGACTCAGAGGTCCATGGTGGCCTGTACCTTGGACATGGGACTGCGGAGGCCCGTGGTGAGTTTCCTTAGGCAGCTGAGGTAGTGCTGAGGTGCCACGCTCCTTTCCTTTTAACCAAACCCAGGCTCAAGGAAAGGGGGGCCTCAGCTTTGGTGCTGCCAACTTGCCCAGATCATCCTGCGCATCTCAGCCACGTCTCTGCCCCTCTCCAGTCTGTGTTCACCAGTGGGCCCCAACGTTGATCCCAAAAGGTCTGCCTTCTTTGAGGCCCATGCTTTCACGCACATCGCTTCAGGTCAGAGCTGTCTGTCCAAATGCAACCGCTGCAGCCTTTTCACTTGCCTTGACACCACTGTTGCTGCATGCTTCCACCAAATACGCCCCCACCCCTGCAGGAGCTGTCGTTTCACCCCCACTGAGAGGGCCTCCAGCATTGCCCTGGGCCTAGCCTGCCTGAAGCCCAGGACAGGCTCTGCTTCTTCCTTTTTTTAAATCCATGTGCCTTTAAAAGGCGTGGCCCTGGGTCCTCGTGGAGCCTTTAAAGAAGTGGAGGGCTGGAGAGAGGAACAGGTGATGTTACTTAGGCAGCTGGGACACTCACCGATAACCTGTGAAGCTAATGTGGCCCAGTAAGTGAAAACGCTGTTTTCCCAGCGGCTGGGCTGTCTAGGGCACTCGCTCTTCAAAATAACAATCCCTGTGATGTGGTTGCTCACATCTCCCCCTGCTGACCGCTAACCTCATGGCACCCGCTCGTTATTGATGGCTTCGTTTGTATTTGTTTGAAATTAACATTGATTTTTAAACTCCGGAGAGAGAGAGAGAGAGAAAGAGAGCTGAAAGCCACATAAACTCTGAGATGATCTGAGATTATGAGAACAGAGGAGAGCATGACCATATAACTACATCCAAAGCTTATTGATCCATCGAGATACATAAATGTGCCTGTCTTGGGCATATTATTTGTATATATTCATATGTATCTTTTTCTTAAAGGGCTGAAACAGTTTGATGAAACAGAGTATTCTGATGTTTAGGGCTCTTGCCGGGCTTGAAATTGACCTAGGCTAGATGGCTTTTTCCTTTCTCCCAGGCACAGGGTCATGAAGAAATCCCTGAGCTGGTATATGCCTTCACTTCCTCCATAAGTGGCAGAAAGCCAATAGCAGGGTTCTACTGGGACTTGAGAGATTCTCTAGTTGCTACCAGTATTCTCAGGAGATTCACAGAACAACCTGGGATCCACAGGAAAGAGTTTTCTAAACAACTCCTGGACGTTCTGGAATGTAAATCACACTGAGTACATCTGATCTATTACCACAGCGGTCGCCACAGTAGGGAAAAAGAGGGGAGTGTGCTGTGGACAAGTAAGCTTGGACGTTACCGCTCTGAGACCGGCCAGTGGTAGATGATCTTTGGCTGCCAAGATCTCTGGCCAGTGACAACCAAACCTGCTCTGTCCAGCTCCTCTGCACCACCAGTCTCTGCAGGTGAAGTGGAGGCTGGCCCCTTGAAGCCAGGAGGACTCGGGGCAAGTGTCTTCCCTGCCTAAATATGAAGTCCTCCTGGCATCTGTGGTAGACAGGGGACACTGCAGGGCAATTGCTTTGTGGAGGCAGAATGCATTTTTCAGCGGCTCTGGGTACCTCCCCACAGCAGCGGCAGCATTGACAAGTCTGGGGTCCTCCAGATAGACTTCAGCAGAAACCCAGGTGCCCACAGCATGAAAAGCCACTCAGAGCCCCTTCTGCCCTCGGACAGAATTGGCATGACCCGGAGCGACACGATACTTGGTTATGTGGGAGAAGAACGTTTCAGGTGAGCTGGAGGAAGCAGGTGCTCATGCAGCAGGGCACGCTGAACCCTAAGTTTCTTTCTGGGGCAGGGTCTGGTTCTGGGCCTCCTCCTCTGGCTGGAGGAGCAAGGGAGGCCACCTGCAGTGTTGGGATCCGTGGTCTCTGGATGTTTCCGATCCAGGCAGGGGCTTCATAAGAGTCCACCTGGAAGACCTGGTATCAGGTGTGAGGCAATCACAGGGTCTATCCAAGCCTGGAGACACCCTTTCAAGCCCAGACCCCCAGAGGTAGCTTTGGATCCCATCCTCTAAACTGTCACATGTGCACAGCCTGTTTCCTGACACTCAGGGTGTGGCATACAGCCAGTGGCTCCAGACGGTCGTGCCAGCACCATCCGTCCTGTCTCCTCCCCTCCATCTCCTCTCCCTTCACCAGGCATGGTAGCCGCAGTAGTGAGGACAGCAAATTGACTCTCTGCTTTCCCTACGATGGCCAAATACATTCCAGCTTCCACAACCTCTTGTCTCCAGCCCTGATCCCCGTTGTACACAGTTTTCATTATCTTTTTCCTTACATGGACTCTTTTGTGACAAGACATGTTTTTAAGAAATCTTTTGTTTGGTTTTCTGGTGTAACAGAAAATTGGCTTCTTGGGGTAGGAAGAAAGAAATATGAAAAGGACATGGGAAGATGACAGTGTCATGCTGGAAGGGTTGATGGTGCCACCCTGCCTTCTACATGGTGGTTTTCTTTTACTTTAAAAAAATTACACATTTGTTGCAGAAAAAAGTTGGGGTTTGGAGAGTATGGAAAGAAGGCAAGAAGGAAGCGAGGAAAGAGAGAGAGGGAAGGGGAAGAAAGAAAGGAGCCCCCTTGGGTGTCACTGTCGTCTCCTGATGTCTGGAGGTGGTTTGTTGTTTAAAGAAAATCCGTTTTTCTCCCTGCAGCTGGGCTGAGCTTTCCAGCACTTTCCAGCTCTGTGTGCGCCTGAGAACAGGCCACAAGGTCCTGGCTCCGGCCTCACTGACTTCACCCTACAGGGTCATTTTGGGCTTCTCTTGTGCCTGGTCACGGGCTTTCTCAACCCCTCCACCTGCCGCAGGGAGGCAGCCAGCAGAGGCCAGGAGACTGGAATTCAATCTTTCTTCTCATAATGATGGTGATTTTCATGGGCTTCTTTTTTGGATTTGCTTAGCTTTTCTTGGATACTTTTCTCCCAAGAAGCTTTTCCATGTTCACTCTGTAAGGCTGAAGACCCTGCTAACTGACGCTCTCTAAAGCAAAACTAGTTGAACTTCTCAGGTAATTCAAAGCCTTGAGTGCATATAATTTGTAATTTTCCCTAAAGGGCTAACAAAATAGTCTCACTGCTCCTGTCTACCCTGAGCATGGGCTGTCTGACAAACAGGTTTGTGTGTGTATTTGTGGGTTTTCAGGAAGCAGAGTCATAAACATCATTACTTTTGAGATTCCAAATATTTCCCCCCACCACCACGGAACCTGTGCTTGAGCAAGCACGCATCTATACAAGGAAAGGTTAAGAATCTGGCAACTCCAAGCTAATGGCAGGTGCCCCTGTTCCTCTTCCAGTTTCACTAGGACAGGAAGTTTGCTCACCGTGTGAAGTTTTAGTCACCGTATGAAACTCACCCTTTGCAGCTGGGATTCTTTCCTTGTTCCCTTTGCCTCCATGTATCTAATCCTCATGGTTGGTTCTTACATCCTGAGAAGAGCTGAGTGAGTAGAATACAGGTTCCAAAGCTCATACCATGTTTTCCTTTACTCTGGAGTTTGCTGTTGTTAAAAATAGTCTATAGTGAACTACAGGCTAAGGAGAAAGCCTGTGAGCTGGACCTTCCTAGCTGCAGGTTCATGACCACCTCCTGTTAACCAAAGTCTCGACCTAAAAGCATAGAAATGAGCCAATTTCTAGCCCCCATCTCTCTGGGGAAGATCTCTGTGGAAGTGACTTCGCCAAAGTTTTGGGGGAGGGCTAGAAAATACCTTGCCCTTGATCACCCTCAAACTACACAGGTATTGCTTGTTGATACCCTGTGTGAGAGGTCAGCGAGAGCCCTTATGCATGTGATTGATGACATGCTATGTAATTAATGCACCCTTTGGATGGGGAAAGAAGCCCTTATTCTTAATTAATTTAACTGAGCACCTATTACATGCAAAACATAGTCTTTGCCCGTAGATAAAGCCAGAGGGGAGGGAAGTACTGAATGAAAATTCCCAAGGTGTAAAGACTAAGAGCAAAATCTTCCCTTCCCACTTCTAGCAGCTCAGAATGCACATTGCCATTTAGACTTCACGTAGTACAGTTGCTGGACTGGTTCTTGGAGTACCAAGAACCTTAGATCAATGGAAAGGCGGAGGCATGGAAGCCAGCAAAATGGGCAGAGATCACTGTCCTAGAACCACAGGAAAAGGCTCCCAGACACTCCAGTCTGTTATTGTAGGTGTGTCGTGGAAAATAGCCTACGAAGAGACCCAGGGAAAGGGAGGTGGTGGTGAGGTGACTTTTCTGTTCCCATGAAGGGGCTAAGGAAACCTCCTTGCAAATGGAGAACTGTTCTGGCAGAAGTCTTTTGTTTGGCCCTGTTTTCCACACAGCAAAAGTAGACTTGGGTAAATAATTCAGATTGTTGGAAGGTGATAGGAATCATTTATTTTCCTTATACTGCATTGGGAGCATCACTTTTGGTGTAGACAAGCATCAGAATTTGAAAACCAATTTTAGCTAAAACCTCCAGCTCAAGGAAATAAGTATATCACAGAGGCTACTGGGTGGGACCCCCCCCACCCCACCCGCTAAGCAGCCTCTTGTCTTTGAGAGAAGCACTGGTCCGCATTTGGGAAGAAAGGTCCCAGCACAGGGAACCATTCTGATCCTGGCTCCGGGTCTCCCTATCTTGTCACCACCAGCTTGGACAGTGGAAAGTAAGTCGTGGGAGCCTGCAGTTCACACCAGCATGGCCAGTTGACCTCCCTTGTCCAGCCCAGACCTAGAGTCAGGAAGGACAATGGCTGGAGAGAACGCTGGGCCCCTGTATCCCCCACACCGTGTTCAGATCTTCCTGCCACAGATACAGGTTCCCCATTCCCACATGGGACGTGGCTCCCTGCCTGAAAGGAGAAACCTAGGACGGAATATTTCAAGGCCGGCAAGTATGCTAATAAAAATTAAAATGCCGTTTAATATCTACTCTGCAGTCCTCCACTGCCTCCTCTCCTTTTCTGGTTCATCAGTGGCACATTTAACTCTTGGTGCTCCAGATGGCCAATGACTTCCATTTTCTTGGCCAGACTATGAAGATGGAGTAATGTTGACTCAAAGTCAACACCCATGGTTCTCAGCTATGTGGACAGATGTGGACATCTGTCTGTCCTCATTAATCTAGACCTGGTGCTATTTGTGGCAAATTGTGCCTATGGATGTAATTTCCTTCATTTTCTTTCTTTCTTTTTTTATTTTCGAATGCATTGCAACTGAGTAATTATGCTAGAAAGACAGATTTCCATGTAGGGCTTTCCTTAGCACAAGACTTTTTTTTTTTTTTTTTTTTTTTTTTTTTTTTTACTGTTTTAGGAGAGCTGGGTTTTCAGTGTCTGAGACCCCTTATTTTAAAAGAAAAAAAAGAAACTGTTTTCTTTTCTATTTAGCCAAAAGAAAATTGCATTAAAACAACAACGTCATGCTCTTTCTTCCCTCTCTCCCTGCTGAGTTTGAAGGAACAGATGCACATGGGCTGGGAGCTTTTGACTCAGTTGCTCAAAAGACTTTTCTGTTCCCCCACCATGGCGAGGTCAGGGCAGTGACAACAAACAATGTAACTTCTCGAACCTTGTGGTGCCTTTCCTCGTGGTGCTTCTCTGTTGTGTGACTCCACTCAAGGCGGCCACTTGCAGCAAACAGCAATGCCAGCAAATGGTATTATGTGCCAGTGCAGTAAAAGACTTTAATGTATAAACATATACATAGATATAGATATAGATATATCACTATAGTTCTATAACTATATAATTGAGGTTCTGATGCAGCTTTGGTGGGAGTTGATCATTCCTCTGCAAAAATATATACTACTCAACTGGAACTAATGGCTCTCTTGAGGGTATTGACATTTGGGAAAAGGCACAACAGATGAGATGGGTTACTCTCCTGTGACAAGTTTTCTTCTTCCTTCTTGTGAAAGTTGCTGTCTCCATAGCACAGAATATTTGATAAGGGAGCAAAGTGCAGCTTCTTTTGAACTTCCTTTGGTGCTGATATATATTTCTTTTAATTCATTGTTTGTTTTGCTTCCCCATTAGTGGCCAATAAGCTGCTTTTCCCAAAATCTCGACTCACCAATCAAAGGTGGCAGGGGACAGTTTGGGAATAAAAGGCTGGAAGTTGGGCATCCCTCACTTCGGGTCCTGACTCAGTTTCCCCTGTGACCTGCATAAGGCCCACACATGGGTTCTCCATCTACAATGAGTATCATAATATTTACTTACCTCATGGGGAAGAGTAACTTAAAAGGATTAATTGATGATACTGAATCACTAGATCATTATTAATTTGGAGACAGCAACTTGACATGTTTTTAAGATTTTGTTTATATGTTGCTAAGACTTAAATCTTGGGGTTTGGTTTTGTTCGCCTCTCGTTTCTCCATCTCTGCTATGTTTTTTGTCCTGCCTTTGGCAATACCTTAAATATTCTGTAACTGGTGGAGATTCACCTAGGGCGTTGGGTAGTGCTAATTTCTCCCAAGGGAACAACATCACTAATACTGTATAAGGTGCTAGAATCAAACCTCATTTTATATACTTTGGTTCTTAGAGAAAAACAAAACATGCAGAATTCTTTCTGTGAAGCCTTACTATAGATTGCTATAGCCAATTGTTTATCCAAAAAGTGAGACAGAGAGAATAGAAAATAAAGATAAGATGCAGAGGTTCTGTATAAAGTGTAATGAAAAGACCTTTGCTATTTCTTATATTAATGTAAACTATCATATATATATTTATATACATATATATATGCTTGAGGCAGATAGAATGGAAAAATGTACAGTATGGTCATCTTTATTTTGTCAGTTAATTCACAACTTTTAGTATGTGTGCAAGAGAGGTTTACGGTGGGGATGGGATAAGGGGTGCCCAGCGTGAGATGGGAAATCATTCATCTTTCTGTTTTGTTCCACATGCTAGTAGAAGGAACAGGCTGAATGAGAGGAAAGGGGAATAAATCAAGACATAGACGTGCTTTTTAAATGTTCGGAGCATTGATGTTATGCTTTCGTGGTGTTTCTTCTTTATTCCAAGGTTTCTCTGCAGTGCTGTAAAACTGTCCCCTGCCTAGGGCGTTAACCAATAATGTTTACCTCAAGAAAGTTTTTTTTTAAAAAAAGAGACAGTTGTTTTCCCATCTCTTAAAAAATAGTGTCCCCTAACCAAAAGGAGAGGCGTTTCCACAGAAGTTCAGCAAGAGAAGAGAGCCATTTCTGAGGCTTTCCTTCATGTCCCCATCCTTTTCCACCACACCCCACCCCCTTTAGTTACTAACGAAAGAATCCAAGAGATGAGTTTTGACCAGAAGTGGGTTAGGATGTGATAAAAGTGTATGATGGGTGAATGTAAACTTTGCCAGAACTAGTGGTGTGGGGTCCTTTCAAAGGATGGGTGTGTACTTTAGGTGTTTCGTGCTAGCATGCGTGCGTGTGTGTGTGTGTGTGTACTGTATATATGTTTCAGTGTATGAAATGTCTGGTGGACAGAGAACAAAATACCACAAACAGAAATGAACAGGAAAAAATATATATCAAATGCTATTTTATCAGATGATGCACTTGTTCACCTTGGTGAGAAGCCACTGTTTCACAGCTATGCAATCTTCCAGTTATTCTCCCGACCCCTTCACCTTAGATTTCCAAACTGTTTTCCATAACCCTCACAGATTTTTTTCCTTTCTACAAGAACCACAATATCCAATCCCTGGTTCAAGGTGAGCATGCTACAGTGATTCTTTTCCTAAATTTAAGAGCTAAAGAAAAAATGCTTTCCTTTTCTTTAATTGGAAATGGTTCAAGGTAACCTCGTTTGGTTCTGTAAGTGAACTGATGTGTATTTTCTGTTTCAGTTACATGTTTACAACTTGTTTTCATCCTCTTCTTGGTTCAAAATATTTATTTTCTTTATAGATTCTACTTTTTACATATGTTTTGGGGATGTGTTAACTTAAGGCAAGAAGAAAATTTGGCTTAAGTGGAAAATAAGCATGCGACCTCTGGGATCGGGGGAGGGAGATCGTGTGTACCTGCAGCTGATTTAGTACCTACATCATGGTCCTGAGTCAAGACCATGGCAGGGAATCTGATGGACTCGGGGGAGGACCTGACCTGGGTGTTTTTCTTTCCTTATTTGTGGTCATCTCTATGGAGTAACCTATCCCCAGAGGATGGACTAGTATTTTCTGCCTTAGCTTTAGGCCAACTGTGTCCTTCCTAGCTACTCCACCCAGTGCCAAATCCCATGTCCCCTCTGTTGCACCATGGACTCCTAATACCTCTCCTCCCCTGCCAGCCACTGATGACAACTTGCCCGCGTGGGGTTAATGCATCTGCTTTCATTTAGAAAGTTAGATATAAAGGGAATCTTTGAGAGCCCAATGTCAAAAGTGCTCAGGAAATTGGTCCTAGACTGCGTGCCATTTGGAAGCATTTGAAACATACTCATAGCTGCAGAGGAGAGCAGCAGTTTCTAGCACATTTACGAACTACCATCAAGCCAGTTTGGCTGAGCAAGACTTTGAGAGGTTTTTAAAAAATAGTTGAGAGAAAGAAGAGAGGTCACAGGGTTACACAAAGCACAAACTCGGCAGGGGAAGCCCTGTATGCAGAAGGCAGCTTTGCAACTTCTCTGGTTGTCTGCACAAGTCTGAGTTTTGCACATGGTTTACAAATCTTGCACAAGGTGGCTGAGCCATCCAAGACAGTTTTTAAAAGAGAAATCCAGACACTGCCTAACTGCTCCAGCACAACATGCTTCCACTCGGCGGCCGGCGGGTGGGAGCTTAGATGAAATTTCTTTGGAACAGAGAAGGAAGTCAGTCCTTTGATGAGGTGCATTGTCTCTAGTGGCCTCATTCCTTGCCTCCCCAGTCCTGCACATTCTCTTAGCTACTCAGGGGATCTGAACAAAGAGCTATTCATTTACTTTTGTCTTGTTCCATAGATCACATCTGCTGAGACCCATCCTGGGAATTTCTCATTCATTCTTTGGTTTTCTTCCTTATATATTATAGGAATAAAGGGTTCATCTTCTCCTTCAAGTGAGTATTTTGGAGACTTTCAGAGCTGTCCTGGGGCCTGGCCCTGCAAAACCAGACCCCAAGAAGCTTCCCCAAAGCTGACTTGTCTTTAAGTCTCAGAAAGTCCACAGGGGATCTGTTCCAGGACACCATGGAATTTCCCAACTCCTGGCCTTCCCTAAAAATCAGCTGTAGATTTAGAGGGGCCTCTTGGAGGTTGCCAGGGTCTGGACCTGTGACCCCAGTCCCCTCTAGCCTGACCCATCAGCACTCAAGCTTCTGGGTCTTCACTCACCTTGGGCAGAGTGAAGAGTGGCCAAAAGTTGGAAGTGGTCGAGATCCCTCACTCCTTGCTTGCCCAGAGCCAAATCAAAGTGCCCAATACCCATCCGGGGGCTGTGACAACCTGCCTTTCTGGGAAGGGACATGCCCACTGCTGCAGTCTGTGGCATTGTTGAGTTTCTGCCTGAATCTAGACCCAGGAAACCTGCCTGTTCAGAAGCCTGACAATTCATTCCCAGTGTAAACAGAGCCTTTGCTGGAAAAATCTTCCCCATCAGAGTGGATGAGTCTGACCCTGTGCTATGTGGGTTCTTGCCATCCACTGCACCCTGAGATCCTATGTGGCCCATGGATGTACAGTCCTGAATGCCAGGCCAGAGAGGCCAGGGGCGGCCCAGGGCCCTGCAGGGCTGGTTGCTTCTGAAGAAGGAATCTGGTCAGACCCATGGATGGACCGTCCTGAATGCCAGGCCAGAGAGGCCAGGGGCAGCCCAGGGCCCTGCAGGGCTGGCTGCTTCTGAAGAAGGAATCTGGTCAGAGATGTTGTGCTTCCCCGATGGGAGTAGGAGACAGTTCCGTTAGAGGAAAGAAGCGTTTAGAATTACTGGGGTCTCAGGAATGTCATGTGTCAGAACCAGTCCAGTGTGGTCTCAGCAGGTGACATCAGTGACGCAGAGCAGAGCCCTCTTGGGGAGGACGAGAGGACCAAGAATCTGCTGACAGTAACCAAGGACCACGGATGTGTCAGGCTGTCTGCCCGATGCCTCCATACAAATCATCTTCTCTAAATCCTGGGGATCATCTGGTGAGGTGAGACATCCCACCCCATTTTACAAATGGGGAAACTGAGGCTCAGGGAGTCTTCACACTTGCACAGGGTCCCATGGTCAGTTGGGGGTTCAGCTGGGGGCAGACCTCGGTATCTCGGTTCTGCTTCATCCCTAGTGGTCCTACTCCTCTTCCAGGTGGGCTCCATCTCATCCCTCTCCCCACAGCTCACAAACACCAGGGAGTTCACAGTGCCTGGCGTGCAATGTTTGGGACTAAATCCAGGAAGCCTGAGCATTTTTGTTTGCATTCAGTTGGCCAGAGAAGCTAGGAGAAGAGTGGGAAAAATTCAGGGACGATTAATGAAATACAGTGTCACCATGGAAAAGGATGCCTGCTTTCCAGAGGTCACCCTGAGCCTTACCCCTTCAGTTATGTTCTGGAGGAGCCCTGTGGAACAGGAGGAGCCTTCCTGGGTGCACTTTGAGGTGTCAGTTTTGGTTGTCCTGAGAACTTTAGTGTCTCCTATCTGTCTTGTTTTATTTTTGTTCTCCATGACTTTGAGAGATGACTTTCCGATAAATGGATTATTTCCCTAAGGATATAGAGGGGATGAGAACTTAGAGTTAGAACAAATTAAGAAATTTAAGCTTCACAGGGTCAGTTCTGAGGAGGTTTTTGCAGACAGTGGCTGTGACTCAGCAGCGAGAAGGAGTCCAGAAAGGACCCTGTGCTGGACTGGGGAGAAGGCAGGCTTAGGTTGGGGATGACCATGCCAGGGCCTGGGAACTGGCGTCTGCTCCTGTCCTCATTGCTCCTGGGCTGACCATCACCCTCTATGAGCCCCAGTGTCCCCATCTCTAAAATGCAGACATGAACTTGGTAACCTCTGTGATTGATCCAAACCAGAAAGGTATGAAAACAGTGAGCCAGGCAAATACATTTGATAAAATGTCTTGAATGATGAATGGATACCTTCAGATTTGGGAACAGAAACCACTCTAGGACCCTAAGTCAACAAATGCAGATACCAACATCAAACTAGCAGGCTGAAAACAGTGATTTTCACTTCCATGTGAACTGATTAAAAACAATAGAAATGAGAGAAGAGGTGGGTGCAGTGGCTCACACCTGTAATCCCAGCACTTTGGGAAGCCAAGGCGGGCGGATCACCTGAGGTCAGAAGTTTGAGACCAGCCTAGTCAACATGGTGAAACCCTGTCTCTACTAAAAATATAAAAATTAGCCAGGTGTGGTGACACACACCTGTAATCCCAGCTACTCAGGAAGCTGAGGCAGGAGAATCGCTTGAACCTGGGAGGTGGAGGTTGCAGTGAGCAGAGATCACACCACTGCACTCCAGCCTGGGTGACAGAGCAAGACTCCATCTCAAAAAAAAAAAAAAAAAAAAAAAAAAAAAAAATTAGAGAAAGAAATGAGAGAAGAGCACAAGGGAGAGGGTAGTGGGGAGAAGAGGAGAAATGGACAGGAAGAAAGAGGAGATTAGAGAGATTGGTGGGAGGGGAATGATAAGAATTAATGACTGCCATGTTCTTACCTTCCACCAGCAGTTCGTGTTTTCTTTATAAGTTGGTATTAAGCAATTTACATCAGTTAAGGGTCCCAGGCACCCTTGAGTGAGAACGTGCAACACACACACACACACCCACCCCCGTCCCCCCCCCCCCCCCATTCCCCCTCCCCCCCCCCCCCCCCCCCCCACACACACACACATTATTCTAATCCTGCCAATGACCAGTGGTTACCCATGGGGAAAATCCCTCAGTCCTTGAGCATAGCTGGGGCTTCTTCAGAGCACAAGGAACAGTGGAATCTCAGGGTTTGAAGGAGACTGGGACACCACCTAATTTTTGCTCACTCACACAGTCACTGACAAAAGGCTATCAAACTTATTGTCACAGGCCTCCAAGGACAGAAGCTCCTTGCTTCCATTCATGATTGAGTACCGTGTAGTTGAATAGTCTTCCCTTAGAACTGGCCTACTGCTGCCTGTTGTGATCCAGACTGGTTTCTTTTGCTTTGGGCTTCCAAGGGGACAGAGTCCCTGCCTCTGGATGAATGATCTCTGGGATACTTGGAAGTGCCCTTGGCCTAGTCTTGCCCAGAACCTCCTGAAGGCAAGAGTAGAGATTGTATCTTACCTTGT
Organism: Rhinopithecus bieti; assembly: GCF_001698545.2. Classification (NCBI taxonomy): domain Eukaryota; kingdom Metazoa; phylum Chordata; class Mammalia; order Primates; family Cercopithecidae; genus Rhinopithecus; species Rhinopithecus bieti. The sequence goes on from NW_016807741.1 coordinate 1,172,062, forward strand.
CTTTGCCTCCTGAAGTTCAGTGTTCCAGACAGACAGCAATCCTCCCACCAACCTCACAGCCCATCCACACTGGAAGCAGCTCTTCATCTTTGTTGTGTCCTGTTATTACACAGACTCAAATGAACTGTTTCTCATTCCTTTCCATTCATCAGGTGCAATGTTTTATGTTCAAAATTCAAATGTAAGTCTTCATTTGAAATGGATCGAGGAAGGCAGGAGGAGGCCCCTGGGTATTGCTTCCAAGGGGAATATGTATTTACAGGGTCTTCAAAGCCCTCAGAGCACTGCTGATACCTTCTCCTCTTCCCCAAACCAGTCCTCTTGTTGCATTTCCCAAAAACCCAGTTCAACCGGGATCATGGCCTCCACACAGCAGGAGCTCTGCTTGACATTGGGAAGACAAAGAGGAAAGACGGTCTCTTAAGGCACTCACAGTCCAGCAGGGAGACAAAGCACAAACCTATGGGCACTACAATCCGGTTTCTGGGAGGACAGGGTGGTCCTGCCCAGCAGAGCTGACTTCATGCCTCCCAAAGTTCATATAGCTTCTCATCAAGGGTCTCTCTCATCAGTTCCCTCTCCCAACCTACCATCATCCCCAAATGAAGCCGGCATTACACTAGGACCCCTCAGTCTTCCCCCTAACCTGGGCTGCAACTATTCCCAGCTATTTTTCAACAGCAAATCCCGCCAAAAGCAGGATCATGTCCAGAGTAAAAATAACCACTTAACAATCCCAGGAGCTTGATTCAGTTCAGCATTTAGCCCTACAGATGCCTCTGAGCCCTATATCTTCCACATTTTCTCCAGAGTCTCTAGAGCTTTCTAGCCACATCCAACAAATCCAAAAGTTACTCCTTGGCTTTCTTGCTCAAGTCCCTTAGGTCCCTTTTGGCTGCCTGTACTGATCTGGGCTGACCCTTCTTTGGTTGGTGGTTTCATGGCTCTGTTCTCCAAGTCACTGCCTCAGCCAGCCAATGTCCATGTCTGCTTTCTTCTCACCCCACCTTCCTTCCATCCAGGACAGAACTATGCGGACAAACAGGTCTCTGCAGTAGCTATCACTGCCTGACAGAGCATTTTATAGTAAAAATGCATTCACAGTTAAGATCAAGGCTGATACAAACCTTCTTGGTGGCCTGTTGAGCTCTCCATTGGAAGGGTTGTTCTTGGAAATGAGAAGGAGAAAGGGACCACCTCAATGTCCCCATCTGGTAGACTTTGCTTCAACCACTATGAGTGCAGATGACCCAAGAGAGGAAAAGTTGGGCCAGATCCATTACAGCCAAATTGATTTCCAGCCAGCAGGTGCCAAGGGCGCTCAAAGTGGCCCCTGACACAGTGGCTGTAGAAGTGAGTTCTGACTCTAGGGAAGACGAAGAAATCCTGACTCCCTTACTATTGATGTTGGGCTGCCGAGCTCACAAGGTGCTCCAACCCCACCTGGCAAGAATACATAGAACAACCCTATGGGATGGGTTACTCCTAATTAGATAAATTAAAATTACTTCTGTTTTTTCTGTTCACAAAAAGCAAAAACAAAGACTTCCTTAATTTCACCAGGGTTTGCAATTGAACACATCTGATTCCCTGACTTAAAGAAATATATATGTATATTTTTCATTTTGGAGCAGGTATTTTTTTAATGGGGCTTATTTTTGGATTTGAGATCACTGGGCTTCTTGCCTTGTGAATCAATGCTTGCTGCTGTATTGAAAATGCATACATTGGTGACCGCAGTATTAAGCCAAATTTAAAATCTTAGTCTCCTCCATCTGTAAGTGTTATGTATCTACCTCATTATGATTTTTTTGGTTTCCTGTGCTTTCGTGTTGTGTACAATGTCAGAGGTGAAATGTAGATAAAAATATATATATATAAATATATATTTTTTGCTTTGCAATAAAGTTCAAAGCTATAACACAGAATATTCCTGAAATATCATAGCCTTTTATTGTGCTCTCTCTCCTTAGTTGTGAATTGTCTCGGGAACCTTTTTGCCTATTCACGAGAGTCAATATTGTTGTGTTTGTCATTTGATGAATTATTCTAATTATTTTAACTATACTTTTTTGACACATTGAATAAGACACTAGGATTCTTGAACAACTCTTGGTTTCAAAGGTGCTTTATTTCTGTGGACTCAAGTGATCAAATGGAAGGGAAGTATCTCTGCAGACTTGAATATTCCAGAAAAAATTATGGATCTCAATGCCATTGGGCTTTGGGTTTAGAACAAAAGGTTCGTGCGTAGGGGGAAAAAGGAAACATTGGTTTGGCTTTGACTTCTTGACGCTTTTGATATTTATTTATGTCCAACTTTATTTCTTTTTAAAATTTCAATTTCTTGGCATGAAATTCGGTATTCATTGACTCCCTGGCATTCTTGTGTGACGTGGCTGCTTTTGACTTTTTGACTCCGCCATTTTCCCTATGTTGATTTTATGTATTGTGCTATTTGGTGGTGAACTATCCTGTGCCCAGCCCCTACCTCTTCTCTAAACCTTCTGGAACTCTCTTTCATACCACATGTTAAGAAGAATGGTGATTTGGAAACTTGTGTAGTCTATAAGCCAGTGATGCCATAAAGACTCAAGGTTTTCAGAAGAATCCTGACCAGTTACAGTACAGGTTCAAGGGATTGTGAATAGAAGGTGGATTGTTTGCAATTGATTCCCTTTATCTGTGTGCTTGAACAGAATTACTATCCTTTAGCTAAGCACATGTAGGTTGTGAGCCCTAAATAATTTGTACAGTTCAACCACCCTTGTTTTTCTGTGTCTTTGGCCAAAATGTAAGGCTTTTCTTAAATTCATTCAATATATTTTAAACAGTATAAAGAAAAGTCTGTAAGTTAGAATAAAAGATCCTTAAAAATGATACTTCAGTAAAACCCTTTAAGTATTTTATTATTCCCCAGCTCTAGGGAGCTATGGAAAAGTGGTCATTGAAAGGGGGAATTATTTCCACAAATGGTGACATTACCCATAAAATACATGCAATGCTATAGAAAAATGAACATTTCGTAATGTGTTGGTTTTTCTTTTTTTGATTATCATAAATAATTGCTGGTATGTATTAGTAATGGACATGTTAACTTGTATTTGGGGAGGTTTGCTTTGTTCTTTAATGATGCTGAGTCAGCATTTAAAACAACCTGGCTAGGTTAGACTTTGCCTGTTCTTGACTATTTCTCTCTTTTTATGATATAAAGGTCTGTCTATGAATTGAAATGCAGATAAAATATGTACTGAAGGTAGAACACACTGATGTTGATTTGAAGGGAAAAATATAATTATAAATATATATATTTATATATATATATATACAGACATAAGTAGGTGAGTGGGAATATATGATATATTCACATACACGCAAACACACACATGGGCACAATGACAGTATGCTTTCAAAGTTGATTTTTTGATTCTGAGGAATTTGCCACCTCACTGAGCTTCCCAAGATTCCAAGATTTCCTTTGAAATAATTAAATGTTTAAGAAAGAAATGTTTTGCTTGTTTTCTGTAGGTACTTGAAAACACAATTCTTATGATTCCCTATTCTTTCATATCCATTGTGACATATCCATTGTACACTCAGAGGAGCCTGTTTTTAGGGAGACTTTGGGAGGATCCTTTCTTGTATCACCACCTTTCACCCCCACCCAATGCCTTGAGAAAATTAGCTACAGAGCCACCTACACCTGCTCATTCTGACTCTTGTCTTTCTGTTCATCTCAGTTCCCCAGTTTTTCCACAGGGGAGGCCTTGTTTCCTGGAGACCCTTCTGAAGTTTGAATACTGGACTGAACTCTCTTTCCATGCTGGTTCTGGGCCCTCTCCACACCTGGTGCCACCCTCCCTGGACTCCTAGCCCCAGTGATCCCCAGGGCACAGATAACAGGAATTTCAGAGTTAGTAGAAGGAATTTCTTGCTGCATCTGTGATCAAGGCATTTTAGATGTACATGTTCGTAGCCCTAAGCATGAGGTTGAATCTATTTCTTGTACAGGAAGGGTCCACAATGGATCAAACTCTAAGGGTAATCCATGGAGATGGAATAACAGGACTTCTGACCCAGACCAGCTAGTTTTGTTCTCATAGTGACCCTCTGCTCACTCATGAGCAAAACTCCCTTAGTTGAGAGGGAATCCCTGATATGTCAGAGCCAGTATGGGAATAGGGAAAAGGAATTGAACTTCAGTTCACTGTAAAAAGCATTCTCTTCTTTCCCTTTCCTTTTCTATTTGTAGACCATATTTCTGCAGAGTGGGCTGGTCCTTGGGCATGACCATTGTTGACTTATTGTGGGGAGTTTTCTGCACTGCTGGAAGGATGCTGTAGTTTTGTTTGTTTGTTTTAAATCTCATTATTACACCTCTTTGTTGCTTGGAAAGGGAGAAGGTGCTGTCCCCAGGATGTAATCATTCTAGATAGAGATGCTTTCAGTTCTGTTACTGTTGCCAGTTGCTATTGAACTCCCAAGGAAATCTCCAATTTGGAAACAATTTCTGACTCCCTAGTTGGGTTCTTGGTTTTCTGCTTCTGGACAAGAACAGCTTCTATGCTTTAGGAGGTTTGAAATCACTGGACCAGAGGAAGCAGGTGTATTACAGTGGGATGTGGCAGATGATGCAAGATTTTCTTTTACCCTAAACTCAAGGTGTTGTACAGCTCTGGTAGATGATTTTTGACATTTTGTATGTTCTCAGGCCACTGGGTCTTCCCAGTGACCTTCCCTGCAAGGACAATGTGACAGTTAATGAATCTATTTTATCCCACTGGAGTTTCCTTGCCAGAACAGTATTCCCACTTCAAATTCAATTAATCATTTGATTATCAAATATTTATTGAACACTTGCTCTATCAAGCAAATGGCTAGAACCATAGGGATATAAAGATGAAATAAACTTCAAGGCATGTAATACAAGAGATAAGAAATGTACATTAAAAACCATACTGCAATGGAAAGTGGAACCTAAGCAGAATTGCAAGATGCTATGGACATCCAGAACCGGAAGAAATACTTCCAAGTGAAGGTAGAAGGGAAGCCGTTGAAACAATGGCATTTGACTTGGGTTTTGAAGGATTCATAGCCTGCATGCAAATGGGTGAATATGGCTGGCCATGCCCATAGTCATAATAAATCATTCATTCACTTACCATGTTGATTTCCTTCTTATGAGAAAGCAACACAATTTTCAGCAGCACATATTCAAGCCATGTGATGTCTTCCACTATATATTAACATTCACCCAACCTTATTGAAAGAATAGCCCTTCAGCTGAAACTAGGTTAACCCTTGGTTTCGAAATGTGATTCAGGGAATGGCTCTTCCTTGTGGATAACTGCACTCCCTCTTCAAAGACTTCATGGACACCCCAAGAGTTGGACTTGCGGTTGCTCAGATGTATCCATGTGCATGCCTTGGCTCAAAGCTAAGCCCCTGCGGCTTTGGTATATCTAAAACCCACTCCTCTAGTCCTCCACATGTGGTGGAAGACAGGAGGAATGAGGCTTCAAGTGGTGATTTGCATGTCTCCATCTGCAAGGGCACATCAGAAGAGTGGAAGGTGTCACTGGACCACTTTACATGTGATTTCTGGAACCACTGAGTTTTTGAGGCCAAAGGGAAGGAACTTGAATGAAAAATGGAATTCCTTAAAGCCCAAAGCTGCCCAAGAGACACAGAAGATTCCAGTCTCTGATTCTTAATAGGGTTTTAGTTCAACCCTGGTCAGGCAAGCTTCAGGAATATTTGAGGCCAGTGCAATCTCCCAGAATTGGTTGAGCCATGCAGACATTGGCTGGCCCCAGGCCCTCACTGTAGCAGCCAAGGAGCTGGTTACTGTGGTCACAGCATTTCCCAATAAGGAATTGAGTATTCGGGATGTGGGGTAAGGCCCAGTTTCTCCTATAGTTTGTGTAGTGGTTCTAGGTCTTTCCAGATACCATGAGAAGTGTATATAGAAAAGGAAGCCAAGACAGTTTTTTTATTCCTGATCCTTTCCTCAATGGTCCCCAGTTCTCTCAGCACTACACACAGATTCTTCGACAGTTTGTTCACCTTATTTCATCTTCTGAGACTTTAAGAAACACAGAACCAAAACCATGCAGACATTAAGATGAGAGATGCAAAGGCACAGAGAACTGGGACAAGCGTGAGGACCTCCCCACAGACTGGTACAGCTCCTGCAACTGGTATTTAAGCATTTAAAGTGTGACCTGGCCTTTGACCTCAGATTTGCAGCACATCTAAGTGGAAATGCAGGGGATGGCAGTTCTGAACCTTAGAACTTATTAATGAGACAAGCAGGCTTGGAATCCCAATTGGAACCTCCCAACTTCCCTCAGTCTTGTTCCTTATAATTATTCTCTCTTTAACTTCCATAAAATAACTCTACTGTTGCTGGCCCATGGCCTGGAATCTTTTCAGAATGGGTGGGATGGTGACCACCTGCATCCCTGGGGCTGATAGACAAACCATGTCAGCCAAGCATACATTCAGAAAAGTTGGACTTCCATTTTACACAAATCATTTTTAACTCCAAGCTTCAAGATATTAAATTTTAATCATTCCCTTTACCGCCCACCATCTGGGGCTCTACTGAACCTGACCACCATGCACCACAGGCTGAGGGTGACCCCAGACTCTCACTGGACCCCATGTTCCCCACACCCATGATGTCTGCTCAAGGGTGTGTTACCCAAACCATCATTCATTTCAGATTTAACTCATATTTACTGAGCACTTGCTTCATGCCAGTTTGCTAAATGCTCTTCTATATATTTTCTTAGTTTGTTTTACTTATTCCTTGTAATGACCTTTTTCATTTAGAGAAGTATAACACATTGCTTTAATTGCCAGGTGAGAAAAATGTGACCTAGGCACTCGAATGATTTGCTCAACTTGATTCATAAGAGATAAAACCATGATGTGGGATCAAGTGTCTTGGCTGAAAGTCTTCGGTCTTTTCCACCACACCTCTGCCTACACACTCTCTTGCTTGACTGATGGGACATTCTGCCTTTCTTTTCTTCCTGCTGCCTCACTGAACTTTAAGAGGCCACCTCCCTGTGTGGCACATTTTATCTCAGCCTGCAGCAGCCAAGGATGGTTTGACCTGTGAATAAAAAACCCATCTGGAGATTGCCTAAGAGCAGGGGCCCTTGAGGCACCAGCCTGAGACTGACATATGGAAAAGACATCCTTTCTTTGTTTCTAAAGATTTTCCCTGAAAATAATATGTAAAATAGATCCTGTGAGAACCTACTTTTAAAGCCAATTGGTGTTCTTCTGATCTTTCCCAGGAAGATCTTTTGGCAGAATCTCTTTATGTTGTAGAGAAGAAATCAGGGCATTGGGTAGCATCATTATATTTTGAAGCCCAAACTGCTCAAAAGGAACTGAACAGCAAGTCTCTGCCTCTAGCCAAAACTGCTGTCTCCGATACTGCTGACCTGAAGTACTGGGCTCTAACTTGGCTTCAGGAAGCTTGCAAAGACCTTGGTGTTGCCCCATGTCAGCTGTCAAAACTGACAGCCACCTCCCTGAGGTTAACAGAAGAGATTTCTTCCCTTGAGAACTTAGGGCTCAGTGAGATTCCTGAACTCACACACCGTCAATTCATCCTGTTCGTTAGTCTTCTAACTTACACACTCATTATTCATCTAGCTAAGATCCCAAGCATGTGACTAGACCCTGTCCATAAGTGATTCGCACTCTGGTGGGAAGCTAACATCTGTACATCCAGAGCTGAAAAGTAAGATGAAATTAATGAATGCAGATAAAGCTCTCTCGAGTTCAAAGGAAAGGAAGGCAACTTAGCACCACTAAACTCAAAGAAAGAGGAGATGACGTGGGCATTAAGGACTGTTGAACATTCCTCATGAATGGCACATCATGGGTTAAGAACATTAGGGAAGGTTATAAGGAAACAATTAACACATGTGCCCCCTTCTTTCCCTAAAAGTAACTCCCAGTGTGCACCAATATATTGGCTCCTTTGATAGCCATTGTTAGAGGATGCTTCCTACAATCATCTTCCTTCTTAATTAATCACCAGGTGTCCTTCTCAAATAGGAAAAAATGCCCTAACCACAGCAAGAAGAGACAAGGGGAGGGGAGAGTAAGGAAAAGATTCCTCTATTTTTGAGACAGATTGCTTTAGAAAGAAAGCAAAACATAATCATGTTATCCTTGATCTGGAAACTGAAGAAAAGGTCCTGTTACTACCTCACCACAAGGAAAGAAGGACCTGAAACTCAACATCCCTATGCCTTTCTTGCTATCATTCCTAGCCATTGTTTCTGCATGTCCACAGACCCCATGCCTCCATCCTGAGCCTTTTGGACTTACAAAGTTTAGGTTAATCAATATACTATGAATAGGCACATGGGCTACAAAGAACAAGAGAGAAGGATATTCTCTTAGGAAGAGCCAAGAGAGAAATAGGACACAACAGCATGACAAAGGGGTCAACACAGACCTTGGATCAGTCGACTAACCTTGAAAGATTCTCTGTGAGATAAGAAGCTCCAGGCTAATCCCACATTGCTCCTTTAGGCCAACAATGAATTCTCATCAATTCCACTTAAGAATCGTTCATTCTTTCTTTGTCACTGTTCTAACCTCATGGCAAATGCTGAGATATGACTTGAGGTGATTTATCACAAGAGTTTCTGAATCAGGACATACCACATTCACTGCATCCATCACTTACCAGGCACCCATTTCCAAAATATTACATATTTATCTCCAAGTGAGTCCATTTGTAACACTACAGGTTAGGTCAATGGTAAGTGCCTTTTTTAAAATTCCCCACTGATTAGCGATGATGAGAAATAGTGTTGTTTCTTTTTTAACCTTCAAGACATAGTTACTGTTTCTTCCCCAATTTCCTAGTTCTATTTGGCAAACTGGACCACTAAAAGTCCACTAGGAGTTTATCTAGTGATTTCTCTAAGAATGACTGGGTGAGAGCAAGTTGAAAATGACGTCTGTCAGCAGAAATTAGATAATTAGGAAGCTATGCTGTTGCATCCCAGGACCACAGAGAACTGTCATCTAAGCCCTACCTCCCCTCCAAGCAGGGTCACCCATTTCTACATTCCAGTGCAGCAGCTGGAGTCCTGGATTTGCCACTAACACACTCCACGCGCCCAAGCACAGTTTCCTTTTCTGCAAAATGGTGACACTCCTTAAAGTTCCTTCCCATCCTAAAGTCCTGTTATCAATACCCACTCATCCAACAAATGGGAAGAAAATTTAGCTTCTCCTTAAACCCATGCTAATGTCTATCAGCATAAGAACCCAAGGAGATCCTCCTTACATAGAAGGCAAACATCTCCTAAATCAATTCAACTGCATTTTTCTCTTGCATTAAAAGATGAAGCCAATACAAAAATTAGCCGGGTGTGGTGGTGCATGCCTGTAATCCCAGCTACTCAGGGGACTGAGGCAGAAGAATCACTTGAACCCAGGAGGCAGAGGTTGGAGTGAGCTGAGATCGTGCCATTGCACTCCAGCCTGGGTGATAGAGTGAGACTCCATCTCAAAAAAAAAAATTAAAATAAAAAGATGAAGCCAACAGCTCACCCTAATAAATATACTCAAAACATATAACTTGAAGGTTAAAACAAAACAAAACCACATTGCTTCCTCTAATCCCTTTTTTGTTATTGATGTCAAGCAGTTGTAATGTTCTGGGGTGCAGACCAGAGCATTAACTAATCAGGAGATGAGAATCAGCCGTATGGGATATACAGAGGTTATTGACCAAACAAAACAAAGCCAAGCAAAAGACTGTGCAAACTCTACTGTCCTTAGAACTCCACTTAGCAAACAACCACCTCTCTAAGAAAATGCTTCAGGTATGGAAAAGTATCAAACTTTGAGGTTGTCCGGGGAAGGCTGTGATGCTTTTAACAGAGGAGAATAAGGTTGTCCAGCACAGTTCCTAAATGCCTGTGGGGCACTTTCACATGCAGTATCTTATTTGATCTTCTCAACAACACTGTGAATAATAAAGTCATACCCAACATGCAAATGAGAAAACTAAAGTTCAGAGAGGGTAGCCCACTTGAGGTCACACTACTATAAAGGGTTTAGGGTCCAATTTCAAATCCAATGCTGCTGTCTGTGATGTCCAAACCCCCTTCTTTTGAGAGTTGGAGGAGCAGCAGACCACCTACCTCCCCACCAAGGCCCTGGACTGACAATGCCTGTTCTCCACCATGCCTGGGAATGTCTTTCAGCCAGGGTGGCTTCCAATCAATGGTAAATAGAACCAGATGGTCCCAGGTACCAAGTGTAGGACATCACAGCCTTGCCTTGGGGCATTTTCAGGATTCTTTGAGCATATCGTTACCCTTAAAGCCACACTACACATCATCTCATTTCCTAATTTTATTCTGTCCACTTCCTTATGTAAATACATCTATGATCACAAATCCTCAAACATGGTTTCATCTCCAAACTGCCAGGTCAGAGAAACACCATTTGGAGAGAGCTGATCTAGTAAGGCAGAGTTCTGGGGATTGATGTCAGAAGAACATCATGGTGTTTGCTAAGGCCATTCAGCCAAAGCAGCCTGCACCTCTTAAAAATCTTCCGTTTGAGGGAAGACCCATGCTCAGCAGCTCCTTTGTTGGCTTTGCAGAACTACTCACTTAGGGGGGCTCAGAGCAATAAGCAGAGGGTACCACCTCTGAACTGCAGAGGAACAAGTGTGGCTTGTTTTGAGTCAAGGATGGGTGAGGAGTACAAAGACAGTTTCCAGGACAGAAGTGGTTGTCCAGAAGACAACCACTTTACTAGGATAGGTCATGGGTGGAAACTGAAGTCTGGGAAAGCTTAGTAAGAGATGGGATTCAGAAGGCAAGTAAGGTGGGATCTCCTCTGGCCCAAGGAATGAATAAGTGTGAACACCTTATGCAAATAGCAAAGGACGGGGGCACTGGTTCTGCCTGATTCTCTCACTCCTAAAATAAACCCCGATGTGCCTGCAGGAGGAGGCCCTGTGCTGGACTAAGCACAGCTGTCCACTTCTACCCATGAGAGTAGGAACCAGACCAGTGTGGACGCTGGTGGACTCTAAGCCTGTAAGGTCAGGGGGATAATTTTTTCTTATTGAGGAGTGTAGCAAAATTTTTAGAGGAAGTCCAAACTTCCTGCAATGGCCAGATTTTAACCAAATGATCGAGTGCTTCCTGAACTCACGCTAACATCTCACACTCTATTTCAAAGTTAGAAAAACTTCCTAATGTGTCAGAGGAGTTTGCATTTCTTCCCTTTCTTGAGCCATGGGTGTGAGCAAAGGGTTCTCTTACCTGAATGCAGGTCACTAGTAGGAGGTGGGTGGATCAAACCACAGGCTACATCCCAGGGGAGACGAGAGAAGGCGCTGCCCACACCCTACACAGGGCTGGCCAGTCCCACTCCCCTGCTCCCTCAACAGCAGCCTCTTGCTGTCTAAAGTTGCCTCCTTTCCAAGTCACTTAATTTAGGAAGAGTTGCCCTGTGCAATTAGGAGTGACTTAGAGTAGGGTAGAAGGGGCCAATCCAAATGGCTCAAAGAGTGGCTTTCTTGGGTAAGCCCCAGGATAAGGCTAGAGAGGGGCCACATGAGGAAGGCCAAAGACCAACAGGGACGATATGTGGCTTCTGTGGGCTTCTAGCCTGCGGTCTGTGCCAAAGGGCCATCATCCACCCTCTTGGGCATGCAGTGGTGGTTCCTGGAGGCATTCTGATGCATCCTGCCTTTCCCAACCTGTCCCAGACTAGTTCTTGCTACAAATTTCAGAAGAGGATTCTCCCTCAGTCTCCCTTGCCTCTCCTCCTGTCCCTTGGCATAAGTGTGAAGACCATTGCCTGATCACTTCCTTTAGTCTCTCGCTGTCTGCCAGCCACTTGCCCAAAAGTGAGGCTCTTGGTGAACAGCAACTCTTATTCTCAGATGGTCTTTTGGGTTCTTGACTTTCCCTTTCTTCCCTTGCTGACTGTGAGACTCTGAGACACAATGGCCTTGACAAGGGTCATTCGTTTATCAACTGAAGGCTCCTCCCCAGCCTGGCTTCCCAACTCCCATTTTATTCCATTTTTCTTTCCTCGGGGGTGACCCCTTATGTTTTCCTTTCATTCCGCGAGGTGGTACCTCTTCCTCTCGCAACAGCCTGGGATGGTGTGGGTGATGGGTGTTGAAGCACAAAGCAACATTGCCCAAAGAGGCTTGTGCTAGGAAAAAAAAAAAAAAAAAATTAAGTATAATGGGAAAAGCTCAGTGACATGGGAAACTCCCTTCAGATCCTCCACTGGTCAGCCCCGGTTTTCCAGTCCTTTTCTTGTGGAATTTTAATACCATCTATTTACTACGATTGTTTTTAATGGAGGAAGAACATCATGCTAATGAGTTGTGCAAAGGACATCATTCTTTTGTTACTATAATTTAAAGGGGTAAAGACTACAATGAACCGTGTTTATGTTCAGATATCCATTTATTGTGCTGGGTTGATTTCAGACTGGTGCATTCTCACTTATCAGGGACCTCTGATTCTAGCAGAACAAAATCAGCTATTTACTCTAGTTACTGTAAGCAGACACATAACTTTTACTGTAATTTGAAAAACCTTGCACTGTAATGGTTTAAAAAAAGCAAATCTTATTGAAACTGATTTTGTATTTTTGATTACATCTGAATTTTCACATTTTTGTATCTAACCGTGATCACGGTAGTGCTTCCATAGCTTGTGTTCAAGGTCTCGTTTTCTTTTCAGGTTGAATTCCTAAGATTGTGTTGATGCCAGATGTTTAAGGGGCAGGACTGGGGCCTGGCTAGCAGAGCCTGTCATGGGGGTTGTGTCTTCGGCCAGATCATGAGCTGGCAACAGGAAATATTGCCTAGACGGAGCAAGCTGATGTCGCATTTCATTGCGTGAATTCCCACAGACAGTTCATATCTCCAACTAATTTAAGGCCAACAGTTTTGGCCAACCTTTGCCAAGGACACTCTCAACTGAGCTGCCCCCCACCCCTGCATTACCAAGCTTCCTGGGTAAGGGAGGACATTTTTGAAAACAAAACTTGTGAAATTAATTTGTGCTTATGTTTTTTTCTTCTTGCTGGAAACATGCTGGGAGGCAGACAGCATGATGTTTTCGCTCTTTCTGCTTTTCCAAACCAATACACCGGTTGTACTCTTTTGTTTCTTAGTGAAGAAAATTCTAGACACAGACCTAAATATGAACTCTTTTCCTCCTGTATTTCGGATTAGCAGTTCTCCCTATGTATTCCTAACTTGTTGAAGTGTTTTCCTTCTTAGCATTGCTTGTCACATTTTACTTAATTTTTTTACTGAACAACAAAAAACCCACAAAGGAACAAATAATCTCTTTCTCTTTTTCTCTCTTTCTCTCTGATGTGTAATGTTGTGTTGTCCAGATTCTGTATAAAAATATGTATATGATGTATCTGATATATGGCAGCCACTGGCTGTTACTTTAACCAATATAATTAACAAAATGCATAATGTTGGTGTTTGATTTTTTTTTTACAAAACAAAAAAAAAAAAACAACCTAGTTAAGATGTTTGTGTATTTTTGCATGGTTAAAATGTACTTAGTGCATTGAGAAATGTTGTGGAGGCACTCAGTGAAAAGGCTGGTTTACTTTTTGATCCTAATGGTAATTGGTTGTTGACCAGACTAATCCCTATGACGTATGTCTTCTTTAAGTTAGCATATTTCTATTTATAACTTGTTTTAGTACTCAAGATTCAGCATAGTGTATCTATCTATCTCTATCGTATTTACTGTTCCTTAAAACCAGGTTGTGGAAGTTCACTTCGTCTGGCTCAGATGTCTCCATTGCCGATTTCTGTTGAAATGTGTTCCATTTAATTTGCTGTACAGTCCAGATCTGAAGCACCCCTGGGGTCCATGGACAACGGCTGTCATCTCTCCTTCCGGAGATCTATTCCTTTGAGCAGTACTGTGGTTTTTCCCTTGTCATGAACATCTTTTTTTTTTTTTAACCTAGTTATATAAAGGAGGATAAAAGACAGGAAATTAAGCAGAAATATAAGAAGTATTTATATTTTGTACAAATAGTGCATATAATATATTATAGAGAGATAGGCAGGCTTTAAATGTGAATTAAGCAAAAAGGCAATGGAAGATATTGAAGGACTCAGAGAGAGAGATCTTGGGTTTTCCTCCCAGGAGTGGCACCATTTCAATAGGAGAGCTGCAGAAAAATGGGCTGGCCTTCCTTGTGCCTCAGCTTCACTCTAGGTAAGATTAGGAAGGGCAGTGTTAAGTGAGAGAGGCATCTAAATTTTCTTGGGCCTTCAATGCATTTAAAGCAAAACTGGATCTTTAACTACTTAGGAGATTGGATCACTGTTTGTTTAGAGACAGTGCTCACAGCATCCCCTCTCCCCCTTTGGACATCTGGACTTGCTCAGAAGAAATGCATGTCTTAAAAGGCACAAACTATTCTGGTTCAAGATTACCCTGATTTTCTTCTTGCTGGGATCTCAAGTCATCTCTTCAGCCAGGTCCTTCTGCATAGCTTTTGAAAGGAGGTAGATTTGGAAAGCAATATCTCTGGGAAATAGAGGTGAATCTCTGGCACACAGTCCATTCATTCTCCCTAAAGAGGTCAGAATCATGGACTTCTTTTTTTCCCCTGGGCACACAGAGTTTGCCATTCTATGTTTTTCCAACTCAAACTCTGATAGACACATCTCCCCGACTCCCAGTGCTAGGAACCAGCGTACACAGAAGTTATTAGAAGCACCTAAATCGATTTTTCCAGTGTCTGTGTTTTTGCAGACATTTGTCTTTTGGCGGAATAGTGCGCCTCTCCACAGTGAGCCATTCCCCCTCCGCAAATCCAGAGACACAGCCAGTCCTCTGAAGTCTTGGGCTTATTGGCTCTGCAGTGAAATGTTAATCCTGATGGCCGGCCAAGTGGAAACCAGGACTGTGATGCCTCTGCCACTCTGACTCTTCACAGGGAAGAGCTCAGAGCACTTTACAAACCTCCTGTTTCTCATGGCTCCTGCAAGCCTCCATGATGTGCCTGGCCATGGGCACTGATTGTGTCACTGTCCACTGCTGGTGGGCATCTTTCAAGATCTTTTGAAATTTTTATTACGTTCTAATGCACTTCCTACTTTCCCTGAGTTGAGATTGACCACAAAAGGGCAGGATCCCACAAAGATGTGGCAGACATTACTGCTGTCCTGTTTGGCTCTTTCAAGGGCAGAATCTAGATGGAGCATTGTGGACATGCTGACATTGTTCAGGAGTCCCAAGGAACCTGCTAGAAAGTGTACTCACCATTCCCCTGGAACAAGGTTGGCCCTCTTTGGATTAAAGGCTAGTGGAGCCCTTCATGATCCTAGAATTCAGCCCCTGCCTCACATCTTTTCCAGACTGATGTCGGTTCTCCAGGACCATAGACTACAAATGTCAAATGTCAAATGTCAGAAAGGACTCAGAGCATGTGGGGTTCCATCTCCTCCCTGTACAGATGAGGAAACTGAAGCCCAGAGAGAGATGAAGTGATTTGCCCAAAGAAACCCAGCTCAAAAGGAGCAGAGACCCCCTCAGAGCCTGCTTCCCGATGCTCCTTTGTCCCCCTCCTGACTAAAACCAGCAGCTCAGAATCCTTTTAATTTGTGAAATTCAGATGTCCTTCCCAAACTCTGTTTGATAGAAGTCCCTAAGTTTCCTTTCTCAATGATTATGGTCAATATGAACACACATGTTCACATTCCCCTCTCCCAGCCCCGTGTTAGCCAAGGGAAGAGGATTCAGATTTAGGATGTGAAATGAGCTAATGTCTCATTAATCTATATTTTTGAGGGTTGAGGAAGAACAATGAAAATAAGGAACAGCAGAATCTAAACCTATAAACTGCCCTCACTAAATCTCCTGTGAGAACAGCTTTTTCCTAAAAAATCTCAGTGGTCCATCCATCCACCCAGCGACCTCAGCTGTTGTTCAGCCATCTCAACTTTTCTGGACATCTTCCATTCCAGAGGCATCTGATTTCTCCAGGAAGTCCCTTTTAGCAGAGCTTGTTTCAGGAAACCCTCAACTTTTTAATCCAAGCAGGTATTCCTAATATTTGTTATAAATTCCTTTTATTGTACCTCTCTGCTTTTATCTCAACTGAGCCACCAGAAGCCAAAGCATGTTTTCCTCATGCAAAATGGTAGATCAGGAACTTCTCGGGGTGTCATTCTTCTAAAAAATGGCTGTTGGCCTCCTGGCCTCACTTTCCCCCTTTTACAAGCCTGGAGGCACCTGGCTTAGCTGGTCTGTTTTCCTTTGGGAGGACTCTTTGAGGTTTGTCCCCCAAAGCTTACAAAGACATAGTCTAGAATGTGTTTTTATTTGAAGTTTTGTGGTTTTATTTGAATTTTCAAAATAAAGTCTGTAATTTGCTACTGAGGCCCTTGATTCTTTGTTATCCCTGAGAAGGGTCCAGTGAATCCCCACTCCTTTCCCCAGCCTCCAGTTCCTAAGAGTCTCTTTCTAATTAAATAGATAATTTTTTTATTCCAATTAGATTATGGTGCTGTTTCTCAAAGAGACCAAGTCCCTGAGTTGAAGATCCTTAAAGGGCTTTATTCCTTTAAAAAGGTGCCATTCCAGCCCTTTCCAGTCCCCACCTCCCCCACTTCCTTATAAGTGACATCCCCTTTCCCCACCAGGCCCAGACTCAGGCTCCAGAGAAGACTGACCATGACCCTGTGCCACGCTAGGGGCCCAGGCAGGACCTTTAGTGACCTTTCCTGGTGGTGGGTGCCCTGTGAAGAGGTGAACAGCTATAATAAGTGCTTTGTCTCACCAGAAGTTAGGGTGGGTGTGGGTTCTCCCTTTGAAACATTGGGGCTGAAGAGCACTCCCTGGTGTCTTTATGGGAGAAGAGAGTGTCCAGAATTGGCCAACAATGGGGGCAGTTATCTGTGCAGCTAGCCAGCTCTGTAAGAAGGGGACTGCAGCCGTGACCCCCAAGTTAGGGCCATAGGTCCCAAAGCTAATTTGTTTGATATTAATAAAAATTATAATTATTATCTATTTTAAAATCGAGTGATAGAAAACGTGTTAGAGTCGGAAACAGTATTTCACAATTGCACTGTCCTAACAACTCTTTCTCACGTGGTTCCGGAGTTCCTTCCCACCGTGTAGCCATTCTGGTAGTGCACGCATGTGCACCTGCTCTACGTCCTTGCAGTCCATATCAAGCCTTCCTTTATGTATGTTACTATTTGTTTTCTAAACTTAGTCCATGTAATTCCTGTGTTCCCCGGTGTTCTTAAATATACGTAACACAGGGACGGCCCGTGGCTGCTGCCTGCAGACTAGCTCGTGGCTCAAAGCAACATGCGGACCTGAGGCTGCTGTCTTTACTGAGCTCTGTTCACACCCTAGAAGGGTGTCTGCAGCTCAGTGAAGCAATAAAGAGTGCTTGCCATTATTATTATGTTCCTAAGGCTAATAGGCAGGGTGTTTAAAAATAGCTGCCTGCCTTTCAACATGTATTAGCAGAGCTGGAGAATATACATTGATGTAAGAATGCATATCCAACCAAAATATCCAAATCCCTGCAGAAAGAGCACAGGGTTCCAGTACTGATTCTGCAGTGACTCCCTGTGTGACCCTAGACCCTTAACCAGTGGCTCTGTCTGTAACATGAAGGATTCCGCTAGATTACCTCCAAGGGGTTCTGTTTTGGGTTGTAGATAACTTAGAAAACATATTCAAACACATATCAAAGTTGAAATGTACAATAAAGTTCCACAGACCTACCAACTGATTTTGACAATGATCATCAAATCTTATGTTGTTCATACTCTCACGGTTTGATTATCACATTCACTTTATTAATTTGTTATTATAATTCTTAGATTCCTGGATAAAATGACACCCATTTTTCTTAGGACCAAAACAGGATGGGCTCCACCAGAGAAAGAAAGGCCAGGAAGGGAACTGGTCCCCAGATGGCTGGCCATTACAACTGCCATTTCTCCCTGCACCCATTTCATCCCCATGAATGTCCCACTCACAGGTGTCTCTAAGTCATCATAGCACAGTGTGTCCATGCCTCTGCCTCCTCAGGCCCCAGGCATCTCATGGAGAGTCCTTTCTAGACTGCCATCCCATGCCAGAGGGTGGAGGGATTTCCACCTGGCTTACCACAGTGGTGTGTGGTTCCTTTGCTGACATTCTTCAGCAGCAACTGCTTGAGAGCCAGTTCTTCAATTCCAGGCAGTCGATTTACCCAGCATCTTACCAGAAGTTGGCTCAGAATAACAGGCAGCTCTCCATGCTCATCCTTCCCATAGCAGTTCAAGGTAACTGTCCATCTCCTTCACTCTAGAGCAAGAAGAAAGGAGAAGCTTCCTCTATCCATTCTGTTTTGTCTCCTGCACATCGCCCTGTGAGTGGAGTCAAGTTAAAGGAGCTTCTTTCACTTCCCCAGAGACTCACCCAGGACCTCACATTCCCAAGGACATTGTAGCTGTCATTCCATCTGTTCTAGGGGGAACATTCCTGAATCCTGAAAGGCTGTCCTCTTCTTTAGCTGAGCATAGGTCTCGCTGGGGCATACAGGCACGCAGGCCTGGCTTTCCAGGACACATGCCATTGAAGGCCATTGGGATGGGCCGAAAGGTTGACAGCAAAGGTCTTGATCTATCTTCTGCAGGAACCTTGGTGCTTCCATCTTCCACTCCCAGTCGGGTGACCACAGAAAAGAGATTCTGGAGAGTAGAAAATTCGGTCAAGTTGCCCCAAGTCAGGGATAAGCCTTCTTTCCATGGAGCCTTCCAAAGGGCAAGCCGTCTGCTACTGTGTACTGTAAATTCAGAGCTTCAGGAGCTGAGGCCTCCTGTGCTTGGGGGAAAGGTAGCTGAGGAGAAAGGGACTCCTTCTCACCTTTTGTTTACCTTTGATCTGGCTGAACTTAGCTGCCCTTAACTTCTAGTTTGCTTAAGTCCTTATTGCCTTAATAACCACCTAATAAGCAGTCAGAACCAGGAGAGAAGCCCCTCCCATGGAATCCATTGCAAGCCTGTCCCCAGTCTCCCCACTGCTGCTATGCCTCAAAAGAGCCCCAGCCCCGTCTCCAAAGCCCAGGGTTCGCCTCTTGCTGAAAGAGCAACGTCCCCAGGCTGAGGACAAACCCAGGACTGCTCAGGCGGAGAGATCCCTGCACCCACATTCACCACTGACAACCCAGCTCCATCCTCAGTCTCCATGGCTTCAGATCTGGACTCCGCACCCTCCTCCACCTCCACCTCTCGTCCCAGAGACCCTCCCCCCATCATGCTCAGTGCTGTTCCTGAAGACCCTCTAGACTTTTTTGTTCTCTGGAACACTCTACTCACCTTCAGCTACAGCACATTGTCTTTAGCCCTCCACCCAAGCTCTTTAAAAATGAAAGGCCGTACTGTCTTCCCTTGGACAATAATGAATGTACTACTGGTATGGCAGACATGCGAGAAGTGGCTGGTTAAGAAAAAAGAGGGTTTTTGTAAGCCTGTTTATGTTTTTAAGTCAGTTTGCGCATTTCTATTTTACACCCTTCACATGGGTTGGGGAACCCAAAATGTTCAAGGTCTCCATGCCAAAACAACCAAAAGTTGTTTTTCTTTACCTTTTCTCCATGCACCAATGATTTCAATGATTGTTCAGTGTCATTTAAAGTTTTCTTGTGACATGTACTGATGATAAAGCATCTTGCAAAAAAAAAAGATTTATACAATGAATCAGAAAGTATTTATTTCAATTTTGTACCTTTCCATTTTAATACATTATAATGTATTGACTCAACGGAGATAATATAAACAGTTCATTTTAATAACACGCATGTGTGTGTGGCTTTTCCTTTATGCATGGTGGGGGAGGGGCAAATCATCGTGGAGTGGAAAACTCTGGCAGCTGAGGGGCATCCATTGTGAGCAGAGGGTGGACCAAATGCTTCCTGCACCTGGAAGTTAGAAGCAGCTGGCACCAAGAGAAGAAGAGGTGTTAAAGGGAAATTGAGAAGGTAAGTGGGTGGTGACGTCTCCAGGCACCAGCTGCCTCTGACTGACACACACCTTCTGCCAGGTAGGAAAAGCCATGCATAGAGCAGAGCTACCCACTCCCGGAGCCTAAATGCAGGCTGGTAATTGGAGGTTCAGAGAGGGGCCTGGTAGGGGAAACCCCAAAGAAGCTAAGACGAGAAGAAGCTGGAGAGAAAACTCAGTGCTGAAAATGAGGGTCTGGGGAGAGGCAGAGAAGTCCTGGGTTGTATTTTCTCAACGTAACATTTTTCCCCCTAATGCCTTTGCTTGAAATTCTGCAAATAAATCCTTGGGGCAAACAGCCTTCAGACCAAGCCCCATGGACATCCAGCAGAGGTTTCTTATTGCCCCATTAGGAGAATTTCTCACTGCTCAATTAGGGGAAACACAGCATCGAATACAAGCATACTCATTCTAGACTCTCCCAGATGGTGGGTGACAGGTGGAGATGGGGTGAGGCTGTGACTGGTACAAGGAAGACCAGGGACAGCCAGGAGGGAGGGAGGGAGGGCATGTCAAAAGTGATTGTATCCAGAGGCTTGATTTAAACATTTTTCACAACATATGTGGCAAACAGCGTGGTGAGCATATCTCACGACATTATTCTCCACTCTTCTCTGCGTGCTTGGACGTGTTCCACTTTCAAAATGTGTCATTTTGGAAGGAAAGGGAGGAACAACTACTTGAAAGGAATCCATGTCAGTATGAGCCCTTTCTCCTCCTCAGAAGGTTGCCCCAAAGTACCTCCTCTGAAGAGAGAGAAAAGAGAGAGGAGGAGAGACAGCTTGCATTAAATGGGGCGCCCAGAACTCTGGGGAGGGACGGCATGCTCTCAACAATCGGCCCTTTGATCCTTCTCCCTCAACGTCCCTGTTCTCTCCATTCCCCTTCCTCCTTCCCAATATTTTCAATTCCGAATCTTCTATATGTGCCTCCTGGGTATGTCCCCTTCAGGGCAGGCACCCAGAGCTCAGGCTTGTCTTTGTCAGAAAATAGAACGCTGTGGAGGATAGAAACACTGAGGGGCAAGTAGAGGGGCCTCTTTCGCTTCCTCCATCACCCGCACCCCAGTCTCTTCAGTCTCTCCTGAGAACACGCGTGACTCCTGGGCGGGGGACTGTGACTAGATTATTTCAAGTCCTAATCCAAGATGTTAGAAAGGAATCAGTCACCAATTATACCAAATAAATGCCTCTTTGGGCCTAAGAAGGGGCCAATTTGGGGACATGTCTACCAGGAAAGAAACAGAAAGCCCCCTCCTATCCACTCGTTTCCAAATCTCTTTTCCAAACCTCTTATTAAACTGATGAGGAATCTTCAGCTTGCAGAAGGTTCAGCTGTTTAGAGAGAATTTGGGTTCTGCAGAGAAGATATGGGAAGCGCCTCCTGGTTAGTTTAAACTATTAATAGAATCCTTCCTAAATTGAATTCTCATCAAAGGCAATTAGAGAGTACTCTTGAATTCTGGCTCTTGGGGAATTTAGGTCTGGGATTTAAGATTCTGCCTCTTGCCAGCATATAATTGTACTTGTTAATCTGGACCCTGTCTTAGCCCGTCTGGGCTACTGTAACAAAATACCATAGACTGGGGGGCTTATAAACAACAGAAATGTGTTTCTGACAATTCCGGAGGTGGGGAGTCCAAGATCAAAGTGAGGCCAGCGGGATTCAGCATCAGGTGAGGGCTTTTCAGTAATAGACGGTGCCCTCCAGCTGTGAAGAGGCTCCCTTGGGCCCTTTTCTAAGGGCACTAATCCCATTGTAAGGAATCCACCCTGATGGATAATCACCTCCCAAAGTCCCCACCTCCTAATCCCATCACCTTAGGGGCTGGGATTTCAATGCTTGAATTCTGAGGGTACACAAACCTTCAGCTTATAGCCGACCCTCTTTTCTCTGTGGTAAATGGAGACATTTGGGCTCCTTGGTAGTTGGGGTTGCTGGGGGACTATTGTGAGCAAACGCTGTCACATAGTGAACTGCTGTCCAGTTTGCACTTGCTGGCACATGCACGCACACACACACAGACCCACAGGGCTCCCCACTCCAAGGTGGCCCACCCATCAGCCCCCAGGTCCTTGGCCCCAGCCATCTAATCATGCACTATGGAGGTCCGTTTGGACACACTTCTAAAGCCAAGACAAATGGAAGTTGAGCCACCCCATCCTCTTTGCCCTCTCTTCTTCCTCATCCTGCTTCCTGCCGGCTCCCTCTCCTGCTTACTCTCTCCCAGGCCTGGCCTGATCTCCACTGCACCCAGGTGTCAGCCCATTGATCTGAATGATGGTCCCTTCTCAGAACCTCAATGCCACAGGCAGGGAGCGACTGCCCCTGGGCGCCAGGGGTGGTTCACCTCATCATTCCCACCCTAAACTCAGGGAGAGGGGCAAAGAATTCCATGTGGCCTGGGGCCTGCCTGACACCTCCTTGGCTGCTAGGACTCTAAGATTAATGTTCCTGTTGCTTCGTTGTCTAGTGGCTGTCTTCATCTTTAAAAGATGTCTTCCGTCTGGTGCAGTGAGCTGGCATCTGTTTTTCTCAGAGTAGTGCTGGGGGCACATGCACTCCCATAAGTTCACATTCTTCTCCTAGCTCCCCAGACCCTCACTTTACATCCATCAAGGCTTTTACCTACATTGCTTCAGGGAAAGACCCGCCTTCCCTGCCCTCGCACACACAAGCACCATGATTGCAAAACTGTGAGGCAAGAATGGTTGTAGGAGAGAGGCAGGGAAGGCAAGGGAAGCCCCGGAGCCTTGGGCCACCATCACCTGGCTGCAGGAGACACCTTGGCCTTCAGAGCTGCTGCTCAGATCCCCTCCACAGCCTTCCACCAGTGCTGGAGAGGGAGTACTGATCTAGCCCAGTGTTCAGTTTCCAGAGGAGGCTGCAGCATGCGCGGGTCACAGAAAGTGGAAGCTGGTCTCACAAATGAAGAAGGGAAGAGGCTTCCGGGGCTCCTTCGACATGATGTCATACTTAGGAAAAATATATAGCACCAAGCAATATTTAAGGATTTTTATATGTACATTGGAAAAAACCCAACTCTACCTGAATTATACTCCCATCTCCTTATGCAGACTCTCCCCATCCACCTCCTTCCGAACGGGGAATGTGGTCTCCGCATCCGGGGAGGAGCTTTCAAAACTGGCCTATGAATATGGAAAATCGGAGGGATCCTGCCCTTTGCCTGGAAATAACACAGAGACAGAGCCGAAAGGAGTCAAGAGAACCCTCGGAAAATGTTCTCTTTTCTATTCGTTTTCTGGGAGTAGCTTGTCCTGTGTAGGCCCCAACCAAGGGCCTAGAATCACAAAATAATGTTGGATAAGGTTAAGAAAAAATATATGTTCCTTTGGGAAATCAGGTCCAATTACATCCTAGACTCCCGGGAGGTTTTATTCTCTCCCTTATTCTCCTACTTGGTGAGGGATGGTCCTGGATTTGCTGTTAATGTTTAGGTCTAATTATGGCTCCTCCCAGCAGAAAAAAATCCTCACTGTCGGCTGGGTTTAGGCTGGAGAGTGAATCTCCATGTGGGGCAAGCATTGCCTCTCCAAGGGTCACCTTCCCTGGAACCTCCGAGACCACCAATGTGGTCTTCCCTTCCGCGCGCTGTCCGTCCCCTTCCCGCGATCCCCTTCCCTTCCCCACACTCCTCTTCCCTTCCCGGCGCTCCCCTTCCCTCCCCGCGCGGACCCTTCCCTTCCCTGCCCTCTCCTTCCCTTCCCTGCACTCCCTTTCCCTCCCCCGCGCTCCCCTTCCCTTCTCCCGTGCACCCCTTCCCTTCTCCCGTGCACCCCTTCCCTTCTCCCGTGCACCCCTTCCCTTCCTCGCGCTGCTCTCTTTTAACCTTAAGCACAGCTGAGGTGAGCTGGATCTTCCCAAGGGCCCTCACTGAGCATCAGGCAAGAGTCACAGGTGACAAGTAACCACTAAACAAGGAAATAGAAACAGCGGAGCTGCCACGGGCCTTCCCCCGCCCGCCTTCTCCCGTGTGTTCTGAGCTATTTCCGCCCTGGGCCCAGTGGGTTGGCACGGCCTCCAGACACCGTACCCAAATTCTCCATTTCTCAGCCCCTTCCCTCAATAGCTTGCCGGCTTTTCCAACTAGGCCAAGAGGGATGAATCCCACCAGGCTGTTTCCCTGCCCCTTTCTGTTGCCTCTGAGAACCCTAATTCTTCTCCCCCTGGTGACTGATGCCAAAAATAGCCTCACCTTTTCGGGGAGACCACAACTCCACAGGGACAGCCATATACTTGTGGTATCAAAATAATCAGTTAGTCAAACAGTTCCAACTCTGGGATCAGAATGCCTGGGCTTATTATTATTATTATTGGCTCTTACTATCTGTAAACTTGTTAATATCTCCATGCCTCAGTGTTCTCCTCTTTAAAATGGGGACAATAGTACCACCCCATTCACAGGGACTTGGTGAAGAATAAATAAAATGATATATATAAAACATGTCACACAAAGGTGGCTAAATAAAACTCCATAAGGTTAAATAACTGATGACTTAGCAATACCCAGCCCCGCCCCGGGGCCAGCCCACCTGGGTTTCCTAATTTACCTGGTGCCCCTCCCTACCCACTGACTCCCACCTCAGCCTTTATTCTTAAAACATCGGGGGGGGGGGGGGGGGGGCTCAGAATTATGCCAAAGGCAGTTCTTCTCCAAACGGAAAGCTCCCACGTGGCTTCTTATTTCAAAGCTCAGCATTCATCTGGACTTTGTTATATGGACAGGGGTCCTAGGCCCAGGGAGAAGGAAAGCTTAGGATGGAAACTATTTGGGATATGGCCACAGTGCTCTGGTGGCTGATCATCACAACTGCCTGCTCCTTCCTTATCACTCACAATCCACTTCCAAGTACGTTGTCCCCTCCCTCCCCTCACTGCTTCCGCTCCATATTCTCTTTCTCTCCATATTACAGATACAGAAACGAAGCCTCACAGAGGCCAGGTGACCTCCTTCCCTGGGGAGTGGCAGAGTTGTGCCTGGCCTGCTGTGGGCCCCAGACTCATGCCCTTCCCACCACAGCCCCTGGCCAGCTTGCTGCCTCCCACTCCCAAACTCAACATGCCCCCTCCTGGGAAGCAAAACAGGCACCCATTGATTGCAGTCAGCCCTACATGGAGAACTATATGGAGCCCTGTGGGATCTAGTTAACGGTGGATGGATGTGCCAGTCCTAGGAACAGCAAAGCAGGAGGAAGAGCTCCTGAGACAGAGACAGAGAGGGCGAAGTGAGTGCTAATGGCAAGGCAGACAGTGCTCGAAGGAAGGTCCCTGCCCAGAAGACCTACGGGGAGACATCAGAAAGGCAGGGTGGCTGAAATCATGGAAAAGCATGAGCCCTCGAAGGGAATGAGACTATAAGGAGAAGAGAAGACCAAACAAGTTCAGGTGATAGTTAAGGCTACACGTCTGGAGGAGAAATAATAGCAAAGGGAGGGAAAAGAAAATGCAGGGAATTACTGGGCACGTTGTCTCATGCCTGTAATCCCAGAACTCTGGGAGGCTGAGGCGGTCAGATCACCTGAAGTCAGGAGTTCGAGACCCGCCTGGCCAACATGGTGAAACCCCGTGTCTACTAAAAATACAAAAATTAGCCGGGAGTAGTGGTGGGTGCCTGTAAGCCCAACTACTCTGGAGGCTGAGACAGGAGAATCATTTCAACCCAAGAGGTGGAGGTTACAGTGAGCCAAGATCGCATCACGGCACTGCAGCCTGGGTGACAGAGCAAGACTGTCTCAAAAAAAAAAAAAAAAAAAAAAAAAAAAAAAAAAAAAAAAAGAAAAAATGCACGGAATGGCTGGGCACAGTGGCTCATGCCTGTAATCCCAGCACTTTAGGAGGCAGAGGCGGGAGGATTGCTTGAACCCAGGAATTCAAGATCAGCCGGGGCAATATAGTAAGAACATCTTTACAAAAAATAATTTTTTAAAAATTAGCCAGGCATGGTGGTGCTCGCCTGTAGTCCCTGCTACTCAGGAGGTTGAGGTGAGAGGATCACTTGAGCCCAGGAGTTCAAGGCTGCAGTAAGCTGTGATCACACCACTGCAGTCCAGCCTGGGCAACCGAGTGAGATGCTGTCTTAAAATATTTCTTAAATAAAAGAAAATGTAGGGCAAGCAGAATATGCCAACGAAAGCATTCAGGAAGGTCAGGCAGTGACAGAGAATGAGTGCCATGACGCTGGGAGAGATCTTTGGGATTGGAAGGGACCAGCGCACTTTGGAAGGTGCCTATATCATGACATCTTCACTCTGTGAAGACTGTGTAAAAGTGAGGACTTTCCCACCCTCGGTTGCAAAACACAGTGTTTCGTAAATCTCATCCTCCATTAGAAGTCAAATTTTGGAGTCAGGAGGCATCCCAGTCATCACTGGCTTTGGGTGTGCCATGCAGAGTTGGACTTCAAAGAATCATTTGTTCTGTGAAACAGGAAGTGGCTCCAAGCAAGAGCTGACATCAGTGAATGAAGCTCTTCCCTTCACTGTACGTCGCTATGACCTGGACATGTGGTGTTCCCCTCATGTATGGTTTCTGGTAAACCAAACTGGAGTCCATGACCAGGCTCAGCGCCTAAGTGAGGCTGCTTCTCTGCCTTGAGTCTGACTCCTTCCCCAGCTGGCTGATCTATACACCTGCCACACTCGTACTCACAGACAGGGAGAGAGGTGGAAAGCAAGATGGGCAAGCCTTCCCAGAGAGACAACTCTGGCTCAGCCCATTCCTTTTGCCATCAGAGAGAAAGCCACATCTAGGTGTGTGGCTTGTGACTTTTGCCACCCACAGTGACTCTGACCACTAGAAAATGTGGTACAGTTGGTGTCTTGGAATCTGACCCCATCAATTCAGTACATCGTTAATTGTCTAATGGAGGAGTAAGCTGGAGGGTAGCCCACAGAATATGTCTTCTTAACTCCACCCCAACTTCTCCCAAGCTACTAACAAATATAAAATGTGGATGAATGGCAGAGCAGAGCTGCTGCAGACACACTATGTGCACCAGAAGCCAGGGCGTCTACAGAGGACCCAACTGTGGCCAACTGAGTGACACTTTCAACAGCTCCACATTCACATAGGCATCCTATAGGGGTCAAGTGGTTTCCAAAATGTTGACAGATTTCTGTCATGAGTGCTTGTAATGGGTTTCCAGCATGCCTTGGAGTGAGTAGATGAGATGGAGTTAAATTTACAGGCAAGACACTTATGTCCAATTCATGTGCAGACCACACTTTCCACAGTTGCATACCCCTTTTCTCAACTTAATGAATAGGAGAATTTAAGCTATTCTGATATAATAAAGAAGTAACATGGGATTTTTACTATTTAAAAGTTGCAACAATATAGAAATGCATACTGTAGAAAATAAAAGTCTTCTGTAATGTCTTCCCCTCCTCTGCTGAAAATATCAGTATTAACAATTTGGAATAGGGTCTCCCCCAGTTTTTCCATGCATATACTAAACCATATATGTATGCATATATAGACTATTATATATACTTTTTTCTATTTAAAAGTGGGATTTTAAAAAATGGGGTGCTACAGTTTTGCAAATGGTTTTGACTTAATATCTCTTGCAACAAAGTTTTTTAAAGGGACTATGTATAAATTAACACTGTATAAATAAAAGTGTTCTAAAAGACTTTAGAGATTTCCTTAAAGTAGTGCCTGATGCAAGTATTTGTACTCTGTGGTCATGGCCTCCTCTTTATCACCCGCCTCAACCAGCAATAACCCCCAGCTAATGATGTAACAGGTCATGATTCTGAAGGGTTCTATGTCCAAAGAAACTACCCCCAACCACCCAGGAGTCTCTCATCTATTACCTACATGGGCATCAGTTGTGGACAGATCAAGACAGTGGCCTTGGTGTATAGTTAAAAACAAAACAAAACTGTGTGCACTCAAAACAGGCACATCAGGTACTGAGTTCCTTCTCCGTGCCAGCTGCTGTCCTGAGTGGTATCTATCACTTCATTGAATAGCAATGCATGTATTGTCTTAGTCAATTCAGGATGCTATAACAAAATACCAGAGAGTGGGTAACACAGTCTTATAAGCAACAGAAATTTATTTCTCACAGTTCCAGAGGCTGGGAAGTCCAAGATCAAAGTGCTGGCAGCATTGGTGTCTGGTGAGGGGACCACTTCACCAGAACTGGTGTCTGGTGAGGGTAGAAGGGACAAGACTTCCTAGGATCTCTTTTATGAGGCATTAATCCCATTCATGTGGGCTCCACCCTCGTGAACTAATCACCTCTCAAGGTCCCACCTGCAAATACTCTCACATTAGGGGTTAAGATTTCAACATGTAAATTTTAAGGAGGAAACCAATATTTCATCTATAGCATCTATAGTACCTTTGAGGTAGGTACCATTGCTATTCTTACATAAATGGGGAAAAGCATAGGAAATTTAGTAATCTGCCCAAGGTCAACAGCTGGTAAGTGGCAGAGGAAGACACACAAAGAATATGAAGAATAAGAGATGGAGCAGATTAGGCACCAAGAGCTGCTTGTAATTCTCAGGGCACCTGGCAGTGCCCCCTTGCAGTATCATGAGGCATTCCATGTGCTCACAGCAACCCCATGGATTAGCAGATGAGGAATCAGAGGGGACATAATTGCAAGTGTCAGAGCCAGATTTGAACCCTTAACTTTGGAGCTCATTCTGTTAATTACTGCACCAAGGCAAATCATTATGGGAAGGACAGACTATACTCACAGAGCTCCACAGGCTGTGGAGTGTTTACCTGGAGGGCAGCAGAAGCTAGAAAGAAAGCTTTAGAACGGGTCAGGGAGAGCCAACAGTGAGGCTCGGGAAGCCTCCTTAGATGACTCCAAAATGTCCACCCATAACCACCAGGGTAGAGCCCCTGCCTGATATAATGCTTTCTCACTTAGGATAGGGGTCCTTAGCCAGCAGTGCAAGTCTGGAGATCCTCTCAAATGGGTGACTAAATTAGTCATCATCCCTCTCTCCTTTCATCATCTTGACTCCCACCTCGTCCCTATACCTTCCTTGTGCAGCTATCTGTCTCCCTGCCTATCCCCACTGCCCTCTCCTCTGCCATCAGCTGTCCCTGAAAACATTTTAGAATATAAGAAACTAAAGTGTCACTATCTCACTCAAGGGTTAGGGAAGGCTTGTTTAGGACAATAAAGAAAGCAGTTATAAGACAGTGGGGAAATCAGATTTTTCTTTTGACATAATAATGCTAATTTGGATTCCTCGGTGTGATTTTTGATGGTTGGGATTTACAGGTATTCACAGTCCTTTTGAGATGGCTACAGCTTGATATCATACAACATTGACAGGAAGTATGACAGAGAAGGAATCTCAGGCCGGAATTGCTGCCAGGAAGCCAGAAGGCATCCCTGGACTGCGATCAATATAGAGCCTTCTTTTCTTCACACTGCTCTTGGCTAGAGTCTGTCTTCTTTGAACTTCTATAATATATAGAAACTGCAAGAGAAGACAAGAAAAATGCTTACAGGAGCCCTAGGGGATGAGAGCCCTGAGTTGGCATTAATTGGGCATAAGACTTTAACAAAAACACTATCACTGACAAATTCTTCTGACCCAGAGACACAAGCAACAGAAAGTTGAGTTTAAAGCAGACTGCAGGGGCAAACAACCTCACAAAATCTGAGACTTCGCCCCCAGGGGATGGGTAAATACACTTGTTATCAATCATCCATTTCTAGTGTGTTGGACTAAGTGGGCAGGCCTTTTACGACATGACAATAGGATTGTCAGAGAAAGTGAGAAGTCTCAGGGGCTGCAGGAAAAACCCTCCATGGAGTGATGAGCCTTCTGTTCTTTGGGCAATAGCAACTGGATTGATACATTTGGGGAGTGTATGCATAACCATAGGAGAGGTCTTCCAAAAGTTTGTGGAAAAGTCATATTAGACATGGATTTCAAATTTTTTGCGCCAAAATATACTTGTAATAACTTGTTATAACATGTGTGAACATGATCTAGTTTGAGGCACTAAGACATCAGTTTGAAAGAGCCCCTTTCAGAGCAACCTGAATTCTGCTAAAATTGAAGCAAGAACAAACAGCAAATTTGTGGTGAAGCTTGGGTGGAATGGTGAAATCACTGATACTTTATAAAAAGTTTACAGGGACAATGTCCCAAAGAAATAAGCAGTTTACAACTGGATAACTTACTTTAAGAAAGAACAAGATGATGTTAAAAATTACGCCTGCAGTGGTAGACCATCCACATTAATTTGCAAGGAAAAAAGTAAGCTCGTTCATGCACTAATTGAAGAGGGCTAATTATTTACAGGAGAAACAATAGCTAAACCATAGACATCGCAATTGGTTCAGTGTATACAACTCTGACTGAAAAATTAGAGTTGAGCAATCTTTCCATTCAATGGGTGCCAGAACTATTATACCCAGATCAGCTGCAGACAAGAGCAGAGCTTTCAGTGGAAATTCTAAACAAGTGGAATCAAGATCCTGAAGCACTTCTTTGAAGAATTGAAACAGGAGATAAACCACAGCTTTACCACTACAATCCTGAAGACAAAGCACAATCAAAGCAATGGCTACCAAGAAATGGAGATGGTCCAGTCAAAGAAAAAGTGGACTGGTCAAGAGCCAAGGTCATGGCGACAGTTTTTTGGGATGCTCACACACAAAAAGATGCCACAGGCTGCATCAGTTTTCTTTAGGCAAATTAGAGAAATAACCCAAAATGTTGGCAGGGGAAGGGTGCAGGAGAGACCTACAGCAAATACCAGTGGCAGAATTAGCTTTGAATACATGAAAAAAATGCTCTCCTCTTCCTTTACCCTGCCTCCCCCAACATCTACAATATACACAAATCTACTAAAATTCAAGATGCTCTTTCAAATATTTAGTTTTTTTTTTCAGCAGCAGTCGTTCAGAGCACATGATACTTTATTTTTCTGCATCATGTCATTTCAGGTTTATTTGTCATCACTGAAAAAAAAATTGATTCTGTAACTGCCTGATGGTTTTCTCTTGCAGGATACCCAGGTAGACCTGGTTTATCAAGACAGGGGAATTGCAATAGAAGGTTTAATACATACAGAGCCAGCTAAATGGGAGACTGGAGTTTTATTATTACTCAAATAAGCTGTCCCAAAATTCAGATACTGAAATTTTATACAATAGTTTGGCAGGCAGGGGGCTAGGGAATGGGGAGTGCTGATTGGTTGGGTTGGGGATGAAATCATAGGTAGTCGAAGCTCTCCTCTTGCATGAGCCACTTCTTGGGTGGGGGGCCACAAGACCAGATGAGCCAGTTTACTGGCCTGGGTGGCTCCAGTGGATCCATCAGAATGCAGAATGTTTTGGTGTATTATAAAATACCAACCTTAGGTTTTATAATAGTAATGTTATCTATAGGAGCAAATAGGGACGTTAGTAGTCTTGTGGCCTCTGGCTGCATTACACCTGAGCCATGGTGGGGTTGTTTCAGGGAGGGGCTGTTAGCATCCATGTTTTAAAATTAAACTATAAACTAAATTCCTCCCAAAGTTAGTTCAGCCTACCCCCAGGAACGAACACGGGCAGCCTGGAGATGAAAGGCAAGATGGAGTTGGTTAGGTCAGGTCTCTTTCCTTGTCATAATCTTCTCACTGTGACAATTTTTGCAAAGGTGGTTTCAATTTAAAGGGAAAATTTGGTTTGTTGACTTAAACCCTTTACAGTTCTAATTTGCCAGTGACAGCTAGAATGATTCCACTTTTTGAATACTTGACTTTTGTAAGTACTCACAGCTAGTATACAAATTGTAGATCATTTGAAATAGTCAAAGAGTATTAGGAATTTCTGCTTCCGGCCATGACGGAGTAAAGAAACTGGATTTACCCTTTCATCTTCACTACAAAGCTGGGAAAAACAGACAAAACAATGGTTTTGAGACGTTGAGCAAAAGGCAGTGAAGAACTGCAATTCTAACAATTTGGTAATAAAGGAGGTGAGCCCTTTGATAGCCCTCATTTCCGGCCTGAAGAGTTCATAGGCTGCAGCACAGGGAGAAGGAACTCAGACAGAACCTGGAGGTCTCACTGAGCTAGGGAACAAAAATCCTAGAAATCTAGGATTCTTGGGGCCGAGTGTCAGAGAGAAGAGAACTATACCAAGGGAAACTCCAGATATTTGCAGAAGGGTCTCCTCAAGTCTTCAAATGAAGATTTAGCAGCACTTGCACTGGAGGAAACTAGTGGGAAAGAACCACCAGAGACAAGCAGGCAGAAAAATCCCCAGAGCTCGCACAGAGCCAAAAGCAATTTGCGTGTCCCCAGTGGAAATAATTTCTAAACACATGGAGCATCAAGCAGAATCTTCGGTAGGGTGCTGCTTTAATAGTGGGACCAGATTATAACTAAACTTAAAGACTATTGTGGGCCCATCTAGCAAAGCTTACACAAAAGGCTTGCAAAGGCCACATTTTCCCCAAGGGAAATGTATCCCAGAACAAAATATTTAAAAGAATACAAACGCCTTCAGCCCCCAATAAAGTAACATTCACAATGTCAGATGTAAAACAAAAAGGTTACCAGGTGTGAAAGATGCAGGAAAATATGACTCACTTCCAGAAGAAAATGTACCAAAAAAAAAAAAAAAAAAAAAGCATTAGGAAGATCAAACAATAACCCATAACCTTACCAACTAGAAATGGTTTTCAGTTAAGAATTAGAGTATTACCTTTTAGACTTTAATATGTATTTTTTAATTACTGATATTAAATGAACTATGAATGATCAAACCATTGGTACAACTTGGTGTCCTAGAGATTTATTTCCTCTTTACGTATCTTAAGCACTTTCTCATGTGTATTTCGCTTTTCTGCTTGTAAGAACCAACACTCACTTGGCTTACCTTATGTAATGGGAAGTATATTAGAAGTATGAAAAGGAAATATGATTCTCAGCTAAATGAACCATGGGAGGAAAAAAGACAAATAATTGGACCTCACAGGGAGTGCAGGACCAAGAGTGCAGCCAGGCTCTGAAGGCAAGTTCGCTGGGGCCCCAGGGCCTCTCCAGAGCCTCAGCAGAAGCTGCTAGCTCCCTCTGACGCCCTGCCTTTGGGAGACCTACCCCTCATTATCTCAGTCTTCTTCTCTTCGTACATCTTCTGGCTTTTTCTGTTGTACAGAATGGCTTCTGGCCTGGATCACTCAAATCTGTCCTACGTGCTGATTAGTGTTGCCTATTCTAGAATTTCATATAAATGGAATCATATACCATGTACTTCTTCCACTGAGCATCATGTTTTTGAAATTAATTCAGGGGCCAGCGAAAGTTTTCTTAAAGGATCAGACAGTAAACATATTAGGTTTTGGGGGCCACATAGTCTCTCCCAAGTACTTAGTTTTGCTGGTGTAGCCAGAAAGCAGCCAAACAATAGATAAATTAATGAGTGTTTATCTATTGTTTAGCCATTTTCTGGCTACACCAGCAGAACTAAGTACTTGGGAGAACCAACTACCTGAGTAGGAAAAAAAAAAAAAAAAAAGAGAACCTACTTTACCCTTAAGTCCATTCATACCTTTGCTCATGTCATGGACCGTTATGGAAAGAAAGGTCTGTGGAACATTGGTATCCACATCTTTAGAACTTGTTAGAAATGCAGAATCTGGCTCACGCCTGTAATCCTGAAACTTTGGGAGCTGAGGTGGAAGGATTACTTTAGCCCAGGAATTTGAGACCAGCCTGGGAAACATAGGAGGATCCTATCTCCACAAAAAATAAAAATAAAAAAATTTAGCTGGATGTTGTGGCACATGCCCGTAGTCATAGCTACCCAGGACACTCAGGTGGGAGGATTGCTTAAGTCAGAGAGGTGGAGGCTGCAGTGAGCCATGGTTATATAATTACGCTTCAGCATGGGCAACACAGTGAGGCCCTGTCTTAAAAAAAAAAAAAAAGGCAGAATCTCAGGCTCACCCTAGGCCTCCTCAACCAGATGTGCATTTTAACATGATCTCTGGGTGATTGGCATGCACAGTCATGTTTGTGAAGCATTGCCCAAGGGAGCCTGCTAAGAGACTGAAGGACAAGATAGAATGGGTTACATTGGATCACCTTCTTTTCACAAGTGCAATTTCCACTCCCAGCTGGCCATTTAAAATACAAACAAGATTCTGTAATTTTTTTAAAATCCCAAACTTAATAATATTCTTTTTCAGTAGATGATCTCCATTAATATTTCATAGCCATACAGAATGCTGGGGTTGAAACAAAATTTGGAAACCATCCTGCATTCACCAAAAGGCAGAGTCCCTTCTACAATATTCCTCTGTGGCCTCTAACTGAGCATTTCCAGGAGACACCTCATTGTAACACAAGATCCAACGATAACTCAACCATTTACCACCTGAACCATGGCAACAGGCCATAAATGTCTGCTTCAATCTTTCTGACCATCTTAGAGACAAAATCACCTTTCTGAAATAACACACCAACACAGGAGGTGCTTGAAATACACTGATTTCCCGACCAATTCAGTGTTCTTCCTTCTATATATCTACCTTCCACTCTCTCTGGCATAATCAAATAGATCTGCTAATTATCCTAAGATTTTTGTGATCCTGCCTGCCTGAGTCCAATGCCCTACTTTTAACCTTGTTCCCTATGTCACAACATCACAGTTTCCCTGCCTTGGCTGGGAAGATTCCATTCACTTGCCTCCCCTCACCCCCGAGTATTCACTGATAGCTATAAGCATCCTTTTGTGTTTCTTCTAACTTTTAAGAAACTAGAGTTTACCTTTTTTGTACAGATTCCTAGTTAAAGGGAGAATTTCATTGTAAACAAGAATCTAGTCCTTCAGTTGCTTTTCTTGTCATCTGAGTTGTCTCTTTTTATCTTCCTTTTATGTAGGAAAGGCTTCTGTGTGCACTGTCACCCGAAGTTTACTGGAGAGTCACTCATCCAAAAACATGTGTCTACCATACTTAAAAGTGTTATCGCTAGGATCTTATTAGAACTCCCCTGGAGACAGGGACACTTTAATTAAATATTGCAAACATCTATGGAGCCTTACCATACTCACACTATTTTGCGAGGTGCTGGTACGAATACAGAAATGGATATGATAAAGGCAACGTTCCAATGTGTGCACTGTGGTGGAGAAAATAAATAAAATCTTTGCCTTGTTGAAGGCATACCATTATTTAAAGAGATACCATTTTCCCCAGAACTAGTTACCTGTTTAAGTTTGGGTCCCACACAAAAACCGATAGATAGCAGATCTATCTTCTGGTATCTAATATCTATCTATCATCTCTATCTATCTGTCTATCTATATCTATCTATCGGGTCCCACACAAAAACCGATAAATAGATAGCAGACCTATCTTCTGGTATCTAATATCTATCTATCTATCTGGTATCTAATATCTATCTATCTATCTATCTATCTATCTATCTATCTATCTAGTCCCACACAAAAACCGATAGATAGCAGACCTATCTTCTGGTATCTAATTATCTATCTATCTATCTAGTATCTAACATCTATCTATCTATCTGGTATCTAATATCTACCTATATATCTATCTATTATCCATCCATCCATCCATCCATCCATCCATCCATCCATCCATCATCCATCTGTTTATTTCAGAAAGCAGAGGTAGGGTATGAAGAAGAGATGGGACAATACAGCACAAAGTCCTCCCCTCCAGCCAAGTTTTTCAAACTCCTTGTCCATACAGCATTGATGACCCTAACTTCAGCTCTTTACACATTTCTTTTCCCCGTGAGGCTGAGCTGCTTCAGGGCAGGTCACGTCTTTCCACTACCCTCCTTGCCCGTACCTACGGCTTCCGGGTGGAGACCCTACAGGTAACCCACGTGAGCGCGTGCTCCGCGGCAGACACGCCCAGGCGGGCTTTACTCACATCCAATCACTTAGTACGCACACTCCCTCCAGCCAATGAGCGAATACGTACTCCTTTCTCCACCTCCCGCCGGGCGGCCACCGCCCCCTCAGCCCCTGGTTGTCCCGTCACCGCCCCAGGTTGCCCCGCCCTGCTCCGCCCTATCACCGCCGCGTGCTCGAGGAGCGAGTCGCGCGCCACTGACGTCACCAGCACGCGCCCCGTCCGCAGCAGTCAGCCTGCGAGGGAGTTACGCTCGTCCGGATTCTCCTGGAGTCTCCTGCCCGCCCAGTGGCCGCAGTCACCCAGGTCCAGAGGCCGCGGTATCACAGGCTCTCCGACATGTCTATGCTGGCTGAGCGTGAGTGTCGGAAGCAGAGCCCCGACCCGGGCGCGTCGGTGAAGGTGCCGGGTGACCCGCACGGCAGTCCCGAGTGACTGGGAGCGTGGGTTCCAGGCGCGCCTGGCGCATGGGGTCGGGGGACCGGGGAGCCGAGCCTGGCTCTGCTTGTCCTGCTCGCGGCAGAGCTCCCCGAAAGTTGGCCGCGGGTCTGGTAGTGAGAAAGACCGCGAGTGTCTCCCGGAGACGCCTTCGTCACAGTCACCCTGGGGCGCGCGCGAAGTGGGTCAGAACACCGGGTCCCGGGACTGGCCCCGCCGCCGCCCTTTGTGGGGACCCGGACTGGTTGCTTCACTGCCCCCGGACCTCAGCTTCCGCAGGTTAAAAAGAGAAGGTTGAGCAGAAGGATCACTTCAAACTGTAATCACATTGACCGAGAAAAAGAAAAGCAAAGGAGTTAGAAGTCTCAAATATGGGACGTCAGCCACTTAGCGGGGGAGTGCAGGCCTAATGCGTAATTCTAAATGAGGTCGGCGTTTTTGATCTTGTTGGCCGCAGCGCCCGGTCCTGCCTGTTCACCTTTGACGTTTACCTTCACTTTGTGGAGCCGGTGAAAGCCCTGTCTCTGGAGAGGCTGCTGCACCTCTGAATTGTGCCTGCAGCTGAGGTCGCTTGCCACCAGATGGCAGTCGTGCTTTGATCTTGAAAAGCGGGTCCTTCTTGTGAGTTGTATCGGGAGCAATGAACAGAAACAGCTTATTTAACAGATCAACCAGACCAGCACAGGGATTTTGTGAAATAAATGCTGTTAGCACTCTTTTTTTTTCTAAGAGGACGGAGGACTAGGAGCACAAAACAAAATGGGTCAGTCACCATCCCGGTTTTACAGGGGCAGAAATTGACGTTCAAAGGAAAATAATTTGCCCCTAGTCATTGAGCTAGAAAATGGCAAAATTGATCCAGTTATCTCTGTATCTTTATATTCTTGCCAGTAAGACCAGCGGAGACCCATAGAAATGAGTATGTTTTAGACTGAACCCGTGGGTTCTATTTTTTCACCGGTAAAAAATGAGGAGTCAGGATTAGAGCCTAGATAGCTAAGATCTCTTCTGGTTTTCGTATTTGATGTTTGCTCAATTCGGCATGCACTTGGCGACTCTGGCCCTAATTCTGCTGTTCATTTATGTCTGTTCCTTTGATTGGTGTTTGTGAGGCCACTAAAATCTTCTCTTACTATCTTTATCTCCAGGTGGCCTTAAATCAATGCGATGGTGAACATGAACATAGTTGGAAAAATCTGAAGTAGAGAGGTGTAAAATGCTATTTGTAGACATCCATAATTCAGATTGCATGATTTCAAGAGAGTGTTTTCAGTTCTCCTTTCCCAACGTTATTCCAAATTGTCAAATCCTTGTCATAATATGTAACGTTCTGTGTTTTTTTTTTTCTTCATAATTTGCCAAATGGGTATAGCATCTTCTGTAATTAGATATTTAGAATTGGTGTTGTTAAGAAGAAAAACCTTAGACAAATTAAACAGTTTGATTGAGCAAAAAATGATTCAAGAACTAGGCAACCTTCAGAACTAGAACAGGTTATAAGAACTCCAAGCCTATGCTGTCAGGCAGTATTTATGGACAGTAAATGGAAGTGAGGTACAGAGACAACTTGGTTAGGGTTACTGCTCTGATTTGCCTTATTTGAATCAGCTGGCTGCTTGTGATTGCTGCTCAGCTGCTGTAAAGGATTGAGACTCAGTTATATGTTAAAAGAGTATACTCCTACGATAGGCTTTCGCTTCGCTTAAATTCTAACATAGGTTGTAGTTCCTTATGAAAGGACTGAAGTCCGGAGGCCTCCTCAGGCCAAATTTAATTTAGTGTAACAATTCGCTCCTTCTGATCAACCTCTGAATTTTGAGAGATTGTTTAAAACTTCTGCTCCTGGCTCTTGGGACTCAACACGCCCTTTAGAGTAAGTGGGATCCTAGCATAAGTCATGTGGTATTGAGCTGTTGTGTGGATGGTTTTTATTGGATTTGCCCAAAAGTATCCTGACAGATCCATTTACAGTTAGATCTCCACATAGGAGTACCTGCTAGAGGATGGTTAAATACATCCCAGATAGTGATTCTGCAGATTCAGGGCATTCTACCTGAAGTCCAGCGCCATGCTGTAAACGCTGCTATTCCAGATCGTGTCAAGGGTCCTCAAGATCATCCCGAGATTCAGCGATGTGTTGGGGGATTCAGTCACAGGACTCAGCATGTAGTCGCACTCACTGCTAAGATTATTACAGCAAAAGGATGCAGAACAAAGCCGACAGAAGGAAAAGATGCATGGGACAAAGTCCAGAGTAAGGCAGGCATCAAGCTTCCAGAGCCCTCCCCCAGGGAGTCACACATGACACGCTTAATTCCTCCAGTAGTGAGTTCTGACAGCAAATGTGGAATGTTGCCCACCAGGGAAGCTAGTGAGAGACTCAGTGCCAGGGATTTCCTGGGGGCTGGTCACATAGACACCCTCTACCTGGCACATACCAAAATTCCAGGCTCCCAGAAGGAAAGCAGGCATTCAGCATAAACCATATCATTTGTATAAACAGGAACAATGAGCCACTCTTACCAGTTCTGCGAATGGTGGGAACCCTTGGGTTCCCTGTTATAAACAGGCCTTTCAAAGGATAGCAGTCAGGCCTGCTGTGTTAGTGAACAAAGCTGAGATCTGAGCACAGAACAGACTGTGGCATGAGAATGACAAAGGACTTGTAAAAGGTGAGCCAATTGGAAGAGCTCAGAGGCAGTGTTTTCCTTACCATGATTCTCCACACCTGGAAACTTGCGTGGCATTAGAGCCAGGAAATGTTCCAGGGAAGCAAGGTTCTGGTCAAGTAAGTCTGGGAAGCATGGTAGGCCTGCTCTGGCCTCCCCTAAGAGGATCTGCACATTTGCATAGTAAAGTTTCCAGGAGATTCTTCAGTATTTTGTTTAACCCAGTGTTACTCATTTTCAATGGGAAACTGGCCCCCCCCCCTCCCTTTTAACATCCTTATTTGGAAACACTGGTGTGATCCCATTGATTGAAGCTAACTGCCATTTCCCGGGGGGAGAGGAACTGACCTCGAAGAGCTAATTTCTCGTGTAGGCATTATCGTTTGTTTTATATAAGTATGTAACATGAAGCGTGTGCAGTTCTTATTGCAGAGTGTGAGCTTATTCTCAAAACTGTCTCCTTCATACGAACCCTAGTCAAAGAACCCTGGCAAGCACTGCGTAGACACATGAACTCTGACACCCTGATGCCAGCTTGCATATAGAATACTGGCTAACAGGCTTCTCTCTGGTGTGTTGTTCATTAGCAGACGCAGTGTTATGCTGAGTATTTGCCAAGATAAGTGAAGTGGTAACTTAGATGGAACATTTTTGGGTCACCTTTTTTTTTTCTGCAAAACACTACAAATTCGAGCCCAGCTTGTTTTGCTTTGTTAGGTGGCCTTTTTTCTGCCTGTGTATTTGTAAGGGGTTTCCTATTTTTGCTGGAGGGTGCATAGTTATGGGCCTCTATTGATTTTATGTGTGGCACAGTGAGCCCCTTTGCCAGGGGGTTGTGTTATTTTTTAATTATGTGATGAGATGGGCAAGGTAGGAGGGGTTGTGTTGATGGTGAGACAATGTGCTTATATTGATGTGGCAGATAAATGGTAATGACACCTCCAAATTTCTCATTTGGCCACAGTCTACTTTTGGGTTTCATATTCTTGTTCTTTGAACCTTTGGAGTTCTTTATTTTTGCCATAATTTTCCTTAAAACTACAGTGATAAACTTGAGTTCATAATGATCAGTAATTTATATGCATTAACAAAAGTTGCTTTGATGAGATTCAAAGCAGCTCTCTTAATTCGGTTATACTCCGTCCTTCCTTTTTCCTCTGCCTCTTCTTTCCTCCTTTCTTCCCTCTTCCCATTCTTCATGTTTACTCATTTATTCCATTCACATATTTATTGAGTGCCTGCTGTGGGCACAGTGATTTTTTTATTTCTTACAATGAAGCCTCAGAAAAAAGACATGAATATGAGCCCAAAGGACATGATGGTCTAATGGGAAACCCGAAAGGTGGATGTAAATAGCTCTAATACAGTGGATGTTAAGAAACAGGTAAGTGATTCTAGAAGTTCAAAGGGGAGTCAGAGGGCTTCAGGGCATCTCTGTGAGAGGGATGGAGTTGTTATTTTCTGTAGGTCACATGTGTGGCGGGTACAGTTACCTCTCCCCAAGAGTGTAATGACTATTCTGTGTTGTGGGTTAAGAACATAAGCTTTGAAGTCAGTAGGACCAAGGTTGGTTTAAAGGGTCTGGGTTTTGCTTGGGGATGTTGGGCAGATTTCTTTCTCTAAGCCTCAGATTTTCATATCTGCCAGCGACGATGGTACTATCCACCCTCGTTGGGTTACTGTGAATCTTTATTATGTACAGCGTTTGGAGCAAGTCTAAGGTTGAACAATTGGCATTTATTATTTTAAGTGCATCCTTGGTATTGCATATTATTTTCTATGTAGTAACGCATGGCAGTGGAAGCTGTAACTGCTGCCGCTCCCACTGCTGATGGTGATGAGGACGCTGGTGTCCACAGGTGCTTTCAGTTGTGCTGATGGTGGAGTATGGAAGGCGCAGCTCCAGTATATTGAGTATTTGCTTTGCCACATTATGAGGGAATATTTCAATTTTGATCTTAAGAGGTCAACTTATATGTCTAGAATGTACATTTATTAGGAAAACCAGGATAAATGATCCAGTCTGTTAACATTCTATTGAGGGTTGAATTAATTTCTGTATTGTAATGTATGTCATATTTTACAAACATACGTAAAATACACAAAGTTATGCATGTGTATGTTTGTGTGGTATTTTCCAGGTCTGAAAGGTAGTGCATTGCTGATGAGATGCTTTTTCATTTCTAGGTCGGCGGAAGCAGAAGTGGGCTGTGGATCCTCAGAACACTGCCTGGAGTAATGACGATTCCAAGTTTGGCCAGAGGATGCTAGAGAAGATGGGGTGGTCTAAAGGAAAGGTATTTTGGAGAAAAGCAGAAAAAATCTGAGCTATGAAAAGAGATTAGAAATTAGGGGAAAACTTCCTTCTTAGGAGACTGGAAGAAACTTATGCTTTGGATCAGTAAGTGATTTGATCCAAAATCAAAAATTGTTGTGACCTTATGATGATAAGTTAGGATTGAACATAAGTGTCAACTGTCTATCATTTAAGCTGCCATGCTTAGCATCTTTTGTAGA
Source organism: Rhinopithecus bieti (assembly GCF_001698545.2). Taxonomy (NCBI): domain Eukaryota; kingdom Metazoa; phylum Chordata; class Mammalia; order Primates; family Cercopithecidae; genus Rhinopithecus; species Rhinopithecus bieti. The sequence goes on from NW_016807741.1 coordinate 1,213,662, forward strand.
TTGTGCAACTAGGGCTACATGCTTTTTTCCCTTTCCATTTGTTTGTGACTCCAGTAGAGCTGCTGATATCTCTATACTTCAATGGTTCTTGTTGAGGTTGTTAGTGATCTTTAAGTGCCAATCCAGTGGGGCCTTGTTTTGTTCTCATATTATTTCAGTCCTCAGTGGTGCTGGATGTAATTGACTCCTCTCCTTGAAATACTTCTGTCTCGGCCTCCAGAGTGCTGTTGTCTCTTCTGTTCTTCCTTTTAACCTCACTTGCCACTCCTAAATTCATTGCTGTCTGTTCTTTCTGTAGACTTTTGATTATTAGAGCTCCTTGAGGCTCAACCTCAGGCCCTTTTTTGCACTCTGCTCCGGTGATCTCGTTCATTCCCTTGCAACACTTTGGATTAGCTAAAGTCTGGGAACTGTCATTTTTCTGTATCTAGTCCAGTTCTGTCCTCTGAGCTCTAGATTTGTGAATTCAGTAGCCTACTTGATATTTCCACTTGGGTAAGCATCTCAAGGGTGTCATTTCTATTATAAAACTCTTGATTCCCCCAAATATATTTTTCCCACGTTTTCCCCATTTTTCATACGTGGTACCATCTGCCACTTACACAAGCCAGAAACCTGAGAGTCACGCTTGGTGCCTCCACCCTCTCACCTCCTGCACCCCCAGTCATCAGTTCTTCTCCATGTAGGGCAGTGTTCTGCTTCAGCCACTGCCATCAGTTGCACTCATTGACTCGTTAGACTCTCAGCTGCCTCCCTTCCTCCCTCCTTTTTCTCTTCTGGCCCATTTGCTATACAGCAGCCAAAATGATCTTTTAAAATATGGAAATTAGATCATGTCATTCTTAAAAGACTAGTGGTTTTCCATTGTATTTAAAATAAAATCCAAATTCCTCCCATAGGTTATGTGAGATCTAGCCCCTCGTCATCCTATTTCCTTCATTCCTTCGTTTGCGGAAGCCACCCGGGTGCCTCTGAGGTTTCCCAGTACACTGAGTGTTTCCCACCCAGGGTCTTTGCACTTGATCTTCCCTTACCTGGAAAATCTTACAGATAAGTGCTGATTGATACAGAGGACTTAGAGTCCTCCCCCGTGTTGTTTTGTGAAAGTATTTAATGGAGAGAATCATCAGTTCAGAACACCTGCCATGGGCATCTGTGAGTTTTGTTGCAGTGCTCTGCTTCTGAGTGTCAGTGAGAGGCATGTTCTAACTCTCTTTGTGTTTAATCTCCACAGGGTTTAGGGGCTCAGGAGCAAGGAGCTACAGATCATATTAAAGTTCAAGTGAAAAATAACCACCTGGGACTCGGAGCTACCATCAATCATGAAGTGAGCAGCAGTGTGCCTCCTGCGTGTCTTTGCATAATTGACTTTAGTCTTATAAATCTACAAATTTTAGTCCAGTCAGTTGATTGATTCATCTGTTTCTGACTGTTGGTGCAGCATTTCATTTTATTCACATTTCCTCTTGAACACTGACACTTTGAATGAGTGGCACTGTAACTCGAAGTCCGTGGCCTACCGTGCTTTTCATTTTTAGTATCATTGTTCCCTTTTGCAAAGTATCTAAACTGGAAGTTTTCTTCCTCAGTTTTTGCAGCCAACAGAATCTGGTAGGAAATCTGGGGAATTACTTTAGGTAAATTGAATTACTTTGGTTAGTTCAGTATCTCTGAGTAGTGGATTGGCGGAGCTAAAATTTTTAGCCACTAGAGAAAGAGTTTATATAAGGTTGATTTCAAATGTAGTTGTTGAGGGAGAGATAACACAGATATACTTATTTTCTTAGAAGAAGCATTGCCCAGTAAACCTATTCCGTATTGCTTTACCTTAAGTATTCTTAAAAATGTGTAAGAATGTGATTAGGCAGATTCCTACATTGAAACCCTGCTTCCCACTGGTTTGGGAGATCTTCATTCTCTTATAAAATAATGAACTTATTAGGTAACCACCTTACAAATGGATGCTCATTGATTCAGGGGACTTGAGGTCCTTCGTCCTCCCCTTCCTCAAGAGTTTTGTAAAATTGGAGTTGATGCAAGTAATTAGAATATTTTAATTTCTACTGAGCAAAGAAGAGCATTTCTGTGTCTCTCATGGTTCTTGTCCTTTGAACGATGGAATTTCCCCTAGTGAGAAAAAAACAGTAATTTCATTGTGTTTTACTTCAACATTTAGCACACAGGTTGCCTGTTGATTCTTTACTATAGATTGACTTGATTGATAGTCATTCACTTTTGAAATCAGGCCTTAAGCTTCCAGGAAGCCGCTTTTTAATACTGACCTGGATAAAGAGCATTTTAACTTTATATTATTTCTTGAATCCACTTAAATTTATCAAATAACATTTTGGTAAAACATTTAAAATTTCTTAACCACTGGATTTCCTTGATTCTAAAATATATCATCCCAGTCAGTGTAAGTAAACTACAGGCTTACCTCTCATTCATTTCTTTGATATTTTCAGGACAACTGGATTGCCCATCAGGATGATTTTAACCAGCTTCTGGCTGAACTGAACACTTGCCATGGGCAGGAAACCGCAGGTAGGGAAATTGGATGACATAAGCTGTCAGTGAAAATATGTTTATCTACTTTTTGTTTTTTGCTTTTATTATTTTTAATGGATACAATTCTATATATTTATTGAGTACAGTGTGGTACATCAATACCTGTGGACAATTTGTAATGTACACATGTGTTGTGTTCATCAGCACAATTAGCATACACATCACCTCAGACATTTATTATTTCTTTGTGTTGGGATCATTTGAAATCTATTCTTCTAGCTATTTGAAAATATACAATAAAATATTATTTACTATAGTCACCCTACAGTGCTATATATAGAACACTAGAGCTTTTTCCTCTTATCTAGTGGGACTTTTATATCCATTAGCCAATCTTTAGCTATTCCCACCTAGCTATTCTCCTTACCTAGCTCTAATAACCACTATTCTGCTATCTACTTTAATGAGCTCAACTCTTTTAGCTTTTCCATGTGAATGAGAATGTGCGATATTTATCTTTGCCTGGCTTATTTCACTTGGTGTCCTCCAAGCTCACCCATGTTGCCTCAAATGGAAAACGCTCATTCTTTCGTAAGGGTAAATAGTATTCCATGGTGTGTATGCACCACATGTTGTTTCCCCGTTCTTGTGTTGGTGGACACTTATTTTTTTTTTTTTTTTTTTTTTTTTTGAGACGGAGTCTTGCTCTGTCACCCAGGCTGGAGTGCTGTGGCCGGATCTCAGCTCACTGCAAGCTCCGCCTCCCGGGTTCACGCCATTCTCCTGTCTCAGCCTCCCGGGTAGCTGGGACTACAGGCGCCGCCACGTCGCCCGGCTAGTTTTTTGTAGTTTTAGTAGAGACGGGGTTTCACCGTGTTAGCCAGGATGGTCTCGATCTCCTGACCTCGTGATCCGCCCGTCTCGGCCTCCCAAAGTGCTGGGATTACAGGCTTGAGCCACCGCGCCCGGCCGGTGGACACTTATTTTTATTCCATATCTTGGCTGTTGTGAATAGTGCTACACTGAACGTGGGTTTGCCAGCACCTCTGCAACATGCTGATTTCCTTTCCTTTGGGTAATGCCCAGGAGTGGATTGTTGGATCATATAGTAGTTCTATTTTTAACTTTTTGAGGAGCTGCCATACTGTTTTCTATAGTGACTACATCAAAAGTGCATAAGATTTCCAATTTCTCCATATCCTTGCCAATACTTATCTTTCATATTTTTGATAGTAGCCATCCTGATGGGTGTGAGATGATGTCTCGCTGTGATTTGGATTTCCATTTCCCTAATGACCGATATTAAGCATCTTTTCATCTGCTTATTGGCCATTTTTATATCTTCTTTGAAGAAATGTCTATTTAAGTACTTTGCCCATTTTTAATTGGATTTTGTTGTTGTAATCTGCAAGCATTTTTTTTTTTTTTTTTTTTTTTTTTTTTTTTTTTTTTTTTTGAGACGGAGTCTGCTCTGCCGCCCAGGCTGGAAGTGCAGTGGCCGGCTCTCAGCTCACTGCAGCTCCGCCTCCCGGGTTACGCCATTCTCTGTCTCAGACTCCCGAGTAGCTGGGACTTACAGGCGCCCGCCTCGTCGCCCGCTGTTTTTGTATTTTAGTAGAGACGGTGGTTTCACCGTATTAGCCAGGATGGTCTCGATTCCTGCCTCATGATCCGCCGTCTCGGCCTCCCAAAGTGCTGGGATTACAGGCTTGAGCCACCGCGCCCGGCCTGCAAGCATTTTTATAAACATTCTAGTTTATAAACAATCTATTTCTTGTGTATCATGTGTGAATAATCAAAAGATATGTGATAGATTGAAAGAGAATTTTGTGGAGTGAAATAATGAATTAGACTTGAGTTCAGCAAATATTTATTGAACTGTGTGCTCGGTACCAGTTTAGGTGTGAGGATCTGCAGGGGTATCAGGCACAGTCCTGCTTGGATGTACCTAGCAGAATATGCTGGTAATTACCTGGTAAAAATCACAGCACACATCTAAGCATAGAAGGTTTATTGCAGTGCTGTGTGCAGAAGTGAGCCCAAAAGCATGAAGGGAAAGGTGCTTTGTTGGTACTTTTTCTAACCAGATTGAACTTTTTGTTGGAACGCATAACTTGGACAGTTTTCCTTAGCCATAGGATCATGACTTTGAAATATCCTAACAGTTCTGTGTGTGGTCCTAATATGAAGGACAATAATTTATTAGCAGAAGAAAAAGATAAGGAAAATGTTTCCTGAAAATACTGAGTGACTCATATTAGGAAATGCGGGATCTATGAAGTAGTCAAGTTCAAGGACGCTATTCCTTACTAATTATACACAGAAAACATCTTGATATTTATGATCACACTTGAACTCAGTAGAAATACAGATAAGAATGTAAGCTTGGCTGGGCACGGTGTAATCCCAGCACTTTGAGGGGCTGAGGCAGGCAGATCACCTGAGGTCAGGAGTTCGAGACCAGCGTGACCAACATGGAGAAACCCCGTCTCTACTAAAAATACAAAATTAGCCGGGTGTGGTGGTGCATGCCTGTAGTCCCAGCTGCTTGGAGGCTGAGGCAGGAGAATTGCTTGAACCCGGGAGGCAGAGGTTGCGGTGAGGCGAGATCGCACCGTTGCACTCCAGCCTGGGCAACGAGAGTGAAACTCCATCTTAAAAAAAAAAAAAAAAGAATGTAAGCATGACCATATAAGACTTGGAGATTAAATAGGATGTAGTGGTTTAGAGACCAACACCAGAGTCAGACTGCCTGGATTTTAATCCTGGTCTGACTCTTCATTTGCGTGACCTTGGGTAAACTGCTGAACATGGCTGTACTTCGATTTCCTCTTTGGTCAAATGGAAGCAGTAGTATCATCGTTGGAAGGTTGTTGTGAGGACTAAATGTGTTATAACATCTGAGGAAAGCAAGGAGAGATACTCAGCACTGTAAGCCTCCTGATAGTGTGGCTGGTAAGTCTAGAGCCATAAACCACGATTAAGGCTAGAAAATTTACTTTACTCTGAAGGATTTCGATAAGGAATCTAGGGTTTTATTTTCTCTCTCTCTTTTTTTTTTTTTTTTTTTTGTTTTTTTCTTTGAGATGGAGTCTCGCTTTGTGGCTCAGGCTGGAGTGCAGTGGCACAATCTTGGCTCACTGCAACCTCCGCCTCCCAGGTTCAGGCGATTCTCCTGATTCTCCTGCCTCAGCCTCCTGAGTAACTGGGATTACAGGCATATGCCACCACTCCTGGCTAATTTTTGTATTTTTAGTAGAGACGGGGGTTTCACCATGTTGGTCAGGCTGGTCTCAAACTCCTGACCTCGTGATCCACCCACCTCGGCCTCTCAAGGTGCTGAGATTACAGGTGTGAGCCACTGTACCTGCCCTCATGATTAGTAGTTTACAGTTAGTAAAATTAGCAGATCTGTTAAAAATTTTAATGAATGCTTATTAAACACATCTCTTTAGCAGTGTATCTCCTGACGAGCTGGGTTGGCGTAGGGGTGTGGGGGCTAGGCAAGCTGCTTTGATTGCTGCTTTGACACCAGTATTTTCGCTTGTCCCTCACTGATCCCAGTAAGAGGAAAGTTGTGCCTTTCCTTTGTAAAGTGGGAGGGGGCACCTGGGAAAGGACGGCGAGATTGGCGCATAACTCAGACTCCGAGCGGTTTCAGGCACGAGTGCACGTGAACAAATAGATAGAAAGTGATTCCTCAAGGCCTGGCAGTGCTCACGCATCCTTCTTGATACCTGCATACTGAGAAGGTAGAGACGCTCCCCAGGTCATTCTTCTGTCCTCTCAAGGCTGAGAGCTGCTCTGTGAGGGCACAGTGTGGTGGTTCAGGATGTGGCCTCTCAGTCATGTCTTTCTGGGCATCGGTCCCATCGCGGTGGTTTCCTGGGTGTGCGTTATCAGTGTCGTCCTCTGTGGTGAATTCAGGCATCACAGCAGCTCTCTTATGGAGTGGCTGTGGGAAGGAAATCCAAGAATTCATGGAAAGCCTCCAGTCCAGCGCCTAGTCCCTCATACACTTGCAGTTGGTAGGAGCCACTTTAAGCTGATAACTTCCTCTGTGATCTGTGATTGGAACATCAGCATTGAAAATGTTATGTGCCATATGAAGTACAAAAGGGAAGAATTTACTGGTAGGATGTCTTTGCAAAAAAAATCCAAGGTGTCCCTGGGAAGTGGCTGCAGAAGAGAATATTTCAGCTTGTGGAAATAATGAACCCTTGCTGGGCTTTGCCTCAAGTTTGGAACATCTGCCTTCACGTTCTTCCGAGCCTGCTGTATAGTTCCCATTTCACCTTTGAAATAAGTCACTCCTGGGAGGGACTTCAGTGCAGTCACATGCTGTTGAATGGACACGTGCTTGTTTCGCTCCAGTATTAGGGTGAGAGTTTCTTTTTTTCCAGCTTCTCTTATATCCTCTGAAGATGGTTGGTTTGTTGGATTTTTTTTCTTTTTCTTTTTTTTTTTTTTTTTGAGACGGAGTCTCGCTCTGTCACCCAGGCTGTAGTGCAGTGGTGCGATCTCGGCTCACTGCACCCTCTGCCTCCTGGGTTCATACCATTCTCCTGCCTCAGCCTCCTGAGTAGCTGGGACTACGGACACCCGCCACCACGTCCAGCTAATTTTTTGTATTTTTAGTAGAGACAGGGTTTCACTGTGTTAGCCAGGATGGTCTCAATCTCCTGACCTCATGATCCGCCTGCCTCGGCCTCCCAAAGTGCTGGGGTTACAGGCGTAAGCCACCGCGCCCGGCCGCTTTTTTTTCCAGTTTCTCTAACCTCATAGCTGAATGTTCTTAAAACTATAGGAAAATTTAGTCTCTCTTCTACCTGTGATCTGTTTCTGTGGCACTCTTCTATCTGAACTTGACAAGCAGATACAGGTAAGAGAATGCAGGTGGCTAGCTAATTTATAATTGACTCTAACCCCAGATCAGCCTGCTCTGATAGTTCAGGCAAGGGACTACTTTCTGGCTCACATTTTCCTTTCTGTCAAAGGAGTTCCCATCGGATGTCTTCCTCAGTGGTGTGTTCCTGCTCCTTTTGCCTTGCCAGTGGTCCTCCCCGAAACCCTGAGGAGGTGGCTCGGAGCCAGTGCTGCTCCGTCACATGTCACCTAATCGTCATTTCTGATCTGTATTTAGATGATCATTTAACCTGTCTTACCTCTATTCACTTTTTTAAATAACTTTTTCTTTTGAAATAATTACAAGCTCGTAGGAATTCGCAAAATGATACAAAGAGTCCTGAACGTCTTTCCCCTGTTCTCTCAGGGTGGAGAGACATTATATTACTGTGGCTTTTCGAAACCAGGAAGTTGACACTTGATGTTACTGTTAACTGCACCACAAACCTTATCCAGTTTTCATAATTCTTTTTGGCCTCCATTCATTTGCACATGGGTGTATGGTTCTGTGCAATTTTATCACAAGTGTAGATTCATGCAGCACCCACGACGGTGAAGATACAGGATTGGCCACCACGGCACAGCAACCTCATGCTTCATCTTTGTATTTGTACTCACTGTACCTTTATCCTTGTCCCCGAGAAACCATTCATCTGTCCTCTCTCTATATAGTTTTGTCATGTCGAGAATGTTCGGTAGATGGAGTCATATGAGGTGTTTTTCTAGATGGACCTCTTTGACTAAGCACAACACCCTGGAGTTCGTCCTGGCCGTTGCAGTGGCAGCGGCCGCCCCTCTTCACTGTGGAGTGGTATTCCACTGCAAGGATGGCCCAGGGGTTGCTCAGCTGTTCATGCATATTCACACGTTGAAGGACTTGGGGGTGATTTCGGTATTTTGCTGATGAATAAGGCTAATATGAACATTTGTGTCTAGGTTTTTGTGTGAACACAAGTTTTCATTTCTTCCTCAAGGATTTTCTAAATTTCTGGAGGGCAGCTTGGCCTGATCCGTAGTATGCAAATTAAGGAAATATTTCTAATCATTTGACCGGTAGAAAGAAAACAGAGATCCAGCAGAAGGGTGCTATTGTAGAGCAAATAAATGAAAGAGTTCAATCATAAATGATATGGTTCCTAAAATTTTCTTTAAAGACTATCCACTGTTAGGAGAATAAATGAGATTGGATTACAAAGACTTTAATGTATTTTTTTTCATCTTTTTTTTAAGATTCCTCAGACAAGAAGGAAAAGAAATCTTTTAGCCTTGAGGAAAAGTCCAAAATCTCCAAAAACCGTGTTCACTATATGAAATTCACAAAAGGTAAGATTAAGCATTTCTTTACTTGTTGTTGAAATCTGTGTATTTGTCCTGAGTGGTTTGAAGCATTTTAGCTCTTGGTCAACAGTGACTTCATGCTTTATGGACAGCCTGACTGAATTGCTCTGAAACGGTGCTGGAGTCTTCGCATTGACTGTGGTGTGCCTGAGGATCTTGTTAGAATTCAGATCTGAGAGATCTGAGATGGGATCCAGGTTAGGCTTTAGACTGGGAACAAGTCCTGTGGCTGAGCTAAAAAATGGAATCAGCTTATATTTAGAGGAAAAAGGGACTTTATGTAGCTAGGTCAGAAAATAATTTTTATTTCTTGCCCAACATTTTTAGCTGCATTTGTTTTTTCACAGCTGAGTGTTGGTGTTAGATAGCTCTTAATACGCCACGTTAGAGAATTATGCTCTATGTTGAGACCTCCAGTGTGATAAAGCACACTCCCTGGTTGACCCTTTCTTCCACGTAATTTATCCATTTCACAGCGTAGGCATGCCGGCTGTCCTCTTCAGCCGCTAGGTGGCGGTCTTGCATTGGAAAGAAACAATTTAACTTACTAGCATCAACTCTCCAGTTGTTTGCCTGTAGAACAGTACCATGAATTAGAAACCTGCTTATTACATAGTATAGCTAAGAAGCGTGATGATGATGCTGATACTGTCATATCTAGTCTCTACTGATGGTTCTTCCCTGGGAGGTTGGATGTGTTTTACCTCAATAAGCCAGGAAAAGCACATCTCTTTGCTTTGGTCTTCTATGAATGTCATGCATATCAGGGCATTGCTGGGAAGCTCTTAACTTGTAGAACCAGCCTGGATAGCAGTGGGAGCTGGAATTCCCACTACTTTGAAGTATTGATGATGTTTTTCATTTGGGGCCAGGAGCCCAAATGTAAGGACTGGGTTTGGTTGAGGTGAGAGGCCGTGGCAGAGCTGAGTGGATCGGGGCTTGTGTGCAGGGAGAGGCTGAGCCTCCCTTCTCTCGTCAGCAGCCGTGGTTCTTCTGCTTCCTCCTTTCTTTCTCTCACGCGGAACTTTCTTGGCTGTCGCCTGCATCCCTTCTGACTGGGGTTCTTCTCCACCCCAGCCTGCTGTGGATCAGAATATAGGCTTCGTTGGCCCTCAGTCCTTTTGAGGAGAGGGGAAATGCTCACTTCATACTCAATCCCTGAAACAGCACTTCTGTTTTCATTAGACTGTAGAAAAAACACGATCACAGAAGGTGCTGTTGCAGAGCAAATTAATAAAACTCAGTGAGCTGTAACTTTCGGATGGTGTGGCAGCATTTTACGCTTTCACTTTTACAGGTAGAATCTTCTGATTTTCCTTTGGTGCCAGACTGCATGCATGATTTCATCTGAAGCATTTGCTGAGGCTGGGATAAGCCTCTGTAATCTGCTTTAATCTAATGGATGCCGGGAGCATCTGCTTTCTATTTCTAGTTAAGCCACTCCTTTGCTGGGTGACCCTGTCAGACTGCTGGGTGACTTGTGCCTTCATTTTCTGTCTTCCAGCGAGGGTTCTGTATCTATTAGCCTTGCCTAGGAAGAAGGGGGAGTCAGTATGCAGAACAGAAAGAGTCCCGGATCTATTGTCAGATTGCAGAGAGTAGCTGGAGTGGAGACAGGAAGGACATGCAGACTGGGCCTATGTAGGAAAGAGAGAAGGAAGCAAAAGTCCAGGGAGTGAAGAAAAGAATGGTTTACCATCTAGCTTTTTAGTCCTCGGTGCAAGCTTATTTTAAAGTTTCCTCTAGGGTACACTATCTTAGATCACAGAAAATCTGACTCTGGCCATTACTCGCTCAGACAAGTCACCTACCCATTTCCCTTCAGACTCAGTTTCCTCTTTTGTAAAATGTGGATACATTTGTAAGTGGCTATTAAGTTCTGAGGTAGGCTCTGTTCTACGATTTATAGGCAGTGGCCCATTTATGGAGCCGTTGCTTTTTCAGCATTATGGCTCGTAAAGGTTTTAACCAGTGGGCATGCTCACCATGGCAGTGACTCATTCACTTCGTTGATGAGGATGATTCATACTGTCACTCATGCATGGTCCAGGAAATCAAACAGGAAGATGGAATTTTACATAGTTTGGTAAGAGCTACTGCCTAAATATCGGCTATATCATTTTATTTTATTTTATTTTATTTTGAGACAGGATCTCACTCTGTTGCCCAGGCTGGAGCACAGAGGCACAATCTCAGCTCACTACAGACTTGACCTTCTGGGCTCAAGTGATCCTCCTGCCTTAGCCTCCTAAAGTGATGGGACTACAGGTGGGAGCCACTGCACCTGGCTGGTTATATCTTTTTAGTTCTGATATATAATTATTCCTTTCCCTGGTCCTGAGTTTATCGTCTCACTTGAGCTAATTTATTGTATAATTTTAAAAGTCAGTTTTATCCATACTTATTTAAAAGCCCAACTCCAGCTTGGTTTGTGAGTTTTTTTTTTTAATTCAAAAGATGTCTGCAGATAAAGGCTATATCTGCAGAGGGGAAAATGTCAATCAACACAAAGCCATTTTTGAGGTTTTCTGACTGGATGGTGAGATGTTGGCAGGAGAGCAGTGCTTCCTCCCCTCAGTTATGCAGTCGTTGGATGAAAGTTGCATAAACTGTAATTGTGCAGCTTTATCCTGGGAATCTTGCAGACTTCTTATTCCTGTGAGAGTCTGGGCTATTTTATGTGCTTCTTAAACAAGGAAATGACATGCCTAACACGTGTTCAGGTGCTCAGCTTCCTGGTCGGGAAATACAGAATTGGTATTCACAGCGCAGTCAGCCCTGCCCCTCAGTCGCACACCGGTGGTGAGGAGCATTCAGTTTCCTCTTCTGATTCTTTTGACATTTAAACAAATATCACGTACCACCTTGTAGGCTTTTTGAAAATTCTGACTCTTATTATTGCTTATTAGGGTCTGACCTGTGTCACCCACACTGACTCTTCCCACTTTCCTGGTTTACGGTGGCTTTTAGTGGAGTTACCCTTATCTTCTGCCCTCGGCTGACTGCCAGTTCTGTGTGTTTGCAATTAAAAAAAATAAAAATAAAAGTATTTCATTTTATTTGTCCTTCTTGACTGAATAATGAAAATGAATTTTCTAAACAATCGAAGCTACCTTTATAAACCCTAAGTGTTTTTTATTTTAGCAAACATATTCCTTGCTCTTCGCTTCTTTACTCTCGGCAGCTCAACTCTGCTTTTCCACAGACTTGGTTTTTTGAGCCTCAATTCTAATACAGCTTGTTGGGTTATTGCTAAACTGTTTCCACGTCATCTTGATTCCTAAGTTCTCGTGTCTATAAAAGTTTTAGTTGCCTCCCATGTGGACATCTTGGTATTGTAAATGTGTCTGACTATAGCAGTAATTTTCCTCCCTTCCCAGTAGCTACTGTGACAGACTGGGAAACTGATAATCATGATTATTAGACAACAGCTAAAACGATCCTAAATAGAGCGTACTTCCATGAAAGCACCTGCTCATCCTTGCAGGAACTTGCAGTCTGACTCTCGGAGGCCTTTCTTACTGATTCTGCAAATGTCATGCATTGAAGACTAATAGATGAACCAAATCCACATAGATCTGTTTCCTATTCAGTTTTCTTAATTGTCATTTTCTCTAAGTTTATCAACAGTATTTTGTATGATTTGACCATAATTCAGAATTGAAACAAATAAGCTTTTTAAATACTTTTTAAGTTTGTGGTATTTATTCAAAAGTGGCCATAATTTCCTAGTGTTTATAAGCTTTCCATCAGGACCATTAATTAGTAACAATCTCAAGATCACTTCCATCTTCACCTTTTTATCCACCTTTTATATTCCTTTCCACTGGTCTCTGACTCTTCTTTCTTCTCTGTGTTCTTGTTTTCCAGATCAAATCCAGAGCAAAGCCTGTAACAATCCTGGTTTCTACACTTACTTAAGTGAACTTTGCTAAAGGATAAACATTTCTGGTACAAGAATCCATCATCAAAACTTTAGACACAGGTGCACCTTCATTGGCGTAGCTTTTACTGTCTCTGCCAGCTTGGCAGTTCCCCTTTGACTTTCAGATCTGTTTTGAGTTTTGACTCTCTGTGTGTTTGTCTTTTGACATCGTAGTTTCGAATTGTGATCTCGCATGTGCCCTCTCTTCCTTAATCCCTCCAGCATTCCTTTTAGTCTAATGCCTGTAAAAGAGATCTTAATTTGCATTTTCTAGAGTGTCTGTATTCCAGAGGATAGGTTAGGGATAGATGGCCAGTACACATTTTGAATTAAGTGCAGCTGCCTTTTCTGAAGTACAAATTGTGCTTTGCATTGGAAAATGGGCTGTACTGGCAGTAAAGCTGTGAGGACATCTCTACACCTCCGATGAGTTTGTCCACCTCTTCCTGCTACAACTAGTTTTCTTCCCCACTTTCCCGGTTCATTTTCTGCACTATCTGTGATGTGCATTGTCTATTCTTAAGTAGGTTTTCCCTTGGGTCTTTTTGTGTAGGTCCTATTTAATCATAAATGAGAAGCAGGAGGGCTTAGTGTCAAGCTCAGGTAGGAAGGAGAGCAGCAGGCAGAGCCCAGGGAGCCTGCCCTCCTGGGAGGAACAGGTCATACCGCCTGGGCCACTTCATCTGGTACTGCTGCCTTGGAAACTGGTTTTGGCACCTGGTTTTGCATTAAATTGAAGGGTGTTTTGTTTTTTTAAGTTCACGGAGTCACTAAGCAATGTCATATTTAAGTGCCCCAGTGATAGTCAGTGAACTAGAACCTTCTGGGTCATGACATTACTTTGCCAAGTCAGTGTGCTACAGGAAACCAAGAAGACGAGTGAGTCTGTGACGGTGGAACTCGGCTTCCAGTGTGAAACTCACATTCCTGTGTCTGACCCAGAACCTCCCTCGCCCACAGCCTCAAGCCTTTACATGGAGTAGTTACGTTTTACAATGCATTTACCGTGCCTTTGACAAATGGGAATAGATTTGGCTGACTGCTCACAGAGGATTATCGGGTAGAAGTGGAAATTCCAAAGAAGTGAATTTTAAATTAGTTGGTTCGTGGGTTTGAAATTAAAGAGTTTAATGTTTTAAATAAGAACCATAGAGCCATTTAATTTCCTGCTCTCCCTATGTAGCCTTTTATTTAGACAATATAGCTAGAGCAGTAAAGAACATTTTAAGAAGAAAAATCTGAAACCCTGTCCCCCTTATACAGTATTTTTTATTTACATGTATTCTTTTAAAATGTTTGTTTGTTGAGTTAATTATTAAGCTCCCATATGTCAAATATGATACATTCTCATTCATGTGCATATGTGGAGTTGAAGCTATGTGTCTAGTAATATTTTTTAATCTGCATTTCATAATCTTTAAGTAGCTCATATCTCTGAAGCAAATGAGATCTATTTTTAAATGAGGAACCCAGAGACCCAGGAATTGCACCTTGAGGGCATAGCGGGAGTAGAGTGAGCTGTAGAATTTAGCTTTCCTTGCAGTCAGGATGCTCTGGGTTGTTTCTATAATTAAGTGGATGTCAAGAGTTCTGGTTCTAAAACATTTACTTGTTTTTAAAATTTAATTAATTTTGTTTACTAATGGAAGAGTTGTAATGAAACAGTGGGTAGAAATCTCAGCACTTTGGGAGGCCGAGACGGGCGGATCACGAGGTCAGCAGATCGAGACTGTCCTGGCTAACATGGTGAAACCCTGTCTCTACTAAAAAATGCAAGAAACTAGCTGGGCGAGGTGGCGACGCCTGTAGTCCCAGCTACTCGGGAGGCTGAGGCAGGAGAATGGCGTGAACCCGGGAGACGGAGCTTGCAGTGAGCTGAGATCCGGCCACTGCACCCCAGCCTGGGTGACAGAGAGAGACTCCGTCTTAAAAAAAAAAAAAAAAAAAAAGAAAGTCAAAGTTGTTTCTTTCTTTCCCAAAAGCCATTTTCCTTTGAGGTGCCATGTAACTCACGTCTCTGCTCCTTCTTTTAGGAAGAGCGGTCTCACTGAAAGCATCACATTGTTTTTCTAGGGAAGGATCTATCATCTCGGAGCAAAACAGATCTTGACTGCATTTTTGGGAAAAGACAGAGTAAGAAGACTCCTGAGGTATAAAGCCCAGTACAGCGTCTGTTCCACTTTAGTCCTGTCTGATTCTCACCTGTGTATGGGACTGTTTAGACTCTCGAGGTATAAAGCCCACAGCGTCTGTTCCGCTTTAGTACTGTCTGATTCTCACCTGTGTATGGGACTGTTTAGACTCTCGAGGTATAAAGCCCACAGCGTCTGTTCCGCTTTAGTACTGTCTGATTCTCACCTGTGTATGGGACTGTTTCTATCTAGGACTAGTACTTTTCCGACAAAGTTTCCAAAACACTTCGGAGGCTTCATACACAGCCTAGATATGATCCTTTTACTAATATTACTGGGTAGATAATGTTTTATAAGGAATCTTAAAACAAAGAATAAGTGTTCTCTGGTTTTTGGCTTTTGTTCTTTTGGTTTTGGTGTGAGAACTAGATTAAACTTGGGGAAGAATACCCACTGCTGTTATAATTGGAGGGAAAATATCTCTTCCATGGCCGAGGTGGGAGGGATTTTGTCCATTCTGCTCAAACTGTGTGACTGCCTTTGGAACGGAGGTGGGAGGAAGGATGTCACCTTCATTCTCTAGAACCAGCCTGTTCCATTCTAACAGCATGTGAGACAGCGCTAGATCAGCACCGTCTATAAGGGGGTTCGATGGGGTGTTTCCTCTATTCAATATTTTTGCTCTACAACTAGAAGAAAAGAATGGGGTGACTAAACTGCACCCTTAATGGAATGAAGTCCATAATTTATCATTCTAATTATTAAATTGGGCTGTATAATATTGCAAAGAATTTTTTGTGCTGTTTTTAAGTGTAAAAGACAGCCCTGGATATAATTTGAGATATATTAGGATTTTGAAATACAGATTTCTGAAGATAACAGGCTAAAAATACTTAGAACTGGTATTGTCTAAGAAAATCTGGAACATATGGTTGTGACCGCTGTTACTCAGCTAACCTGGTATGTTGTACTGATGTTCTTTTATTGGTTCCTAGCCAGGGCCCTTGGTGACCATAGAGCAAAAAAGAAGACTTGGTTTATTAATTCCTGGCATTTTTCCAGACTGACAGAAATCTTTATTTCTAAGGTGGTAGATATTTGTTTCTTAATAGTAATAATTTTTAGAGAGTCTAGAATTACCAGTGGTTGGAAGTCTTGTTTGGTGATTCCCTGTGCAGATTGGGACTAAATTCCTGGGTACCTTAGCCCTTGTCTGCCGCTGTACTCTCGGCAGATGGAAGCAGCAGGCTGGGAAAGGATACCTGGCTTTGGTGCCTGCGTGGACTGTGCTGAGTCACGGTAGGCAGTGGTCACTAGGGAGGAGCTGCTCTGACATCAGGCCAGGCTGGCTGCTCCTTCAAAAGGGGCTGCTGGAAAGAGCCATGGTCAGACAGGCTGGCTTCTGGTTGCACCTCTGCCCTCAGTGCCCACCATGAGACCTGGACTAGGCCACTCTTCCTTGTTCACTGAGGACATGGCCTCTGGCTTATCCCAGCCTCCCCTCCAACCCCTCCTCCTTGACTCTCTCAGTCGCCTCCGTGTCCTCAGGAAGAACTGGAATTCCCGTCCCGCGCCTCTTGCACTCCATCTCCTTTGGTCTGCCCAACAGCTGCCCCGCCCCACGATCACAGCCTGAGCCTTTGCATCAACTCCACATCCCTCCCACACCTTGAGATAACCCCCATCTCCCCAGCCCCGTGGGGCGCACAGCGCCTTCTGCACTGGTGCTTCCACATCCCTGCACGCTGATCCTCTCTCTTCTCCCTGCCACCCACCCACCACCCCCAGCCTTTGCCCTCCCGGACACCTTCTTTGCAAATGTACAATTGAACAGATCAGGGAGGAATATTACTTGTCGGCTTTTGTAGAACTTCAAGAGAATTTATGTGGTTGGTGCAGAAAGCTGTTAGTTGTAAGAGATCAGAGGTTTCTGATCCTCTGGCAGATTTCTGTTTGAGAATTTATTTGTGTTGGGTGCCTTGAGATTTTCAGCACTATGTGGTGTTACTTGATTCTGGTGGCTAAGTCATGTTAAAGTGAGACACCCACCTGTGTTTGAGGAGCTTCAGAAGCAGTTCCCTAATGCTAGCCCCGGGAAAATCTCTTTTGGTCCAGTTGGTGTAGAGATGATCAACCTTGATGCAACATGGTGTTTTGTGCAAGATTTCCGTTAGTCACATCTTTCTCTCTCTTCCAGTTCAGTGTTTTCTTCCAGTGATGAATTTAGGTCCTACCTGTTGGTGAGGCAGTCTTCTACCAGGCCCTGCTCTCCGTCTGTAGCCATAGTTCTCAACAAGGTTGCCCTGGCATTGCCTAATGAGCTTTAAACAAACGCTAATGCCAGGGTCCTGCCCAAGACCGATTAAATTAAATCTTGGGTCAGGGCCCAGGTATCTGTATTACAAAAAGAGAAAAAAAAAATTTTTTTTTTCAATACCTCCCCAACTGTTCCGGCATTTATTCTGACGTTCGGTAAGGAGCGAGGGTTGAGAACCCGGGGAAAGCCTGCCATGCAGCTGTACTGAGAGCTTCTGGCTTTGGGGTCGTGAGTAACCCTGAGGACAGAGCTCCTCAAGTCCTGCCGTGTGCACAGGGCTTCCTTGTCAAACTGCAGATTCCGACTCAGGAAACCTGGGTGGGGGCTGAGAGCCTGCACGTCCCCATCCAAGGAGCTCCCAGGTGACACTGTTGCTGGCCTGTGTGCCACACTGAGGAGGTCGGGCCTCGACAGTATTTTCCATTAGATGTGTGCCCACATGTGTGCAGAAAGCAGAATCTGTTTAAATGTTATCACATTTAAGACAAACAGAATATTCTTTCTATAAAGCAAAATGACCTTTAAATTTATCTTTGACATCCATGTGGATTTTCATATAAGTTTGCTTTTATTGAGTATACTGGTACCTTCCTTGAGTAGACTATTGCTAAGAAACCTTACCTTGTTAGTTACAACAGCCCTTATAGTCAAAGGCAGGAGGTCTTTGATCAGATCTGTTTGAAAATACAACCTCTTTCGGCTCCCATCCTCAGTGGGCGGGAATACTGCATGTTGTTGCTTTGCTTGACTGTCATAGCCGCGTCGGCCTGGATTTATATTTGGCATTGCAGAGGCCAAGGTGTTGCTGGAGGTCACCTACCTCCAGAGTCCTGGAAACCATGGCGGTGCGGGCCGTTAAGGCAGCAGTAGCTCTGTGGGTGCGCTGGTTAGGTGCTGACGCTGATCTGTCTTCAGCACCCCGAGTTCCAGAACCTTGGTGCTAACCACATTCTTGGCTTGGGTGACAGCATCACCCTTGCATTAAGCGAAGCCTACTGATTTTAATTTCTGTAGCTCCTGACTGCCATCGTAGAATTCCAATTTTATTAAGCACCTGTGTGCCAAATCCTCTGCTGGATTTTCTCATTTCATCCTCGCAGCAATCCTGTCATGTAGGCGTCAGCATCCCCTCTGTGGCAGTGAGGAAACGGAAACACAGAGAGAATTGTTAGAACACTCCAGAATGGCACACGTGGGCTTTAAATCTGTGTCCCTCCAATTTCAAAATCAGCCTTCTTTCTCCTGTACCGCAGTCCTGCCGAAGTTAATGAACTCTTTCACATTTAACAAAAAATCTACATTGAAGGGGGTTAGTTAGGCCTTAGCAGCTTTTGTTGAGCTTCATCAGAGACACCAGTGGTTGATGCTGTATCGTAACTTTGTGGGAAAATGATTGGCTGTTCCTATTTTGTAGAAAATAATGGTTTAAATTTCAAAACTTCTTTGTTATCTGTAGTCAGAGGTGAGCTGTTAGGGTTGAGAAGCATGTAACTAGGTGTCTGGACCAGCCTAGGGAACGACTTGACTTCCTTGTTGGGGCTGGAGGCTAAATTAAGAAAGAACTTGAGCATCTGGAGCATAGATGTTGTGTTGCTTGTGTATTTTTTCATCTCTCTATTGAACTGGATGATCTGAATATATTTATATCCAAGAAACATCTGCAGCCCTTGATTAATAGTCATGAGGGTTTTTTCCTTAACTTTTTATAGATTAACAGGATGTTGCAAAGATAGTAGAGGGGTTCCGTGTACCCTTCATCTGGTTTTCCCCAGTGCTTACATCTTACCTAACTGCAGTACAGGATGATGAAACCAGGAAATGGGCATTGGTACCATCTGCTCATATAGCTCTGTGCCCCTTTATCACATTTGTGGATTGTGTGACCATTATTATCTCAGTGAAGATCCTGAACTATTTCATGACCACCTGAACTAATAGTTCAGTGAAGATCCTGAACTATTTCATGCTAACCCCAATCATAGTTGCATACCCTTCCAGCACTGCCCGTGATCCTAGCAACCACTGCTGTCGACAGAATTGTCTGACTAGGAGTGGCATATCGTGTGTACAGACCACATGGTCTCTCAGTTTGACGCCGAGGCTGCTCAGATCTGCAGGGGTCACTACCCAGTGCTAAAGGCCAGTTGTTTCCGTGATCTGCTTCCTGCACTTAGCCAAGCTCAGTGTTATTTTCTGTTTTATAAGTCTTTAGAGAACTCCTTGTAGAGATCAAATCAGTTGACGTCTTTAAAGTTCACTCCAATTGATTAAATCATTACTTAGTAACTTCAGAGGTATGTTAAACTGTGAAGTGATATATAAGTACAAAGTGGTGTCGTGACAGTTTTGTCATCTGTAGCGTGCTGGTATTGGAGAGCTCATGGTGTTGGCAGTATCTCAAGGTAAACTCACTGTAGTGAGTTTGTGACCTCCTTTAAATTGCATGCAAAATATGTGGGGGCACACGGGCAGAGCTTTCATTGGATTTTCGAAGGTGTCCTTGGTCCAAAAAGAAGCATTAAAATCTAAGACTATGCATTTAGAAATCTTCATTCCAAAAAAAAAATCACTTAAAATGTAAAATTCCTTTGTGAGCATAGTAGGAATGAACTTTGTTTGTGTAGTGGAACAAACTATGCCAAATGAAGAATGTGTTCTCTTAATTATTTTGAATATAATGTATAGAAATAAAAAGAAAATTACATCAAAACGAAACAGCAACAATCCAAGCTAAATGCAAGACTTCTAGGACATGTTTATGAAACTTAAATCATGCTTTCTGTCCTCTCTCTGACGTTTTTGTGTCTAATGAAGAAACTGCTAGCTGGGCACAGTGGCTCACGCCTATAATCCCAACATTTTGGGAGGCCGAGACAGGAGGATTGCCTGAGCTCAGGAGTTTGAAATCAGCCTAGGCAATGTAGTGAGACACCGTCTCTACAAAAAAATTTTAAAAATTAGCCAGGCTCAGTTGCATCCACCTGTAGTCTCAGCTACTCAGGAGGCTGGAGATGGGAGGTTGCTGGAGTCTAGGAGATTGAGGCCACAGTGAGCTATGATCATGCCACTGCACTCCAGCCTGGGTGACAGAGCGAGACCCTGTCTCAAAAAAACAAAGAAAAAGAAGAAATCGCTTCACTGTGTTTTACATGTGGACTTTTTCATTTGTGGCGTACACTGGCCAGCGAACACCTTAGAGAGGATGTGTGTTCTTATTTCTAGGTCCCCAGCATGTGACTGGCTCCAGTCGTTGGCACATGGTAGGGATTCAGTCAGTTGAAGCCTTATCATTCATCTCTTTTTAAAAAATGGACTTTGTTACCATAAAAATCACCGTTTGTATAGCGTCATCATTGATATTTGAAATGTCTTTTCCTTTTGAAATGTTCTAATCAATAAGTATTTCTTCTCTGAGAGTAGGACATATTCATAATCTACATTGCATGCCATGCACAATCTACTTGTGGGTTCTGGAGAAAGGATTATTGAATAAATCTTCGCTCACACCATTTTATGTTTTTAAAAATCAACCCAGTTTGCCAGAAACTGGCTTTCAGACCTTGCATTTCACTCTGGAATAGTTTTTCACAGCTCTGGCTGTTTTCTTTGCTCAGAAGATAAAGCATTCCTATTGCTTGAAGGACTTTCCTCTGACTTTATTAGTGCTGAGTATTTCCTCCAGACACCGAAGTTGTCAGGAGGCGCTGTTTCCCCACTGAATCCGGCTATTCAGAGGTACTGGCTTCAACGGTGAAAGATCATCATGAACTGCCAATTGCTCAGAAAACTTCTCATAAACTGTTCTGTGTGGGGACGGCTGGTTGCACATTTCTAATTTCCAAGTTCTTCCTTTTCCCACCATCTTTGTTGTATATTGATTGGAAGATAATAACTCTGGTTTGGAGTGCACCTAAATTGGAGATGTGTGCACTTTCTATGGAGACAAAGAAATGATCGAAGATAATGAATTGAGATTCCCAGGGCCCCTTGAGACCTGCGGCAGTACTTGTGCTGGCCAGTGCCTGCCAGGGCCTGTGTACATAAGTGTGTGTCTTTTCTCACTTGGTTTGCAATTTGAAGTTGGAGACACTGAAAAACAAATTCCATCAGTTCCTATCTGGTTGAACTTCCTGCTACTCTTTTTTTTTTTTCCTCTCTCATTTTTTTCCCTCCCCCACCTTCCCAGTTTCCTTCCTCTCTCCGGCTTGTTTCCGGATTGAGCCTTATCACTAGAGAAAATACTCTGAAACCGGAGTGAGGATGGAGAATGTGTCACCAGCCTTCTCACTTCGTTTCTCT
The DNA here is from genome assembly GCF_001698545.2 of Rhinopithecus bieti. Lineage (NCBI taxonomy): Eukaryota > Metazoa > Chordata > Mammalia > Primates > Cercopithecidae > Rhinopithecus > Rhinopithecus bieti. The sequence goes on from NW_016807741.1 coordinate 1,235,086, forward strand.
GTTTAGCATGCTTCTGGCATGGGCTCCTGGCAAAATAATTGTCCATTTCTTCACCTCTCTAGCCTGATTGAATTAGAACCCTCGTGAGAGTTACACTCTCCCAGGATACCAACTCAATAATCATTTTCCTTGAAATTCTTCTGCTGACTTTTGCTTTTTGAAGCAAAGCATGACTTCTTGGCAGTTTGTGTTCCTTTCTCACCTCTCTTTGTCAGTCCCCTTTTTCCCCATTGCTTGCTGATTATCCAGTCTGAAAACGAATTCCAAGCAGACGCCTCTGTTTTGCTTGGTGGGATTCATGAAGTATCTTGGACCATTCATTTTTCTGGTTGGCTTCAATGCCTTAAGTTCCTCATGGAGAAGATCATTGAGAAGAGTCTCTTTATTGCCGTAATTTTTCAAGTGCCTTTTAATTGAAGGGCATTTCTCCTTTTGTTTTGAATTTTCACACTGATACCCGATGTTTATGGTTAGGTGAGTTTCATGAGGGCTTTGCAGGATGTGGACCCCCCTTCCTGTACCCATCGCTCTGCCCACCCTCCCCCTGCTCCACATCTGGACACCAAAGTCATCTTTTAATTAAAAACCTTTTAGTTAGGGAGAAATATAAGCCCACAAACAAGACAAATAATACACTTGAGTTCCAAAATTCATTTTTTCCCAACAGTGATGACCTTAGTAATTCTTGTCATCATTTTGACCATTGATAACAGAATCCTGATTCAAAATGATCTCTCTTAGCTGGGACAGTTGGCCAAAACGTTTTCACTGCTTTAAGGTGAAAGTTTATGAAGATACATACAGTCTCATTTAGTTCTGGAAACATCTAACTTGGTAGCAGCTAGATGAAAATTAGAAGGTAGGACATGTATCCTGACCACAAGTTTAACCTAAGCCAAATTATGTCCTGTGGCACCTGTCCTGAGTGCAGGCTGGGCTGTGCCAGGGAGGCTGTGCCCACTTGCTGAAAGCAACAGGCTTGTAAGTTGTGTTCCTCACTGGTAACTGCGCTTTAACAGCTCTTTGGGGGCCTGGGGGTCATGTTTTCAAAGAGTACATTCAGAGAATGGCCTTCGGGGACAGTGGCGCCTGGAAAGCATGTTATGTACAGAAACAGGTGGAAGAATTGGGTATAGTTGTCAGGGTGACAGTTTGGACAAAGGAAGAATTAGCACTGACTGATGAAATTCATAGAAAGGTAACAACTCAGGAAAAGGAAACAGCCTGCATGGGCTGGCAGAGCTGCTGGGCACAGTGCACGCCTCCTGGGAGTGCCCTGTGCAGGTTCTGGTACCAGGCAAGAGTCCCAGCTAAATGCATTCAAGCCCTTCCAGTTCTGTCCTTCTCTCATTCTGGAGTAAAGAGAAGATGTGAAATGATCCCATTTGAAATGGTGCTGGCAGGTTTAAGACTTGACTTGAAGTTTTACGTTTTCCTCGACAACAAAAAAGAGAACATTACTTGGATGCTTCTTGATTCTTACATGCTTGAGCAATTTTGGCTTTATCTACTTATGCCCTTTATCCAGTAGATGAATGTGAAAGGGTCTTGATGTGTGCAAACAAGAGATCAAATAGACTTCAGGTAAAATAGCAAGTCATCTGTCTTAGCAGATTCAAGACTTGAAAGAGCAACTGGAACTGTGGAGTATCAAGGCAAAGTTACCTTCACCTTGGGTAGGGTGTTCCTATTTTATCTGTAAACTCAGATATCTATAAATGAGTCTTGAGTTATATGTTTGTGTAGCAGATTCTGTTTTCCAAAGATGGCCTCAGCGATACCTCCCATTCCACATGCTCTTCTAGGTGGGCCCTTACCACCTCCGCACCAGGAGGTGAAGTCCGGTCCCCTCCCCTCTACTTGCGCAGGCCTGGAACTTGCTTGTAGCCAAGACAGTCTAGCAGTAGGATACCAGGTGACTTCTGAGGCCTCGTTGGCTGGAACACTTGCTCTTGAAGCTTTCATGTAAATAGTCCAGCTGCCCCGAGCCCCAAGCTGTGAGGAGGCCCAGTGCCCAGGCAAGCCCCCATGGAGAGACCGTGATCAGTGAGTTATGCAGGCTCCCCGAGCGTGCCTGGCCAGCTCCTGGCTCTGCCGGCTCTCCCCACCTTTTGACAATATCTGCCTGAGAGACCCTGAGCCAGGGTTGCCCAGCCCAGCCCTTCCTAATTGCTAACCCACAGAAATAGGGTGAACAGGGAAATGGCTGTTATGTGTGAAGCCACTGAGTGTCAGGATGGTTTGTTGTGTAGATAACTGAAATGGCTGTCTCAGGATTTGTCTTCCTGTGGTTCTATGATTAGACATCGATACCTGGTGTCAAACATACATATCTGGTAGAACCATCTGAGCCAGTAGAATGAGGAAATCAGGTCGTCTAATGAATGTTCTACTCTGGTTTCTTCTAAAGGGCAGCTCACTCAGGGCCATATAGTGTTGTGAATAGGCACTTGAGAGTTTCATATGCCTGCCTGTGAGCCCAAGAGTAGTTTGAAGACTGCGTGATTTGGGGCAAGTTATTTAACCTCTCTGAGCCCCAGCTTCTTCATTTGTAAATGGGGATAATAAAAGATCCAGGGAAGATTAAATGATAAGCCACATAAAACTCTTAGTTAGCTGCTGCTGCTGAGACCACTGTCATCACAGTCAGCACCAACACTCTCACAGTTTAAAATAGCCAGTAATAATTTCTATGAGACATCCTTTAGAACTGAGAAAATTGTATCTATGTGTTTGTAGTCACAATATTTGGTATAAACCTACTGAGTAAACGGGGTCATTGCTGAGAAGCACGTCCTTCTCGAAGTCCTCCAGTGAAGTGACTCCTGCCTGCCGTTTTGCCATTACGGCAATGGCACAGGACCTCCTAACGCATCAATTTTGTTTAATTGATGTTGAAGATAAGTAATGACGAAGGCAATAACCTTTTAATGCCATGTTCTCTGCAGTTTTGGGTGGAAGTACAGACCTTGGTCACTTGTTTTCCTTCACAGTAGTGAGCACCCGCTGACATGCTCGGTGGTTCCCTTGTTGACTGCCTGCCTTCCCTCAGGAGACTGGGATCTCTGTAAGGGCAGGAATTTTTATATTTCCTCATATCTAGAACCACACTTGGCATGGAGTGGGTTCTCAGTAAGGTTCTTGCCGAATTGAATTCATTTGTTGAAATATGCCTTAAACATGTGGGAACAAAGGCAGGGAGCTGCTAATGCTGAGTCTGTCAGGAGACATAGATGCACAGAAGAATTGAAAATTGAGCTAGGCCTGAAGGGTGGCAGTTCTCTCGCTGGACAAGGCATCAAAAGGCAGAAGCAGCATGAGCCGTGACTCATCCTGGCCTCAAACACAAATGGTAGTGGTGTCCAGGAACATAACTAGCCATGTGGAAGTCATTGTTAAATCAGTTGGGAAGGAAGGAAACAGTGGTGTCTTGTCTGAAGGCTTCTGATATGGTTTGGAGGTGTGTCCCCTCCAAACCTCATGCTGGATTGTAATCCCCAGTGTCGGAGGTGTGGCCCGGTGGAAGGTGTTTGGGTTGTAGGGATGGATCCCTCACACATGACTTGATATCCTCATGATAATGAATGAGTTCTTTGAGTTCACATGAGATCTGGTTAAGAGCCTGGCACCTCCTCCTGCCATCTCAGCATGTGATGGACTGGCTCCGCCTTCTCCTTCCACCATGACTGGAAGCTTCCCAAGGCCTCACCAGGAGCAGATGCCAGTGGCACACCTCCTATACAACCTGCGGAACTGTGAGCCAAAATCAAACCTCTTTACTTTATAAATTACCCAGCCTCAGGTATTTCTTTATAGCAGTACAAAAACAGACTAACACAGCTTCCAAGATTCATAAAATTAGAATGATGAATGAGGATGGTGATGATAAAGGTGAAGATGTGACTACATAGCAAAGACCAGCTCCTTAGACCTGCCTTGGTGACTCCTGTCAGTGGACGTGTTGAAGATGTGCTTCTTGCCTGGATATGTGAATATTCCCATCTGTCCTCCTCTTGAACTTCTACTTCTTTGTGTTTTCAGTGCCCTCACAGCATAGGGACAGGTAAGAAGCTTAGAGAACCTGCAGTGCAATGGGATATTCGCTGGGGGAGTGACTTTGGTGTGAATAGTGCTTGAGGTGGGTTACTCACAGCCTCTTCCAATTCAGAGTGCAGGGAAAATCAGCCCCGTGAGTAAGAAGCATGACAGAGCTAGATTTTCTATTGAGCACAGCTTTTGATAAAAGGAAGAAGAGCTAGATATTGACTTTTGGGGGCCTGTTCTATCAGTGGTCTGTAAATCAACAGATAAATTATTGCTCTTCAGAAGCAGGAAGGCTACTCTTGGGCTCGAAGACATGTGTGCCTTTCTTTTATTTGTTTTTTCTCTTTATTGGTAGAGGATCTTCCCTGCAGCCACTTGCTCCTTAGGGGTTTTGTTAAGGACTGAAGGGGAACTGAAGGGAGCTCTTTTGATTTATCTTCTGTTCTTTCCTTTTGGTCACTCTACAGGGCTGAAATAGCCGAGTTGGCTTTAATGTGTCGCCATTAGAGACCAAACATTAGCTGAAATAAACCATCATACCTCACAATGAAAAATGTCCCCTGATTGGCTAATTAATCAGTCAAAGGGGAATGACATGGCTCTCGGCTTGAGGGACTCTGCTAGAGAGAAACAGGCTGTTGATAAATGGTTTTCCAAGAAATTCATATATCAAGGAAACTTAGTCATTTTTTAACTACAGTTTGTGTGACTGCAATTTTTCTTTCCAACTTTTCCTTTTCTGCTGCTCTTGCTGTTTAGGCTGTGTTTTGTGTTGTTGATAGAAAATATAGGATTTTAGGTATGAGAAAATAAATGCTTCCTACTTATTCATGTCAGATAGGCTGATTGGTTTTGACTATCTAGGTTTACCAATAGGTGAAAATCAGATAGTTTTTCCCAAGCTGAAATTATCTTTTCCTGGCTTCCTTGCGAGTTAAGATCTCCAGATTCTGGTCCACACTGCATGAGTTAAAATCCTGGGTCCATCAGTTGCTAGCACTGCACTGCTGGACACGCCATGTAACCTCTCTGTACTTTAATTTTCATATCTTAAAACAGGGATAATAGTAATATCATCTATTAGGCAGAATTAAATGAGATCACCTATAAAGCATTTGAACAATGACTCATACAAAGAGAGTATGTGTTAAATGCTTATTTTCTAATCGAAGTAATATATGCACCTAGTTGTAAAAAAATTAAGCTCCACCAAACAGCTTTTAAAGAAAGAGCATTCTGTAGTCACCCTTGCCACTTCACCTCACAAGCCTCCTCCCTGCAGCACTTTTAATTCTTCTTCAGTTACTTGGTATTTACCTTCATATTTTAGAATAATAACTTGCATTGACATTTTTCAATGTTGTAATTTTTAAAATGTGGACTTCTGTTTTGGTAGATTAAGATCTGGGCCTTTACACCACTCAAACTACTGATCGTATTGTATAATAATTAGTGAATTTGTTATTTGGGGTTTATATTTTTATTACTATGTAAATATCGTACCCTGCTAAGCCAAATAGCGTGTAATAATAACATTTCCTGTAACAATTTTTGGTTTTCTGATGGGAAACAAAAGCGTTCTATATATCTGTGTGATTTCGTTTTTTCCCTCTAGACCCTCTGGTAGCCTCTTAATATAAAACTTGCAGAGTATCAGCTGCATCAGATCATCTGTCGGCTGGATCTGTCTCCCAAGAGACTTCTCCCAAGATTTCCGCCTCGTGGCTCCCTCAGGACTGGTTGCTGGCTCGGCCACTTCCCTGGCCTCCTGGACTTTCCCCAGCCTTGCTCCTTTTAGCTCCTCACTCATCTTCCGCAGCTTTCTAAGAAGGGCACAGGTCTGAAAATCTCTAATAATACTATGGCAGATGGTCTGGGTATAGAATTCTGAGGTGCAAATCATTTTCCTTCAGCATTTTGAAGGTATTAGCTAGTGTTTTTTGACAGCCATTGTTGCAGTTCTTACTTTAGTCCTTTGCACAGACCTGTTTATCTCATTTTCAGGATGTTTTAGAATCTTAACATGTTCAGATTCTAAAACCTCATGGGAATATGAGTTGGTTGGGGGTTTTTACTCACCAGGCACTTGGTAGAACTTTCAATATGAAGATTCATGTCCTTTCTTGAGTTCTGGAACATTAGCTCTTTCATAATTTTTTCCCCTCTGTTTTGTCAGGAAGCCAGTAGTTGCACTGACATCTTGAATTCCTCCTCAGATGTTCCTTTTGTCTCCAATTTTTCTGTATCTTTGTTCTACTTTGGTGGGGGTGGGTGGGGGGCATTTTCTTGGTTTTATCTTCCAACCTTTTATTATAAGGTAAGTTTTGCTGTCATATTTTTAATTTTCAAGAGCTGTGTCTTTCTCGTTGTTTGTTGTTTTTTCATAATGTTCTGTTCTTGTGTCGTGGATACGACCATATGTTACCCGGCCTCTGGAGGCATTGTGTTTTTCAGATTCTTAAGATTGTTTTTCTGTCTTTGTCCTCTGAGTTCCTCTTTTCTTTTGGTTTTGGTTTGCTGCCTTCATGACGGAGGATTTCCCCTGCATAGTCCGATGATCCTTTGCTGTCCACTCTCATTTAACAGTCAATGAATGAAGAGCCAGTTGGAAGCTGTTTGCAGAGGGAGCCTTCTCAGATGGGGAATTGGCCGTTTCCTTAGGGAACCCCCAGATGTCAGAGTTGGCGGGTCTTTCTGTCAGTGGGTCTTGGCTTCTCTAGAGAAGCCATCTCGCTGGGCCCATGGACCTGGGCTCTGGTGGACAAGAGGGAGGTCCTCCTACATGCCCTGGCCTCCCTCCTGTCAGGAGCGTCTCCCCTACCCTCCGCTGCATCCCAGGTCCTGCTGGCAGAACCTCTGGGGTCAGTTTTCCAGGGGTTATAGCTTCTGTTGCCTCACATGTTTCTCTTGTAGAGGAAACACTGCTGTTCCCCACTCTGGAAAGTGGTTGGGCCATTAGGCTCAGGGTATTCAGCAAATCGTTATTGAAGGAAAAGAGTGGAGAAAGAGTAAGAGAAAACCCTTTCAATTCAAAAGAAATATTTATTTTAAAGTGTAACAACCCCTTTTCTCATCCATCAATTCCAAAATGTTATAAACTATTTTGTCTCAATAGATGTGGGAGGGGTGGGAGTGGTTGCTCTTTTCAAATCCTGGCCCTGGCATCATTCCCATTTTAAAACATAAACAGAAAACACAAAAACTTATTCTGTTTGCTCCTCAGATTGACTTCCTTATGAGTTGTATTTAAGTAGGGCCGTGGTCTCATGCAGACCTCTCCCCTACATGTGCGTCCACGAGCTCCCGCTGCAGCCTGTCAGATCCAAGCCTGAAGAAAGCTGAGAAAGCCCCTGCTGTGCAGTGAAGGAGATGGTGCTCTGCCTCCCCCTCAGCACTAGTGTGGCCTCTTCCTGTGTTCTCTCCTCCTCCCGCTCAGCACTAGTGTGGCCTCTTCCTGTGCTCTCTCCTCCTCCCCTCAGCACTGGTGTGGCCTCTTCCTGTGCTCTGTCCTCCCACTCAGCACTAGTGTGGCCTCTTCCTGTGCTCTCTCCTCCTCCCCTCAGCACTGGTGTGGTCTCTTCCTGTGCTCTCTCCTCCTCCCGCTCAGCACTAGTGTGGCCTCTTCCTGTGCTCTGTCCTCCCACTCAGCACTAGTGTGGCCTCTTCCTGTGCTCTGCCTCCCCTCAGCACTAGTGTGGCCTCTTCCTGTGCTCTCTCCTCCTCCCCTCAGCACTAGTGTGGCCTCTTCCTGTGCTCTGCCTCCCCTCAGCACTAGTGTGGCCTCTTCCTACAAGTTAAGCATGAATCTCCCAAGTACTCTGGTTGTCTAAAGTATATCATGGAAATATGCCATTCCTAACTTATCTTACTGAAACATGGGGTGGGTTGCAGACAGTGCTCTGAGCCTCCATAAATACATGCTGGTCGTTATTACCCTGACGTGGATGTCTTTTGCATGTGCCTCCTGTAGCCGGCAGGCTGTCTCTGCTGGATGGTTCCTCCAAGCACACCCTGCAGGAGGTCGCACCAGGTCAGATACGTTGCCCCCGGCTCCATTTTCCTTTCCCACAGAAAGAATGTGAGGTGTTCTGCCAGGAGAGACAGGCCTCACCTATTGCAGGTTGGCCTTTCTTAGTGATAATAACTGCCCTATTGAGAAAGATTCGTGGAAACTATAGTTGTGATGTGGATGAGAAAAGAGGAATGAGCTGAGTGCCACCAGTCTTCACTTCAGTCCGAGGTCTGTTGGCAGCTCCCTTTGTAGCGTTAAGCCAAGTCTTCTTGGGTCCTTCTTGAGTGTTCGATTAAAGCATAGACAGGGTCACTTCCTGTGAGAATGATGGTGAGTGGATTAACCCATACCCAGAGTTGTGGGGGGAAAAGTACAAGCACTAAGCACATTTCTTGTCATTGGATATCTTACTTACCTAGAGTTGTTGGATCTTAAGTGTGATCTGCGATTTATTTTTTTCTTTTGACATCACCAGGGCCTGCTGATTTTGTGTGTGTAACACCTCCAGCATCCATCCTACTTTTTCATTCCTTCCAGTGAAACCGTTCCTAATCATTATGACCCGAAATTATAATCCTGAGTGGCGTCCCCAGCCCCATTGTTTCCTACTTGCAGGGCATCCTTTCAGAGCGTTTTTGAGAGCTTATTCTCAAAATCAGCTTTTCTCCAGTGCTCCTGTCCCATGTCAGCAGTGTCCAGCGTATGACAGATGCAGCTCCCTTCATGCACACACCAGACCCTTGCCCAGCTCACGCTAACCTGCTTCCCTGATGCTGATGCTTGCTGGCTCCTGGTACAGATCTCCCGGGACTCTTCTCACCCAGCTCTGTCACCCACTCTGCTGCCGCCTCTTTTAGGACCCTGACCACATTCTGGCTCATTATTTTATTTAGCAGGTTTTTATTAAATACTTCTGTGCTAGGCGCTGTTCTAGGCTCTGGTGATGCGAGTCACTGCCCCCAGCGGCTAACACCGCAGTGACATCTTCATAGCTGGTTTCCTCATCTCCATCCTGCCTCTCACTATGCTCTGCCTTGGTCTGAATTTGCTGATTACTGTCTGCTGCCTTGCGTGCTGTCCTTTCAACAGTGTGTGTCTTCCTCTTCTACCCATATGACAGAAGCCATGCCTTTGTCTCTTCATAGCCCTGGCTCAGGATCATTAGTAGTTGCCCACTAGGTAACTAGGTAACTATGAGTTTTAACAAATGATAGCTGGTTTGAACTTCTTTAATACTTATGGGAATCAAGGGTAGTTTTATATTGCAGGTTGATTTCCTTGCTTCTTAATTGATAGTCCTATGAAAGAATTATTCAGTTTCTGCTTCCTACTAAAATCCAGACACATTATCCACTATACTAAGAGTTATACAAAATTCACTTTCATAGGAAATCTGTTTTCAACAGAAAAAGAGTATTTTTCAGCCTAATAAAGAACCTGCTATTTATGGTTCAGCCTTGGTACCACAGAGGTAGAACAATCAGACCTTGTGTGCTCCTGACATAATGCAGTATAAATCTGAACTCTTCTTGCCAAAAAGCTGAACCTAAATCTAATCAAATCTCTAGAAGTATTTTTCATTCATGGAAAATACAAGTTGTAGAGATGCAATCTTAGAAGGAAACAAACAAAAATCCAAAATGTGGGACAGAGCTCAAGACAATTGACCCAATTCCTACAACAAGTCAGTGGAATGAAAAAAAATATGGGATTGTGGGACAGAATAGGGTGTGGTAACTAGAAAAACCCTAGAAGATACGATTATCACGCGCTATTATAGACCTTATTTATGAGCTGATTTGAACCATAAAAAGACATCCCGGAGCTGGTGAGGATATCTGATTATAGATCGTATTAGATGCCAAGAAATTATTGTCTGTTTGGTTAGATGTGCTAATGGCACTGTGATTGTGTAAGGAAATTTCCATGCTTTTTAGTGGTTTTTACTGCAGCATTCAGAATGAAATGACTTGATGTCTGGGATTCACCTTAAAATACTTTAGCAAAGAACAAAGCAATGATGTAACAGTGTGATAAACTTTGTTAATTGTTGATAGGAATATTAGGGTTCACTAATGTTTTGTACATTTGAAATTTTCACACAATAAAAAAGTTTTTTGAATCTACTAATAATACGTTAACATTTATTTAGTCCCACCACAGAAATGGTTTAATTTTGTGTGAATTTAAGTTCACAATGTCATGGTCATCCTCCAAGTGTGAAGTTGTTAGTGTCCCATTTATTTTTGCCCTCATATGTCCTAGTTTATTTCTTCCTTAAATCCCTTCAATAAGTCTTCTTGCTGTGTGTACTAATATTAATAGAAGTCAGGGCTGGAAGCAAACGAAGAGAAGATAGTTGTCCCAAGAGAATCCATATCTTGGTTCTTTCCTGGAATATAATCCCCCAGTCTTCTGAGCAGAGCACCCTATCTCCCACCTCAGAGGACTGGCACATTCCCTTCACAGAGCTCTTCGCCCAGATCCCATGGGACAGAAGTGAGGTGTGGAAGCAGTAGAGTACCTGGTTCCTCCGGGTCCCTGCCCTCTGTGCACTCCTGGCTACTGGGGAAATCAAGGTTGGGTATAGCAAGCAGTTAGTAAGATTTGGGAATGCCAAGTAACCAGTAGGTTTTTGTTGATACCGGATTCTGGCAAAGAGGTAGGAGTTCCAAGATGGGAACAAGCCCAAAAAGCAATTTTTTCATCATAAATGATGGAGTGGAATGCAAAGCTATTCCAGGCCTGGAATATCCAAATTTGATTGATGTCTCCAGAGTGAAGGTTGTCTTCATACATGTCAGCCTTGTTCTTGTCTGTGGGGTGAAGTGCTCCGAGGGAATGTCATTAGTGTATGAGTGACCTGCTGTGTGTAAGTCACAGAAGTCTCTTTGGCGATGGTTCCCCAGGTGCAGTCAGCTTCTTGAGCTTCCCCCTAAAGCAATTCTCTGTTACAGGGGAGGGAGTTCCCTGGCATTGAATGCTGCAGGCTTTTCGACTTGTTCTGAAGAAGTTCTTGATTATGCTAAAGTTTTTTTTTTCCTCTGCCTTCCATCCCCCAAACTATCTTTTTAACTTGTTCATTTCTTTGAAGCGTTTGGGCTTCTTCGTACGTCTTCCAGTTTGTCAGTAGGATACAGCTGGCACTTGTACGGCTCGCAGCACGTCTTCTGCTTCTCCAGTGCAGGGACGGGGCAGCACTGTGAGACTGCATTCCAGTGGTGCTTGTGCATTTGATGTTTACCTTGCCACTTCCTGTGACAAGGTTTCTCATGGGGCCAGGACGATATCCGTGGGCAGCGATGGAGGTGCCTTTATCTTTTAGGCAAATCTGTTCTCCTAGCAGTCTGAATTCTTGAGATACTGCTCACAGGTTTAAAGCATCCAGGAGCCAGGTTAGAATGATACCAGAAATTCTTTTTCATTGGAGGTGGTTTGGTGTAGTTCTGTACGGACCAATTATTTTAAAAGTCAGAAACTTAGGCTCAAGTCCCAGCTCTGTCACTGAACCCTCAGCGTGACTTTGGGCAAGTGGTAGAATTTTGTAGCTGGAGAAGACCATCTAGGTCTTCCCTTGACTTCCAGAAAAGGAAACTGAGGTTTATAGAGGTTAAGCTTGCCCACTGTAGAGCTGGGCAGAGAATTCTGGCTTTTTGCTTCTAGGTGAGGGGAGCATACCACACCTGCTGTGAGCTTCTGCCTCCTCACTTGGGAAATGTGGATGACAGCCTATGCTCACCTTACCAATTGATGAAATTGTATGGGTTGAAAGTACTTGGAGACTCTTTAAGGCATAAAGCAAATGTGCAGTCATCATTGTGTTGGAGGAAGTAAGTCTAAGCAGATAGCTGGGGCAGCGTCATCCTCTCCTCCTTTAGCATATGGGAGGGGAGTTGGAAGCACGCTTTCGTAAGCCATCAGTGGAAATCCGACCCTTTCTTCTATTCACTTTCCCCTTCCTTCCCTTTCTGCAGGATAGGCATGATTAATCTGTGGTACTGGGAAGAGTTCACTAGGTTTTTGTGTTTTGGAATTCAGTTTTCTACCAGCAGTGTCTTCCTAAAATACATTTCTCTTTATCTTGTTGAGATCATGATAAAATATAGAGCTTCTACTCCATTATCCATCTATTAAGAAAATAGAGCTGAAGAGACTGATACCAAGGACTCCCCCAGGGTCCACCATCTCACACTGACTCAGTGTCCGTCTTGCAGAAAGGAGAGTTGGGACAGATTTGTCATCTGCATGCTTCAGTATTTGGGTCCTATAAGCTAAGCACCTGGATCAGGTGGTGTGGTCTGTGGTGGGAAAGCAAAGAGAAGAGAGTGCTGTTGTTTTTCATCTGAGGCTAGTGTGACATGAAGAATTTTTACTTTGGCCGGGCGCGGCGGCTCACGCCTGTAATCCCAGCACTTTGGGAGGCCGAGGCGGGCAGATCATGAGACCATGAGATCGAGACCACCCTGACCAACATGGTGAAACCCCGCCTCTACTAAAAATACAAAAATTAGCCAGGTGTGGTGGTGGGCGCCTGTAATCCCAGCTGCTCAGGAGGCTGAGGCAGGAGAATTGCTTGAACCTGGGAAGCGGAGGTTGCAGGGAGCCGAGATCATGCCACTGCACTCCAGCCTGGTAACAGAGCAACACTCTCTCAAAAAAAAAAAAAAAAAGAGTTTTTACTTTATTCTCAGCTGGGCGTAGTGGCTCATGCCAGTAATCCCAACACTTTGGGAGGCTGAGGCAAGCAGATCACTTGAGGTCAGGAGTTCAAGACCAGCCTGGCCAACATGGTGAAACCCTCTCTCTACTAAAAATACAAAAATTAGCTGGGTGTGGTGGTGTGCACCTGTAATCCCAGCTACTCAGGAGGCTGAGGTAGAAGAATTGCTTGAACCCAGAAGGTAGAGGCTGCAATGAGCCAAGATCATACCACTGCACTCCAGCCTGGGCAACAGAGTAAGACTTGCTCTCAAATAAAGGAAAAAAAAAAAGAATTTTTACTTTATTCTCAGTTAGATCATGTAGATAAACTCTATTCTATTGTTTTAGAGTGACCATGACCAAGAAAAACCCAAGTTACTTATAACAGCACTTTCAGTAAAAGAACCACAAAATAATTATCCTTGACATTGTTTAAAGCCCCGCGGCAACATTGAGTTGCATCAGTGTGGTTTAGCAACAGGGTGACTCTTAAGTCGGACAAGTTCATTTATACATACGCAGTGTTCTTGTTCATGAATCCTTAAGAATAATACCAAATGCTGTACATCAGACTCTTGTTAGGTAATATTCCTGCACCCACGGTCTCACTTTGTGGAAGTCACAGTGGAGATAAAAAATGTTATTTCCATCAAAACGGAGAAGGAACACAATCCTAAAGACTAGTAGTAACAGACGTGAGAATGGTGTGGTATAGTAGAAAGAGTCCGGGCTGTGTCATCATGCAGACCTGGATCGCAGTCTCGGCTCTGCCCTTATGAGTCATATGACCTTAGGCAGGAATTTAACCTTTCTGAGCCTTAGTAGTCAGCTAGTGGAATGACAAATAGCCCAGTAAGGACTAACTCAGACCCTGGTTGAGAACATGTTCCCTGTTCAACTTTGTAGGAAGTGGCCCTAACTTGGAAAAAACCTACTTTGCCCAGTAAAATTCCCAGGATCCATGTTCCAGCCCATAGTCCTTGGACATTGTCCTCCCTTGATCCCATGCCAGTGGGCTCCTCTTATCTAATGGCCCTGTGTCATGTCCCTTCGCTCAGACATGCAGGGATTGTGGTTTTGTCCACTGCACCCCAGTTTAGAGAGGGACAATAAGTGAGATTAGACAGCTGTGGGTTGGTCACTAATGTGGTCCGAGTGGCTCCGCTCTTCCCTGAATGCTTTCTCGCAGTCAGGCTGCTCACCTGTCCATTTCAAACCATATTGAAGATGGACCTCCATAAGCCAAGCAGGTGTGTTGGGGAATGAACTGGAATCTTTGATGGCAGATCTAGAATGCACAGTAAGAGAAATGGCAGAGCCAGCCAGAAGAAGGATGGAAACAGAAGCAGGCACGTCTGTCCCATCATTTCCCCAGCAACTGTCAGGCCTCTGGGGGCCTCAAGGACAACTGTTTGCTTGTAAAAGCAATAGCAGGTCGGGCACAGTGGCTCACGCCTGTAATACCAGCACTTTGGGAGGCTGAGGTGGGCGGATCACGAGGTCAGGAGATCGAGACCATCCTGGCTAACACGATGAAACCCCGTCTCCACTAAAATACAAAATTAGCCGGGTGTGGTGGTGGGTGCCTGTAGTCTCAGCTACTCGGGAGGCTGAGGCAGGAGAATGGCGTGAACCCGGGAGGCGGAACTTGCAGTGAGCTGAGATCGCACCACTGCACTCCAGCCTGGGCGACAGAGCAAGACTCCTTCTCAAAAAAAAACAAAAAAAAAAGCAACAGCAAACACATGACGCATGAACACACCCTTTAAAGTCTCATCAGTTCTGTTGAGACCATCTTAAATTGATGATTGTATTCAAATATAGTTAACAACATAAAACATAAGTTCAGGTTTATAATACAATTATTTAACTGAGTTATTACTTTTTGCAGTTATTCTGTCCAGATATAGATTCCAAATGCACTGAAATAAAAGAAAAAATTGACAAACTAGAAAACCTTTCTTTAAATACTGTGTAATTTATTGAAATAAAATTTAAATATTATGATACAGCTTATCAGTTTCCCAAGAGAGTAGGAAGAGTCCTTACCTCTAATTTCTTTGCTGTGAAAGTGTATGTGAGTACAAACTCATTTTCTTACAAATCATGTGATGGAAGGGACAACCTTTCTTACAGAGAAAGGGCAAAAAACGATGTGCAGACAAAATATGTAATTTAAGAGTCATAAATAGTCTACATAACTAAGAAGAGGGAGAAGGATTTTTCTCTCAGAGGGCAAGCAGATGGCCTTTTCTCTTATCACATTAATGATTTGGGTAATGATTCTTCTAATATCAAATCATTGCTTCTTGTGCACAATTTGGGAAAACTGATTATTTTCTAAAAGCTAACACCAGGAGGAGCTACTGAGCAGTAGCTGATTCACCACCTCCAGTTCTAAGCTGGCAGAATCACCTGGTGGACTTACTAGAAATGCATATTGTAGGCTCTGGCTGGACACTAGAAATCAGCATTTTTAACAGGCTCCCAGGTAATATGGTATGTAATTTCAGAAACACTGACCAGACCATTAGACTGAAAATAATTCACCTTTTCTGAATTTAGAAAAGGTGGCTCTACCTTTTGAGAGAGTTGCAAAAGTAATTGAGGAGGAGATGGAAAGAGTTTAGTTTTACCTGGCTTACTGCAAAGAGACTGTTCCTAAACGGCCATCAGTGCAGCTTTTGAATTGCCTGATTGGCTTTTTTTTACCCAGGAGTCCTGGCTACATGTTTGACTGATAAAAGAAATGATTTTCTCTTCTTTAGTAATTTCCACTGTTATATTTTCTTTTATATATATCAAGTGGAAGTGTAACTTCATCCTGAGTTTTAAATCATATGCTAGTTAAAACCGGTAAAAATAACATGTTGCCACAGTCTCATTCTGAGTTGTTTCCAAATATGTTTGAGGGAAATGGATTTGGGAGGGGGTGGAAGTCAACTTGAAGTAATAATTTCTCAAGGCTGGAGCCTGTGCCGCTCTCATTATTTCCACAACACACATGTGAGCATGCACACATGCACACTTCAGTGGACATTTAATAAGCATTACCCAGGCCACATGGACTCGAAAAGAAATTCAGTTAAGTTTTCAAAAATGTTGGCTGACCAGTTTATTCAAAGGCAGCCTACTCATGTCTTGCAAACATCCCAGAAACTCGTGTGTTGTGGGGGCAGTTCCAGGATGGAATCTGTCTCCCCGTCTATTCCTCACTTCTAGTGTAGCTCTTACTCCTGGAAAGTCGGTTCAGTACTTCATTATTTTCTTTACTTTAAGAACACTTGCTTTATTTCTGATAGAGTGAAGTAGTAGGCACTGTTTAGCTCATCATTTAGAATGTCCCGCGTGCATGCATTAGTAGATGGCTGAGATTCTCCTGACATGGTTGTCATGGTTGTGTTAGTGTAGATTTCTTCTCTCCATCAGACAGCGGAGAGCTCACTAGTTCCTGCTGTACCATTTCTTAATTCAAATTTTTGAATAAATTATTATGAATTATGAGTTAATACATTTCTGTGACTGAAAATATGCTGTTTTCTTTCTCTTCAAATTATTTGAAAATATGAAAAGGTGGTTTGAGGCACCTTTTGCTGTGATGATGAAGCACTAGAAATAAAGTGAATTTCAGGCACCCCTCGTGGTCCTCAATATTTAGGTTTCTTCTGAATCTCTGATTCAGGGATCCTCTTTTCATTTTGAATAAAATAGTGGCTTACAAATATTCCTGAAGCTGTAGTAATCTACATGACTTAGGCTCTGTTCGTCTTTAGAAAGTTTTTGTTTTTTTGTTTTAAGCAACAATATCGTCTCCTATAACTATGTGTTCAAAACTTCCAGCTCAGGAGAGGCCACTGTCGACTATTTCAGGCTCTGCTAGCAGGCTTGAGCTAAGTGCAGTAGAAGTGTCTTCCAGCACACCCTTTCTGTCACATGGTCAGTGGCTTACTAACAACAGCAGTGCCTTGTATTTGAGGGAGCTTTTGGTTTGTAGAGTGCAGTCAAATACTGTTTCCTTTTAGGTCCCTGAGACACCAGCCATGAGAGGTAGGAACTACTCATGAGGAAGCTGACAAAGTAACCTGGCTGAAGACTTAGACTAGTGAGTGTGAAGACCCCTAATGAAAAACCAGGCCCTTCTCCCTCCACAGCAGCAACACTGTCTGTCACTCGCTTTACTGGACTGCAGGTTCACGTGTGTTGCAGGGTAGGGGAGACAGAGACTGGATCAGCTTCAATTCAAGCTGTGGGGCTGTTTCTTCTGCTTGGTTCTTACTGTCAGCATTGCTGTAGGGCAGAATTTTCCAAAATGTGTTCCTTGGAACCATCAGTGTTGCTGGTAGATGTTTGAGGTGGGAGGAGGGGAGTGCTGATGGTTGTCATTGTCGCATGCTCAGATACATTTGGGAAACACGGATTAAACATGTAGATATTTAACAACTTTTTCATTGCATCCTTTTTAGAGCCTTTTATATGGTAATGAACATGGTTCATCTCTAAGAATTAATGTTACTTTTTTGACTGGAACTCTTTTTTTTTTTTTTTTTTTAACAGCCCTTAGAGTAAGTTGAGGAAAGCTACACTAGGTTACTAAGGGAAAAAAATCAGATAAAAAAATGTAGGCAGAGTAATGGATTTTTATCACCTGTCTGGAGTGAACAAGTTTGTTTTCTAGGACTTCCCATATTTTAAACAGTTTATCTTTTAAAGAAAATCTATTATCAGAATAGAACTAAACAAATAGAACAGCAACCCGAAAGGCAGCCTGGCTAGCTGAGTCATCATCTAATAGAGAGTTCTTCATTCCCTTTCCCAATTTGCTCTCTGGAAGGGGGGCTGATGGCTGAGTGAGTCTTAATGGTAAAGGCTGGATACAAGAGGTAGAAATGGAATTCATTGGATTCTTGCGGCTGTCTCTGTTCTGGTTGAAATTAAACAAATCACACTTCTTTTACTCTCCATTTCCCCCTAGGAGATCCTGTGCCTTTCATATGCCTGGAGTCTTTGACTTCAGATAGAAGTTCTTTTCCCCCAAGCTGCCCTGTTTCTTGGGTTTTGCTTACAGTCCCTTGGAAGCCTCTCTTATCTGAGCAAACAAGCTCCTTCCATGCACTCAGCAGTATACAATTCTGTGTGCTCTTCTAAGTCATTATCTGCTCTTTTCAGAATCTTGCATCCCGTTATCATTTGAACTGACTGGTTCTCCAAATCTCTAAGTTCTTTCACCACTTGGCCTCCAAAGTCATCAGCCAGTTCTCTTCTTGAAACACCTGTATCTTTCTTCTGTGGTGATAATAGTTTTTCTTAAACCACCTTTAGGCAACTAAAGCAACTACTGTATTTTATTCGTCCATACAAATCTTTGTTCAGTTGAATGGGACAGAAGCTTAGGCATCATGAAAAAAATAAAATAAAATAAAATAAAATAAAATGGGATTTGTGAATAAGGGCCTTTTGTTGTTTTTTCCTAAGTATCATAATATTTGGTATTCCCTAACAGAGATTTTGGTGTAAAAAGTGAGATCACTTTACTTTTAACTTTACCTATTTAGGTAGTACAGTATGCTTTGAGAGTCTTGGGATTTTTTCTTACAAGCAGTGACTATAAAAGTAAGTCATAAAGTCACAAGTTAAAGACTTTTATTGGGCCGAGGTGGGCAGATCATGAGGTCAACAGTTCGAGACCAGCCTGGCCAACATGGTGAAACCCTGTCTCTACTAAGAATACAAAAATTAGCCGGGCATGGTAGTGTGTGCCTGTAGTCCCAGCTACTTGGGAGGCTGAGGCAGGAGAATCTCTTGAACCCGGGAGGCGGAGGTTGCATTGAGCCGAGATTGCGCCACCGCACTCCAGCCTGGGTGACAGAGCAACACGCCATCTTGGTGGTGGGGAGAGAAACTTTTAATTTTTACTTAAGGTGATATTGATGGTTAAAAATTTTGCCAGCATCTTTAGAAAGGACCCTTTCTGCTTCATTGATTATAGCAGCTAAGAAAGACAGCCTGGGAGCCAGCGAAGCCCTCCGTTTGTGGCCAGGTCAAAGACACTTCTGTGAACTTAACCTGGCAGAGGCAGAGGTTTGATAATCATTCGCCACGTAGATTTGGTGAGTTTTCTTGCTTTGATATTACGATTTTCACCCAACCCAAGTGATTTTTTTTTTGAGTGAATTAATCTTAGAATTTTGCATCTATAAAGTCAATAAATTTTTGGATTTTATCTTCTGATTCTCTGAATGCATACCCACTTTCTAGATGAGTATAGTATTCGTCCTTTTAAAAAGTATTTGGAAACATGTGAGGTGTTCATTTCTAGTGTCACCCCCCTTATCACCGCCTGCGTTCTTCAGCAATGTTAAATTTCTCAGTCTGACACAGACAGGAAGCTTGCCCTGAATAAATACAGTAGATAAATGGTCTTTCTATTCCTGGGAGGAATTCAGAGCACTTGTTATATTGATGTCACTAAAAACAAAATGCAATCTGAAAAACATACATGCACTCAGATTTTAGTTTTAAACCCCTAAAAGTCTAATTTGAACACATCTTCCCACTCATTTAAAAGTAGTAACTGCAGCTGAGCGCAGTGGCTAATGCCTGTAACCCCAGCACTTTGGGAGGCCAAGGCGGGCAGATCACGAGGTCAGGAGTTCGAGACCAGCCTGGCCAAGATGGTGAAACCCTGTCTCTACTAAAAATACAAAAATTAGCCAGATGTGGTGGTGGGCACCAGCTACTCGGCAGGAGAATCACTTGAAACCGGAAGGCGGAGGTGTTGCAGTGAGCCGAGATTGCGCTACTGCACTCCAGCCTGGGCAAGAAGAGTGAGACTTTTTTTTCTTTTCTTTTTTTTTTTTTTNTCGCTCTGTTGCCCAGGCTGGAGTGCAGTGGCCAGATCTCAGCTCACTGCAAGCTCCGCCTCCCGGGTTCACACCATTCTCCTGCCTCAGCCTCCCGAGTAGCTGGGACTACAGGCGTCCGCCACCTCGCCCGGCTAGTTTTTTGTATTTTTTAGTAGAGACGGGGTTTCACTGTGTTAGCCAGGATGGTCTCGATCTGCTGACCTTGTGATCCGCCCGTCTTGGCCTCCCAAAGTGCTGGGATTACAGGCTTGAGCCACCGCGCCCGGCCGAAGAGTGAGACTCTTTAAAAAAAAAAAGTGGTAGTAACAGGCGAAGGGGAGGGTTTGCTCCTTTTTACTTTGTAGTACTGTCTAGATATTTTAAGTCAATATATGATGAAGCTACTTTTTGTGAATAAACAAAAATTACTTTTCTGTGTAGGTTAAAGGAAAGATTTTTAAGATCTGTATGTTTTAAAATGTAATTTACAATTTTATTTTAAAAATTGTAATTTAAATTTTTAATTGTGATAGATTACCAGTGATTGAGCAATAATATTTTGGTTCATCTGAGCCCATTTCTAAAAATACCCCTTCATTGCCAGTTCATAACATTCTCACTTTTGAAGAGAAAAATTAATGAAAAGAGTTATTCTGGTGGTGACAACTCCTTAGCAACTAGCAAGTCCATTTTTTAAAAGTTTACATTTGTTCAAATTTAAAAACATTCCAGATCTTTGAATGTAGTTTTCTTCTTACACAAAAGCTATGTTAAGCAGCATAGCTTTTACACACCCCAATGGAATTATTTTGCCTCTTTGAGTCTGTTACTACATACTTATTGCAGTATTTGTTTGAAGTTTATCTTAAGTTAAATCTTTATAGGTAATAAAGAATATACTGAAAGGCTCCTGAGTGACTCATGTTGTCATGATTTGTTACAACAGCATTAAGTGTATTCATGTTGCTGCTTTGACAGAGATCCCTGAGGCAAAATGATTTGTAAATTCACTATACTTTTATTTTTCAAGTAAGGTCTTTTTTTTTTTTTTTTTTCTCGCTATTGAAATTAATGACCTTTCATAATTAAAATTAAAACAAATGCCCCTGTTCCAGTGGCCATCTATGTCCTTTCTTCAGCATTAATTCCTTAGAAGCTTTTTGGTAGAAAGGTAATGGTCTAGGTCAAGCTTGTCCAGCCCATGGCCAGTGGGCTGCATGCTGCCCAGGGCGGCTTTGAATGTGACCCAACACAAATTCGTAAAGTCTCTTAAAATGTTGTGAGACTTTTTAGCAATTTTTTTTTTTAATAGCACATCAGCTGTCATTAGTGTTAGTGTATTTTATGGATAGCCCAAGACAATTCTTCTTCTTCCAACATGGCCCAGGGAAGCCAGAAGATTGGATATCCCTGGTCTAGGTGAAAACATTTGGGCAAACTAAGCTCAGGAGCATAACCTGGCTCAGAAGAACTTGTCAATCATAATTTGGTTTGTAGACCAGCTAATTGAGCATTATGTAGATAATATTCCTGTTAAAATAGTTTAGAGAACGCAGACACTAGGAGTTACAGACTTGAGGGCAGGAGCTCCTCAAACTTACACTTCTTGAAGCACCTCAAGGGGAAGATCATGCTTTCCTCATCATGGGTGTCTGCCCCTGGCCGAGCGTTCGCGCCTCGTAGGCACTCAGCAGGTGTCAGTGAGGGTCAGAATGGCGTGCCGTGGAACACGTTCATTGGGAGCGGGATCTCGCAAATCCATGGAAGTGGGAACAAGACAGTCTGGAAAAGGGATGAGGCACGGTATGTGGTCAGCTTCTACCTGGGAATGAAAGCTGCTTGACTGGGAGAGGTAAGGGGGTGTCTCAGATAACGAGATGGTGTATTGTATATACTCACACTAACTAACATAGTAAACATTGTGATCTAAGTAATTCACACAGATGACAGCTATCCCATGAGGAATACAATGTAGACTGCTGTTTATCACATCACAGCAATTAAACAATCCTGTCCCTGAAGTAGTTCTTTTTTTCCTATTACACTCTTCTGTAGATAAAACCATTTAATCTCAAGATGCTAAAAATACCTTTGCCAGAGTCCCTGCGGCGTGTATGTGGTGTGGCATCTGCAAATCTTTCATGAATTCCATCCCTGAGAGTATTTCTGTTTGCTGTAAATCTGCTTTACTTCATCCATTTCTCCCAGAACCACTCTTGAGTGGTGCGAGGCACTCATAACTATGAACTGTGAAGAAGATGCACAGTCTGTCCCTTCAGGGAGCACACAGTGTCACGGGAGAGGGACAGTCAATGATTTTGATGCAGTTTGGTAACTGTTGAGCTGGAGCTGGAGGCAAGGCGTGCACGTGGCCCCTGGGTACCTCCCTCTCAGGTAGGTTCCTGCCCTCCTGGAGGAGGAGGTGTCCTTGCTAATCCATAAGGACAAAAGGGTCAGTAAGAGAAGATGCAGGAGGATTTTCAAGCAGAAGTTGCATCGGGTGTGGATGTGAAGTGGAAAGAGGGCAGAGAGGAACCTGCAGCTGCAGGCCCATCCAGTGTGGAGAGTGCGGGGAGGGCGAGGCCAGCGCATCTGCAGGGCCTGCTGTCGTCAGGTGAGAGGATAATTCTCTAGGTCTCTAAATAGCTGGACCTTTATCCAGAGACTCAGACTCCAGTGGTTGATGGTAACACAGGCAAGCTCCACCACTACCCTGGCTGGTCCTGAGCGGGAGAGATGGGCGGTCCTGGCCAGCACGGAGAGTTAAGAGTCTCATCACTCCCAGGTGTGACTAGCACCTCTGTGGAGAGACTGAGATGGGGCATGTTGTCCTGGGGGTCTCAGGGCCTCCAAAAGCTACACGCTTCTGGTCAGCCTGGAAGAGGGCAGGATGTCCACCCGCTCCCAGGCAGGAACCGTGGCAGCACCACAGGCCAGATTTGAGTCTTTTGCTGTGCGCAGTACTGGAGAGAGGTCGCCGCCGCCACCCCGGCATCTCTTCCAGGGTTGACGGTTTGTAGTCAGACTCCGTGTAGAAAGCCAGGGGGCCAGCAGATCCCCCAAGCACATCAGCAGCAGCCACAAAGATGGGGGCCGGAGCTCCCCATTCCAAAACAACCCACTAGTCCTTTTAAAAGAATATAGCTATGTTTCCAACTTTGCACTGAAGCCTAAATTCAAATTGTGGCTCAGCAAGCTGGTTTCACCAGTCACCTTTATTCTTAGGCAGAGTTGACCAGCTGGCACGCCACGAGTGGATTGTAGGTGATGCGAGGGATTGATCCCCTCAGCCCTCTTCGCGGCCAGGATCCTGGAGCAGCTGCCGTCCCTAAGCTGGTCACTTCGTACTGCACCTGCAGTGACCTGAGGATGCCGTGTACAGAGCATTTGCAATATGTGCTTCCACCAAGAAAGGATGGGAGCCACTAGAGGCTTCAGATGCTTTAGGTGCAGCTGGATGTTGGAAAAAAGAGTCTTGTTATGAATTAATTTTGACTTTTTGGGTGGGTGTTGAAAAATGAGCTGGATCTAAAAAGGAGGGGATTTTGGCCGGGCGTGGTGGCCCACGCCTGTCATCCCAGCACTTTGGGAAGCCGAGGCAGGCAGATCATGAGGTCAGGAATTCGAGACCAGACTGGCAAACATAGTAAACCCCTCTCTACTAAAAATACAGAAAGTAGCCAGGTGTGGTGGTGCGCACCTATAATCCCAGTTACTCAGGAGGCTGAGGCAGGAGAATCGCTTGAACCTGGGAGGTGGAGGTTGCAGTGAGCTGAGATCACGCCTTTGTACTCCAGCCCAGGCAACAGTGGGAGACTCCGTCTCAAAAATAAAAAAGAGTAGGGGAGGGGCACTTTTCCCTGAGAGCCCCCAAAAGACATCTGCAGGGAGGATAGACTGTATGTTTGGCATGTACTTGAGAGCTCCTGGGGGCTTTGAAGTATGGGACGGGGCTGGTTGCTTTTGCATTTTAGAAAGATCCCTCTAGCAGCAGAGATAAGGCACTAAGAATGAGGAGGGCAGAGAAGGGCCAGACTGAGGCAGGCAGGTAGAGGCTGCTGTTCCAGAGGACGCCAGAGCCCAAGCCTGAGCCTCAGCCTGAGCTGCTCCATGGTGGCAAGACCTGAAGAGAAAGGGGCAGCTTGGTGAGGGCATGTTGGGAGGTCGAGGCCCTGGGACTAGGGCCGACAGTATGGACAAGTTGAGGCTCTGACAGCTTGGATGGATGGTGGCACGGCTCCTGGGAGAGGAGCGCACGGCCGGGCAGACGTGTGGATGGGAGCAGCTCAGGATGTGAAGCCTCTGCTGGTGCACCCTTGCTTCCTCCCCCTCGCTTGCCTGTCATCTCGTCGCTCGTGCTGTTAACTTTTCCTCCACATCTGACCTGATGCTGTGAGGTCCTTCACTTCTTTCATGTACTCAATGCATGTCAGAGCCCTCTCTGCCATCAGGTTGTGACTTCCTGAAAAGCCTCCTTCGTTCTCATTTGAACACTTTTTCCTGTCATTTGCTGTGCTAGAAGACTTTTATTCAGCCCTGTTAGATCCCTTATAGACACAGCCGGTGGGGTGTAGTGGGGGAGGAACCTTGAGAGAAGCATGGGGACCTTCTGGAAGTGAAAGGGATGAAGAGGGAACCTGAGTCCTGAGAGTGAGTGCAGACGGCACCTCCACCTGTGTCCTGTCCAGAGACGAGGGCCAGCACCTGCTGCTTGGCTGTGATGGCATCCTGGCCTCCTGAATGCAGTTGTCCTCACAGAGAGAGCACTCTGCCCTAGGCTTGTAGGGTTTTTTTCTGTGTGAGTTTTAATTTCAACTATTTTTAAATTATAAAAGCAGTACCTGTCCACTCTAGAAAAATCATGACCTATACATAATACATTAGGAAGAAGGGGGGAAAAATCCATGATCCAAACAGCCAGAGATAACCGCAGTGAAAAGCTGGGCACGTGTGTGCCCAGGTGTGTGCATGTGGTCTCAGTGGTGTGTACCCTTTCTGTCTGTCTCAAAAGCAGGGTCATTGGATACGGACAATGTTGAACTTGAAAAACAATTGAACATGTTTTGTCTCTTTAGCAGCTTGCGTTTTTGGCTCTGCCACTGGGCCTGTGACATGTGTTTTATGGACCCTGTGCTATTTGAGGACATTCCTAAAATGCTACTCCTTTGACCACTGCCCTCTACATTGCAAGGGGGCTCCCCTCTGGACAGAGGCTAAGATGAGTAAGTTCTGGAAACCTAACGTACAGTATGGTGACCACAGTTAATACGAACACACTGTGTACTCAAGATTTGCTAAGAAAGTGGATCTTAGGTGTCCACACCACTCGCAAAGGTAACTGTGAGAAGTGATGCATGTGTTAATTAGCTTGAGTGTGGGGATCATTTCACTATGTATATGTAGATCAAAACATCACACGACACACCTTAAACATAGAGTTTTCCTGTCATACCTTATTACATCTGGAAAAAAGAAAGGACGTTCGTCCAGCATAGCTCCTCATCTCCCTGGCCCATCTCTGTATGCAGGGTCCTCAGTTACACTGTAGTTACAGTCTCAGTTACCGTCAGCCTTGAAGAAGGTGGGATTCTTTTATTCCCGCTCCATGTTCTGTCTGCCTACGAGATGCCTGCTCATCCCGGGAGAGAAGGTGCTGCAGGCGGGAAGGGGAGGCTGGCAGGAAGCCAGTACTGGGCTTGTCCCTTTCACGCTCCCACAAAGGGCTCTGCTCTTCCATCCCCACCCCCACCCTCATCCTGCTTTTCCTGAGCTCCTCAGTTCTGGTATTACATAATATTCCTGTTAGGACCAGTTCCTGTTTTGCCAGGGAGAGGAATTGTGACTCTTTCAGGGAAAAACCCTGTTCTAACATTAGTAGCGGTCACTGGCGGCCAATCCATGATCTCATAAGGGAAACCCACCGCTTTGCTGTCTGAGTCAGCGCACAGATGGGGTCACCTTTCTGCCTTGGTTGGCTTCCCCTCAGCCTTGTTTTTCTGCGAGAGTCCACGATTATTTCTCCTAGGATAATGGAACTGCCAGGCTTCAGGTAGGCCACTTTCTGTGACCACTTTCACTTAGACACAGATTCCTTGGGTTACTTACTACACTCCAGGAAAAACTGTAATGATATTATACCAACAGATATACACGCACTTTTTTTTTTTTTTTTTTTTTTTTTTTTTTGAGACAGGGTCTTGCTCTGTCTTCCAAGGTAGAGTGCATGGCACGATCTTGGCTCACTGCAACCTCCGCCTCCCAGTTGCAAGCGATTCTCTTGCCTCAGCCTCCCGAGCAGCTGGGATTGCAGGCACGCACCACCACACCCAACTGATTTTTTTGTATTTTTAATAGAGACAGGGTTTCACCATGTCTCCAACTGCTGTTCTCCAACTCCTGGCCTCATGTGATCTGCCCGCCGTGGCCTCCCAAAGTGCTGGGATTACAGATGTGAGCCACTGTGTTTAGCCTACATTCACTTCTTAAAACTGTTGCTTATGGAGTACTCTACATGTGTATAAAAGTAGAGAGAATAATAAAGGAGTCTCTCCATGCCCGGTACCCAGCTTAACAATGATCAATTTGTGGCCAGCCTCATTCCAGCTGTACTCCCACCCGTCTTTCCCATTACTGAAGCAATTCCTGGACAGCATATCATTCTGTCTGTATGTATTACATATCTAAAAGATAAGGACTGCATAACACACAATCACAGTACTGTTATCACACCTAAAAAAATTAACCACAGTTTCTCAGTATCATCAAATCCAGTCAGTGTTCAAGTTTCCTCAGCTGTCTAGTAAGTTTTTACTTCGCATATGTATTTGAATCTAACAAGGTCTGTATATTACAGATTATTCGGTAATGTCTTTTAGACTCTCCTGACCAATAGGCTCTTATTCCTTCTCTCTTTTTTCTTTGCAGTTTATCGTTGAAGTCACTTTGGGTTCCTTATCTTACAGAATTTCCCATATCCTGAATTTTATTGATTTCACCTTCCCAGTGGGCTTTAGTATCTTCACTTTGTAAAGAGACCCTACACTGACTGGCTTTACCACATAGATTTCCGTCCTTGCTGAATCCACATTTATCCTTAATTTCCCTGGTGTGGCTCTTGTTACCAAAAGGTAAATGGTTCTTGTTGTCATGTAGCTTACAGTGTAATCTGAAAGATAATAATGTTGTAAACTTTTTCAAAATAATAATGTCAAATAAAAGACATGTCAGCCAAGCATGGTAGCTCACGCCTGTAATCCCAGCACTTTAGGAGGCTGAGACGGGATTGCTTGAGCCCAGGAATTGGAGACCAGCCCAGGCAACCTAACAATATCCCATTTCTACAAAAAATTTAAAAATTAGCTGGGTGTGGTGGTGCATGCACTTATAGTCCCAGCTCCTCCGGGGGGCTGTGGTGGGAGTATTGCTTGAGCCCTGGAGTTCGAGACTACAGGGAGCTGTGTTTGTGCCACTGCTCTCTAGCCTGGTGATAGAGCAAGACTCTGTCTCTTGAAAAAAAAAAAAAATTTGTGTGTGTGTGTAAAATATGTATATATGTGTATATATATATAAATACATATATATAATATCAAATATAGACATTTCTGCTATAACAATTTATGCATTCATGAAAATATTATATTTTATAAAATATTATAAAATAACAGAGCTCATGGGAAAAATTGGGTAAGGGTCAAACTGTTAAAATGTGTGTCGTTTTGCACCCAGAATATATGTTGCCTACCCCTCCACACCACAGTAATTGTTTCCTCATGAGATAATTCACTCAGACCAGGGGGGCTACTTGGGAGTCTTAAAAATGTTCAAAGACAGTCGAATGTACAGGCTCCCCATTAGCGGTCCACAGTGGGGTGCAATCTGCCACCAGCTGAGGGCTGTCTGGGGAGAGGTGCTGGGTGCAAGTGCGGTTGCAGGTTGGGTCCTGGGAGTTGGCCTGCAGAAAGTTCATAGGAGTGCTTTCAGGACTGCCTGCTAGGGGAGCAAAAAGGAGGAAGCAAGATTACACAGGGAGAGGATTTTGGCCTGCAGTGTACACTGAAGTTTTCAGCTGACTCCACAGGGAGCTCTTCCCAACTGCCCCAGATCTTTGGAGGGGGCAGAGTCTTTGTGCCCCTGCACTGACCAGTCACAGGGTCCAACCCTGCGGGATGAGCCCTTCGGGGGCATAGCTCATGCTTAATTTTCTTAAAGTAGACTGGAGGGGTCCTGCCTGTGCTGCAGCCACCCTGAGACTTGGAACTTTTTCTTTCTTTCTCAGGGTTATAGTTCTGCTCACACTGTCTTGGCTCCCCTTGCTTAGGAAGTGTCACGTGTGAACCATGCAACTCCCCGCTATGCAAGAGAATCACAAGGCCTCTTCACTTTTGTATTGGCTTCAGGAAGGTATTGATGCCATTTATAGACCTAACCCTGATGTTCACTTATCAGGTTTATCAGTCCCAAGAAATTCACCTAAAATGTAACATCTCTTTAAATACATTAGCAAGGAAGTGAACAAATGATTAAGAATAATTTTGTAAGATAACAAGGCATTTTGAGTCGATGAAAATGTGAAAAATAAAGAAGGATTATAAACCAAAAACACTAGTGGATCCACATACAACCTGGATGTCCTCAGTGAGGAAAGTGACTGCCTCCTTTCTACTCACCGTGGCCTAGCTCTGCGTTCGTCATATACACTCCCTTAATCTGGTGGTGGTATACCCAGTCCAGAATCTTTTTCAGGTAACGAATCCTTCCATCTTTAATTTGATTTTCATGGTAACAAACCTAAACACTTGTCTAGCTAAAGAGAAAAGAACTATTCTCAGTACATTATTTGTGTTCCATTAGAGTATGTAGTGTTTGTTCCTTACATGGAGGGGGTGCTGTACACATGTGTATGTAGGTATACATACACAAGCAACAGACCTCCACACGCTGGGTACTTAAAAATCAGTCTTTCAACACGAATTAGCTCAGTGTTGCGAAAAGCATTTGTATTTAAGATCTTTCTTATTTGAGTTTGGGGTTTAAGAACTTTTGTTCTAGAGGAAAAAACAGCTTCAACCCCAGCTTATTGTTCAAACTGTCCCGGTGGGATTGCTATAATAAGAACTAATTGTAATTAGTACAGCAAATGTTTGTATAAGTGAGTGTTATCCTATTGCTTGAAGCTACCTGAAAGTGTTTTTTTATAGTAATTTAAATAAACATTTTCCTGTGCCTTAGGAGTTCTTTGTAATTCAAACTGTTTGTAATTAAGTCATTGGGATAATTTATCATCGAAGCATAGTTGGATGGAGTCTAAGAATCTTGTCTTTCGTAGACTGGTTCTAAAGTAAAGTATTAAAATAAGGTTCTGATGGGTTAACTTACTAGGCCAGTCCTTCCATAGAATAATGCAAGAAGCAACTTAAACCAATCCTAAATAGCTCTAAGTGTAGTTTAGAATATCTCTTGATGTTTATCTGTCATGAAATTGTAATCTTATATAATTCCATTGGAACTACTTTGTAACAACCAGAAATTTCTGTTTAAAACACCATCTTGAACTAGCTTAAAACTTAATGGGAATTATCTAAAAAGAAGTTTCTTTCCTTGGTAAGATTGAAATGATACGCTCTTTATGTTTATTAGGGATCAGAGTGCTGGTAGGTTTTTCTGTTTCTCAAGGTTCTGTTAATTCTTATCTGAAGCCGCCTGAGCCTCTAGGAAGTTCACTCCGAGTTTGTATTTCTTCGAACAGCGGGCAGTCTCTGCCCAAGAGCACAAGGCTGAAATGCTTTAGTCTTTGATTTGTCATCTGTTGTTCTTTGACAAGTTTATCTTTCCTGCATCAAAAAGGCTTGTTGGAAGCAAAGTAGTAGCAGTAATGACACCCCCCCAGTTACCTCTGCCCCCTAACCTTAGTCCAGGCTCCTGCAATTCTCATTCTGACTCTTAAAATCACATGGAGGTTTTAAGTTTTACCTGACTGGTTTTGAAGCATTTTGTGGGCCTGAACTCCAAATAGCTTTTTAACAAGTGCTTAAACTTATTTTATGCCTTTCAGTAAACTAGGTTTTGTGAGGTTTATTTTTCTGCAAGCAGAAAAGCTGACCTGGGAAAGCTACTTTAAGTAAATCTGAACCTTTCATGTCAGCACCATTTCTAAAAGGAACATGGCTTTTGTAGGAAATTGTTGAGTAGACTCTGGGAATCAGTGCAGTTAGTTTTCTTTTATTTCTAGGTAGCACTGAAACTTGTAAATAGAGTATCAGCTTTAAAATAATTTATCCAATTCTGATAAATTGGATAAAGTTTCAGATTGGATTTGTGTGCCTGCTTACTTTGTGATCCTAAGGAAGGCCACTAATAAGTCTTCTAAAATGTATGATGTGCTTTATAAACAGTGACATTATTCATTTAGTTAAATCATTCATTCCATTTTAGATCAGCCTCCTCACTCGCAGCCCCTGTGTCCTCCCTGCTATGGAGATCTATGTGTTATTATACAGGCAGAAGCATGACTTTCATATTATTTTATTTTTTAATAGACCTCAGGTACTCTAAATTGGATTAATCATGATGCATGACACATTATCATCATTGGTCACAGTTTATTTTAGACTCTTTATAGGGATTCTTAGAAGACTTTAACCACTGTTAGACTCATACTGTGGTGGCACCCTCTTAAAATTAGTGAATAAAATCAGCTGTCTTTGAGTTGAGGTTACAAGTGATCCATAAACAGAGCCTACTTTCTAGTCATCTATGTTTTAAAAGTATAGGATCAGACTTGATTTGACTCAGTGTCTTTACACAAGGCTATAGTCTTAGAATGAGACTTCAGGGTAATATCTCATTATTTCATAGTTCTTCTGCGTAATAGTGCTTTAACCATTTTCCTTTCTGGTTCCCTCTCCCTTCCAATTCCTTTTCCTACTTAACTCAGATGTTTTTCTTGCTACCCAGTAGCATTATTTCATGACAGATGATTAAATGGGTAAGGTGTAATCCCTATTCACAACCTCGTCAGGAAGTCTGGGACATTCGCAGTCAACCGGAGCAAAGGCCTTGAGTGCTGTGCCAGAGGATTGGGGGCATATGTGATGCAGCACTGGATTCAGCTTGCAGAGACCAAGGAAGATAACCTTTGTGTGTGTCTCGAAGGAGCAGCAACTGGCAGGTTCAGAGGCTTTCCAGAGAGAAAAAAAGACCATATCTGCAAAGACACGGGTTCTTGAAAGCACAGGTCCTTTTGGGGAACAACAGCCCTACTGATAGCTAGTCTGTAAGTGCTCCAGCCACTTCTCCTGTCTGTGTTACTTTGAAACAAATCCATCCCAGAAATCAATATTTCATCCACAGGTATTTTAGTACGTGTGTATTTATCTCCAAAAGTTAAGAGGTTCTTTTTTAAAATGTATATCTCTGATGCCATTATACTCTATAAAAATTTACAGTCATTGCATACTATAAGTGTTCAAAGTCCAGTGTTCATAAATGTCATCAATTTGAGTTTTCTTTACATTTTCGTTGAATTAAGATTCAGATAAGGGGCACACATAACAATTGGTTGATAGATCTTTTAAATTTCTTTCAATCTGTGGAGTCTCCCTCCATATTTCTCTCCGTTCCTCTTTCATTTTTAGAATGAAATTTGGAATGTGTATTTCCCCTTATTAGTAGATTACTCTGAGGAACAGTTTATATGGAAAAGACAGGATAAATATTTATGTCCTTTATTTAGCAATTTCCAAACAGGGAGGTGCTCTAGCATTCTCCAAAGAAAGCTGGAGAGTTTTCCTTTTTTTTTTTTGCTGGTGAATTCAAATGTTTGATGTTTCAGTGCATTGCAGTTATTATCTTTATTGGTGATCAGATTTCCCATTTCTACCCAATGGGGGCCTGGTTCCTGAGTACTTTTTTTTTTGGACAGATCTTGCTCTGTCGCCCAAGCTGGAGTGCAGTGGCACCATCTCGGCTCACGGCAACCTCCACCTCCCAGGTTCTAGTGATTCTCCTGCCTCAGCCTCCTGAGTGGCTGGCATTACAGGTGTGAGCCACTATGCCCGGCTAATTTTTATATTTTTAGTAGAGACAAGGTTTCATCATGTTGGCCGGGTTGGTCTCGAACTCCTGACCTCAGATGATCTGCCTCCCTCGGCCTCCCAAAGTGCTAGGAGTACAGGCATGAGCCACTGTGCCTGGCCTTTTGAGTATTTTAAAAAAAAAATATTTTTTTTATTGAGTATATTTAATGTGTACACGTTATGAGTTACTGATATATAATGACATAGTTACCCATTTTCCCTTCATGGCAAGAGCAGCTATAATCTCACTTAGTGAAGCTCCTGACAGAGTACACTCTTATTAACCACAGTCCCCACGCCATACCTTCGATCTGAAGTTCAGAGATCTAAAGTACGACGTGGGGACTGACACACTTACTACTTTGCATCCTTTGACGTCCATCTCCCCGTTTCTATCCCCCACCCTGCTCCAGGAACCACTGTTTTATCTTACTCTCTATTTCTGCGTATTTGCTTTTTTTAAAGGATTCCATCGTATCAGTGACATCATGCAGTATTTTTCTTTCCTGTCTGGTTTATTCCACTTAGCATAGTGTCCTCTCGGTTCATCCATGTCATGGCAAATGGCAGGATCTCCTCCTTTTTAAAGGCTGAATAATATTTCACTGTATACATATATACACACCACAGTTTCTTTATCCATTCACCCGTGGACAGACACTTAGGACGTTTCCATGTCTTGGCTATTACGCAAACTGCTGCAGTGAACATGGGAGTGCAGCTGTCTTCACAAGGTGATTTGATTTGCTTTGGGTATATTCCCAGAAGAGCAGTTGCTGGGCCATACGGTAGTTCTATTTTTAATTCCTTTGGGAACCTCCACACTGTTTTCTATAAGGGTATGCCAATCTGCATTCCCACCAGCAGTGTACAGGGTTCCTGTTTCTCCACACTCTTGCCAACACTTAGTATTTCTTATCTTTTTGGTAGTAACTCTCCTAATGGGTGTGGGGTGATATCTCATGGTGGTTCTGATTTACATTTCCCTGATGGTTAGTGATGTTGAGCATCTTTTGGTCATGTGTATGTCATCTTTTGAGAAATGCCCGTCCAGCACCTTTGCCCATGTTTAAATCAGGTTATGTATTTTCTTGCTATTGAGTTGCATGAGTTCTTTTTAAGTTTTAGATATTAACTTTATATCAGATACATGGTCTGCAAGTATTTTTTCCTAATTCGTAGGTTGCCTTTTCATTTTGTTGATTGTTTCCTCTGCTGTGCAGAAGCTTTTTAGTTTGATGTAGTCCCATTTACGTATTTTTGCTTTTGTGGCCTGAGCTTTTGGTATAATATCCGCAACATCATTGCCAAAAGCAATGTCAAGGAACTTTTCTCCTGTGTTTTCTTCTGGGAGTTTTATGGTTTAGGTCTTATGTTTAGGTCTTTAATCCATTCTGAGTTGATTTTTGTGTATGTTATAAGGTTCAATTTCATTCTTATACGTGGGAAACCCAGTTTTTCCAGCACCATTTATTGAAGAGACTGTCCTCTCCCCATTGTGTCTTCTTCATACTCTTATCAAAAATTAGTTGACTGAATGTTTAGATTTATTTCAGTTCTCTATCCTGTTCCACTGGTCTATGTGTCTGTTTTTTATGCCAGTACCATATTGTTTTAATTACTATAGCTTGTAGTATAATTTTAGATCGGAAAGTGTGGTGTCTCCAACTTTGTTTTTCTTTCTCAGAATTACTTCGGTTATTCATGGTCTTTTGTGGTTCCATATGGATTTTAGGATTGTTTTTTCTATTTCTGTTGAGAATGCCATTGGGATTCTGGTGGATTACATTGAATCTGTATATTGCTTTGGGTAATATAAACATTTTAATAATATTCTTTTAATTCATGAGCGTGGAATATCTTTCCATTTATCTATGTCCCTTTTCATTCATCAGTGTTTTATAGTTTTCAGTGTACAGGTCTTTTACCTCCTATGTTAAATTTATCCGTAAGTATTTTGATTTTTTTTTTTTTGATGCTACCATAAATGGGATTGTTTTCTTGATTTCTTTTTCAGCTAGGTTTTCATTTGTTTGGGATTTATCCTTGGCGTGCAAGGCTGGTTTAACTGTGTAAATCAGTGTAACGCATCATATTAACAGACGGAAAGACAAAACCACATGATCATCTCAGTCAACACAGAAAAAGCACTCGGCATCCTTTATTGGTAAAAACTCTCAACAGTTTAGGTAGAGGAAGAAAATTTCTCAACAAAATAAAGGCCATTTATGAAAAACCCATAGCTAGTGTCATAACTGATGGGGGGGAAGGTGAAAGCTTTCCCTCTAAGATCTGGTACAAGACAGGTATGTCCATTCTTGCCATTTCTGTTCAACATAGTACTGGAAATACTATCAAGAGCAGTCAGGTAAGAAAAAGAAATAAAAGGTCTCTAAATTGGAAAGAAAAATTAAAATTATCTCTTGTTTGCAGGTGACCTGATCCTATATGTAGAAAACCCCAAAGACTACCAGAAAACTGTTAGAACTAAATGAATGCAGTAAAGTTGCAGGATACATGATCAACATACAAAAATCTGTGGTATTTCTATACACAGACAATGACCTGAGTACTGTTGACATGACCCTAAGTGGTATTTGATAGCTTCCTTCCAATCTAGTGTAAGAGTTTCCAGGCCCACTGTGCACATTTGCTGCCCCACGCTTGGAGTCATCCCTTTCTCCCTGATTCCTTTTTTTTGTGGTAAATGATATTTAGCGACACAATCTAGGCTTTGGGCTTGCTCATTTATTCCTAGATTGGTCTTCATTTGTAGGCCTTGTTACATGTATATAACTATAATTTCTTTATAATAAAATATATCTTGAGTTTATAGTCATATTGCCAGTTTAGATTCAGGATCACAAGGACTTAACCCCACTCATCTTTTACCTTTACTTACCCACAGTAAGATTCCTGGAATCAACAGGTTCCAGAAATAAAAGCATGAAAATATCACAGTACTCATTTGCTTATTTCCCATTATACACACAGTAGTCACAGAATAAGGCCAATAACTTGATCATTTTAAAAGAGAGAGAGAGAGAGATTCAGAGGGTTTGTTTTGGGTGTGTGGCAGTTCTTTTTGTCTTTATGTATTTCCTATTCAGTCTATACAGTTAAATTATTATGTTCCAAGTCATTTGGAATTTCTTTTTGTGTGGCTCTTCACCAGCTAGTTGCAGAATCAAGTTTGTTTCACTTTTAGAAATTGCTTTTTTGAATTTGATTTTGTTATGTGTCCATTGACTTCTGTGTTCCATATGCTATTCACTTGATTATTTTATACATTTATTCTTGGTTCTGTGGTTTGAACTTTGCGCAGACTTTAAGTGGAACCTGATGCCCAACATCTTTCTTCTTCACAGTGGTCATCTCACTGTCAGACTCTGCAGGGCTTGCCGCTTACTGCATAATCCTTTTAAAAATACAGCTAGATTGTAGGCAGTCTTAAAAGTAAACAAAGAAAATACATCCGTACTCGGCATCACTTAGGATATGTTATTTCTCCGCTACCCTCCATTCCAAAATGGAAGCATAATTTTTCTAAACCTAGGAACAGACATTCCCGTGTCAATCGTGTGATAACTACAAAAGAGCTAACCTCTCCTCCCGGAGGCGCTCTGCAAGCCAGTGTCCGTAGTGGGATGCTTACCAGGCCCTCTTTTCACTTCCCTGCTATGCTTTTGTCATTTTTGCAAAAACGTACATTGGTAAAAGCCCACCCTCTTGGACAGTCTGGGACAAAACAAAGATTTAACTATAAGATTTAACAAGAGAACTACTCATTTCATCCAGATAATGGAACTATCTGTTTGAATAGCCCTTTCAAAGTCAGTTCGGCAGAGCACTGATTTCATGGGATGCTGGTGGGTGTTACCAAAAATGTTCCAGGATCAAATAAATGTGGGCCGTTCTGAAGTTTAACAGCCGCCACGTGTCTCAGATGGTGATGTGCGTTATGAATCAAAGGGAGGAATAGCACAGACTTGTTTCCCAAACTTACTTAGACCATGAATCCAGCCCAGTTTTTCATAAAACAACATGCTGGCATTGGAAAAGTGCTCCGTTAGGAAGTAAGCCTGCCTCTCACTTGAACCGTACAGGAGATACGTGAGACAGAGAAATGTGTTAACCTATACCACAGGGATACATTCAGCAAAAATCCGATTATGAGAGAACTTTACAGGACACGTGGTTTGGTTTCATCAACAACAAATTGCAAAAACAAGAGAGGGATGTTCAACCTGGAATATCAATTTAGTATATTTATATTGCTATTCCAGGTTGAATATTCCTAAATCAAAAATCTGAAACTCTTCTGAACCCAAGCATTTCAAATAAGGGATACTCAACCTGAACTTTCATGAGTTTATTATCAATAACTGAGTCCATAACCAAATTAAAATTTTCCTGCTTAGTCTAGATTTTTTTCCAAGAGTTTTATTCTCCCCCTCCCTAACCGAACCCCAAAAGACCAGGGTTTCTAAAGAGTATAATCCTTGGATTCACAGATGTTATTTGTTGCAGAACAAAGCAGCTCATCGATGCCATTCGTCTGTATTTGAAGGAGTGTCCTGTAGCCTCCCTTGTTCCTTTGCACTGTGAGGTAGATTGTCCCATGTGAGCAAGTGTGTCCCGGCCACAGGAGATCACTGGGTGTGCAGATAGAGGCTCGCGTGCCTGTGGAAGGCACCGGCTCTGCAGCCTGGGCCCCACGGGCATTCCATGGAGCATCTGATAGCAGATCCGTCCTGTGCTACGTGCCCAGGAGCCAGTCGCACAAGGCAGTGAGGGGCAGGGCGCGAAGCAATGAAAGTGGTGGTTCATTCTAACAATAACGGAAGTCCTTATAAAAACATCTATCCTGGTTGCTGCAGTTTCAACAGAGATGCAAAATCCATGTGTTTAAAAAAAAAAAAAAAAGCAATTTTGGGGGGAACAAACCATTTTAAGATACATGAAGAACCTCTTCTCTTTCCTTTTCTCATTCTACACCCTGCCTACCTCACTCCCTGCAGTCCCCAAGCCATTCACACACCCAGCCCCCCCTCAGCGAGCTTCGTTCATTGCCAGCCATGGTGCTGTCTGCTCTGGAAAGTGGCAGGAAAAGCTGATAAGGTGCTGAGGACAGAATCTCTGGTCTTATCTCACCCTAGCACATGGTGCCGAGAGTGCATCCTTTTCCTGTCCTAGGACAAGAGACATAAACTGGCCATCTCCCGGCAGCAAGGACTTCAAACGGGGCTTGGGCCTGCCTCTACTTTCTAGAGGAGCCAGAAAGGAGAAAGTGGGTCATGACTTTTTTGAAAGTTGTTTTAGTACCAGTAAAAATTTATGTCGTCTTGTGGATCAGCAACATAACTTCATAATAAGATACTCGTAAAGAAGAAATGAGAAAGCAGTGGGGGTGAGGGCAGGGCCTGCCAACACACCCAGGGGTTGGAAGTCGCTGGGCTGTTTTGTTTGGTTAGAGCTTCACCAGGACGTAGGTTTGGCCTGAAAGGATTAGATTTGGCTTTTCGTGTGTTGACAGATGAAGCAAGTGGTTTTAAGAGCCTTTGTGATAGTAAGAAATTGACATACACATGGTCTACTGCAGGAGAAGAGGGGGGAAGCACTGGCTCATTTTTCCTTCTGTACTTCTCTCTTGCCAGGAAAGCAGAAATAACATTCCTCCCCAGATTTTCCTTCTGTGACGTCATGAAAACAGGAAGAAGGGGGACCTTTCTTTGGGTTGCAGTGTGGGGGAAGGGTTGGCGGAGAAGGCAAAGCTCTGTGTCTCCAGCCGTAGTCTGAAGGAAGCAGGGTGGCAACTGTGGTGACAGGTCTGGGCAGCACCATCCCGTCCCTTGCTTCCCCTTTCTTGTGGTCCTTTCCTGACCTCACGAGGCAGAGCCGGAAGAGTAGGCAGCCTGAGGTCATCGTCAGCCGTTGTGCGCCTCAGGAGGACCCACTTTGCAACCTGAGACTTTACACTATTGGGGAGTTCAGTCTTGATTCTTTGTTACCATTTTTGGAAGAAATTGGTTGACTGTACAGTTCTGACTGCCAGTT
The DNA here is from genome assembly GCF_001698545.2 of Rhinopithecus bieti. Lineage (NCBI taxonomy): Eukaryota > Metazoa > Chordata > Mammalia > Primates > Cercopithecidae > Rhinopithecus > Rhinopithecus bieti. Next base: position 1,272,816 of record NW_016807741.1, read on the forward strand.
GTTGACATTCCAAAGGTTAATGACAGTGTTAAGAATTATGTATATTATGTAATGTTAAAGACCAATTTATTTTATCTTTATTTATTTATTTTTTGAGACCAGTCTCACTCTGTTACCCAGGCTGGAGCGCAGTGGCACGACCTCTGCTCACTGCAACCTCCGCTTCTCAGGTTCAAGAGATTCTCCTGTCTCAGCCTCTCAAGTAGCTGAGGTTACGCACCACCATGCCTGGTTAATTTTTGTATTTTTAGTAGATGTGGGGTTTCGCCATGGTGGCTATGCTGCACTCGAACTCCTGACCTTAGGTAATCCACCCGCCTTGGCCTCCCAAAGTGCTGGGATTATAGGCGTGAGCCAGCGCGCCCAGCCAAAGACCAATTTTATTCTCGAAAGCTTTCGCCTTCTCCTTTTGCTGAGTGCTATGGACTTATCTAGGCTATAATGAATGCTAGAATTGTAATGGACCTTAAAAATATAGCTGTTGATTTTCAGACTGGATTCCATAGAGTTCTAGGGTCCCCAGGGGCCTTTACAAGGGGATTGGAGGGGAGAGTTGGGACATGAGCTTTGGGTTGCCTCCGCCCGGCTGCAGCCAAAGCTCCGCGAGATGTTGTACAGATTGGCCTTCTGTTTAAGATTGTGTTTGAAGAAGGGCATGTGAAGAAACTATGTTGAAAAAGCTTACTGAGGAGCCCTATTTCTCTGTCTTGCAAATGATTGCATTTGAGGCCTGGAAAGTCCCGGGACTTGTCCTAGATCACACGTTCTGTCTGTTGTGCGTCCGATCTTCTGACAGCCAATTCAGTGCCACTTCTACTGTCTTAAATTGAGCACCTGTTTTCTGTCCTTTGCTAGCTGATATTTTATAGCAGTGCCACTCAAAGTATGGTCCATAGACAAGGTAAAGACAGAAATTAAGAGTAAGCATTTAGAAGCTTTTCTAGTAATTTGACAATAATTTAGGACTTGGGTTTTAGATGTCTTTTAAAACTTCATTTTCTGGTAACTTTTTTAACTGTATAAAATCTTGCCCTGTAATCCTGTAATGGATTGGAAATTTTAAAGGCAAAAGAAAAAAAAAAACACAAAACAGACAGAACTAATCCTTTACCCCTGATAGTTTGAGAAGCAGCATACTGGAGGGCATTGAATTTCTGGTGGTTGGGTCGGTTCAGGACTGCAAGCAATGCTTTGTTGCAAATGAGGCAGGTCTTGCTGCAAGAACTTTTTTGGATTCTGAGCATGCCAGGGAGACAGTATTTCTCGTACTTTTTCACTTAAGCTTTCAATATATTTTGTGTTTATAAAATAAAAAAGTATAGCTTCTGTAAAACTAAGAGAAGAGGTTATTATAGGATTATATATTTAATAGCAGTAACAGTTTTTATTTTTTATCAGCTCCTTGGAATTACCGTCTCAGTGTAACTGGTTAGGGTTTTTCTTGAGTAGAATTGGTTTTGTAGTTGGTTTGTTGTTGTTTAGTTTTTGTCTATGCTAAAAATAAGTTGTGCCGGCATATTGTCTTTTTTTATTGTGATAAGAACACTATCTGGTGTATTATTTTATATCATTTACTTTTTTAACATGACTAAGTTCAGAATTTTATTTATTCTTACTAATTTTGATACCTTTTAAACATAGGATGACTTTGCCTTGCCAAATTTACTCCTAAAAATATTTCTTAAATATTTTTATTTGCTACATTGGTTTTGGTGAAAGAAAGAGTATGTGAAAATATTAGCCTTACGTAGTTTACAAAATTGAAAGAGGAAACTTTTTGTATTAGTCACAACTATATTCACCTAATTTACCTTTCTTTTATAAATAATCATGACTACTTAATTACTCCATATAATGCATACCCTAGTCCTAGTTTCAAAATAAAGATTTTATTCTCTAAAAAAGACCTTATTCGACTGGGCGCGGTGGCTCACCCCTGTCATCCTAGCACTTTCGGTGACTGAGGCGGGCGGATCACCTGAGGTTGGGAGTTCGAGACCAGCCTGACGAACATGGGGAAACCCTGTCTCTACTAAAAATACAAAATTAGCCAGGCATGGTGGCACATGCCTGTAGTCCCTGCTACTTGGGAGGCTGAGGCAGGAGAATCACTTGAACCCAGGACGCGGAGGTTGCGGTGAGCTGAGATTGTGCCATTGCACTCCAGCCTGGGCAACAAGAGTGAAACTTCGTCTAAAAAAAACAAAGACCTTATTCTTTTTAGAAATTGAAGACTTTAGATTTTCTAGAATCTTCAAGAACTGCTGTGCTTTGCTTTCTATAGTAAGGAGCCTGCATTCGAGTTGTCATGGTTCTTTAGCAGTTTTCACCTCTTCATGTGGGATAAAGATGGAAGAGACAGAACCCTCTGGAAGCTTCTGCTCTGTTCTGTGAGAGGCCAGTGCTGGGTCTCAGCTGTTTATCAAAGCTGTTTGTCCTGCCTCTGGAGAGCAGGGGAGAGAACCAGTTGACCTGGAATTTTAAAATGCAGTCAATTTGGATTATTTTTAGACATCATTCACAGAAGTTGGGGCCTGTGTCACATGGATCATCTCCAGCTCTGGAGGAGCCTCGTTTATCTTCATGGCCAGTGTGTCGGGAATGGTTGTCACTGCAACTTTCCGAGCCTGAGGACCTTTCAGGGAGGCAGGAAGCCTGTTCCTGTTTCTTTCCCTCTTTTTCCACAGAAGCTGGATGACTCTTGTTAGTGATCCTGATGTTGGTTACTTGAGAAGCTGTTGCCATGGAGAACCATCCTTTTCAAACATGTTTATGTCGGCTTCTCCTAACAAGTGGCGATCGGAATAGCTGTTTAGGCATATGGGAAAAGAGAAAAAGAAAAAGACATAAAATTAACAGCTCTGTTAGCATTGGCTTTCATATAAGGAATTTGGCATTCTGTGTATTTCTCTGTTAAAGTCCACGGAAGAGCAAGCTGTTCTGTTCCTTCTAGTTCGTATTATCTTCTCCGATGTCCAGTGTGTCTGAGTTTGTAAATTCCAAGCAGAGTTCTGATGCCTGATTATTAGAAAGGTATCTCTGCATACTTATTGGGTTGCTGAGAGTTCTCTTTGACGTCAGATCACTTTTTAAACAAATTTTTTCTTTGTCTGCTGTCTTTTGCTACTCAAAAGCAGGCAGCAGTTAGCAGCCTCTCTGCTGCTTGCTGACAGTTCAGAAAGGTAGGCATTCTGTCGCTGGCAGGAGACAGAGCTTGAGGACTTTGTCAAAGCCCAGTGTCCTCCAGTTCCATACGTGTATATAGGTACATGCGTGTATATAAAGGTATATTGTGTGTGTGCACTTGAAATGCACCTGCCACTTCCAAAAGTCAGCAGTACTATATTCACAATCGCAGAGCTGATTTTATAATACATTTATTCAGTAAATATTTACTTAGCACCTATTGCGTATACTTGTATGATGAGAAAGAAAACAAATTTTCACAACATTTTTACTGAGGAAATTCAAAACTTTAAGGACACTGGTATTTGAAATTCATGTAATTTTTACATGTCATAAAATAGTTTTTTGTTTCCTCCTAACCATTTAGAAATGGTTTTTAAAAAATCATTAAAAACTAGGCCCACGGCCATAGTTCACCAGTCTCTGTCTAGAGGGAACCCTCTGGAACCCCTGCATAGTGGGCTTCTAATACATGCCACAGGTTCTTATACCTGTTTCACATGTGCACACACACACAATTTCTGTGTTTTCCAGTTGAGTTGCTCCATAATTCTCATTCTGTTATTTTATCTTTGCTTTTTAACACCACTTCAAATCACAGCTCCAGTCGATGGGGTTTTATATTTGTGTTTGACTCTTGTGATACTTGCTAACGCTAAAACTGATTGCATCTCCCAGGCAAATTCCCTGAGGCTGCTCATTGCCGAGACTTTGTGTGTTTAGCCTAATTCCAGATGTGAGCGATGAGTGTCTTGAAAAATGTACGAGATTTCACACTTGAAAAGCTTTTTGTGAGTGTAAAATAGCTGTTCGTCAATAAAACACTGGATGTTTTCAGTTATGTAGAAACCACAAAGGAAACGCATGAAACCACAGAGGTTTCATAGAGAGAAGAGCAGAGCCGCCCGCCATGGTGGTTCAGGGCAGGCTTTCCGACGAATGGCTGTGAATCACTGCCTAGCTCGGCCTTCAGTGGCAAACCCATTTCAATGATTCCCTAGAATCAGTTTGCCCAGGTTGTGTTTTCAGCTAAGATATAATGTAGGCTGTGCCTTCACAGCTTGCTACCAGAGGCTGCTGGTGGAACTTCCATCCCACTGCTGTTCTCCCAGTGAGCTGCTTACCTTTGTATCTGATATGCCTGAGAACTCTCTTCTCTTTACCAAGAACAGTTGTCTTCTTTAGCAAGAACAGTTCATTCCCTACTGACATTGCTTGTGTTTGACTAATCCCACAGAAAAAACGTGGCAGTTCCCATACCACACAGTACTTTGCTTTTTTCCAATTGACTTATCCCCTCCAAGGCAACTATGGTAACATGTGGAATGATGGAGCAGGAGATGAGACTGAGTTTCTATTTATTGCTAAGGGCCAGGAAGGAACTGGCTGACAGCAGAGGACACTCAGATATACCTTACAGTAGTTAGAGAAGTAGTTTGCATCCTGAGGCAAGGGAAGGTGCTGTCTGATGAGAAGGGGGTGGTTTCATGTGGATGGGAAGAATCTGCACTCAAAATGCTGATTCTCTTCTTACCCTCCCATGCCCCTTCTGTACATTAGACCTGTCTGATATGCAGACAAGTTTGTGCTGACAAACACAAAACATTTGGGGCCAGTGGGTGGTGGTGGGAGCTCTTCACAGCGTTGGTCCGGCTGGGTTTGGTGTCTTCGTGCCTTTGTTGAGCACTTACCATACCTTGTTCCTCATTAGGGAGGTTGTGGATTGTATGAATACAAATGAAGTAGAAATGACCCCTGTCCTCAAGAAACTTGTTTCCTTGGGAAGATGCTTGCAAAGCAAATTAAACAAATACAGAAAATAGAAGCAACAAATTGCTGTTATGGGCAATAAACAAGAAAGGATGTTCACATGGGATCGGACTTGTGGAAGGAAGCAGTTTTACACTTGATCTTCAAGAAACTGATGCATGAGACTGTGTACAGGGGATGTGGAAGGACATGGTAGGCCAGCATAGGGAGTGGCTGGGTCAGTTCATCCTGCCCCTTCTGTTGGAGGAGTTTAAAGGACACACACAGCTGACAGTGGGTCTCCACAATCCCTTTGTCTTGAGGAGTCACACAGAGTCACTTCATACCTGAAGGGATACATAATTTGTGTTTGTCAGAACTGCCCTACTGAAAAGTTTGGAAGAGGTACAGAATGTTCTGTCAAACCACTCACTTGCCAAGCTTTCTTAACTTTTCACAGACGAACCCAGCACAGGCTGATGACAGACAGGCTGTGGTGGCAGTGAGCGTTTGTTCATCACAGGCAATAGCCATCAGGACTCACAACCCCAGTTGCTAAATCCATTACCCTTGAGCTCGGGGTGTCTACTTTGTTAACAAAGTTCATTGAAGGGTTACTGTTGCAGCATGACCTCCATATCTTAACATGGAAATCAGAAAGCTTCCATCCTCTCACTTAAGATCAGTGGTGATGTGTGAGCAAGGCTGGCAAGCTGAAAGACTTGCCTTTGAAGTGCATTCCCTGGACTGGCGTGTTGATCCTAAGTAGGGGGATTCTATAGTAAGGTGCATCTGCTCCAGGCACTTCACTAAGGCCTGTGTGCAGACTGCTTCATTTCCCTGCCCCAAAAGATTCTTTTGAGAATAATGGAGAATCCTCTCTATTTGGGCGTTTTATTAATAATCCACCCCAGTATACACATTTGAATGACCCAAGAGCAAAGTCCTCCGTGAGCCCAGAGGAGCTTGCGCAGATACTCATGGAGCTGCACAGTCTCCAGATAGAGGATCCTAAAAGAAGCAGACAGACTGTAATTCTGTAGACCTCTGAGAAGAGTTGATATGTGTAGCTTCAGGCAACTTTCAGGGACCAGAGAGGACTGTGGTGTATTGTAATTGATACCTGCAGGGACTCTGCAGGGTCAGCTTGCCTTTGTACCCACTTTATTTTTTCCTCAGTGGTAATTTGGACTTGCCAGAGATGGTGTTAAGATTCTCCAGCTCTAATCATGACACACGGTGTATGCCCAGGAACCACCTGAATCGACCTGTTGCTGATGAGAAAACTGAGTCAGAGAACCAGAGCAGCCACCTTTCCATATTGGCAGTGCCCAGGTGGAAGCTGTCCAGCATCTGCTCGAGAGGGCTTCTTGCCTGGGTGGAAGGTTTGGACTTGGGTTTTACTCTCTGCTTTGAAACAGTCACACTTTTTCAAGTGACTGTACATGCTAGTTTGATAAATTATAAAACCCTTAAGCCTGGCTTCAGGCTGTTTTTTATTTATATGAATTGCAAACTAAGATGATGTAGTTTTTTTTTTCTCTTTTGAAAGTACTATTTCTGTGGATATTTTTTCTGCATCAGTCAACTTAGGTGAGTGTGGACCTCAGTCTCTGGATTATGTGGTCACTTGATACATGCTTTAGTTTTGGTGGTGGCTTCTGAAGAGAGAGGAAAGGTGACAAGGCAGCCCAGGAGGTGGGAGCTAGGAGTCAGGGTCCTGTGGTAGAGGGAGCAAGTGCTTTGCTTCCGGCAGCCTTGGGGCTGTTTCTCTCCTGCCGTGTTCCAGCTGTGAGACCTTCTGCGGATTAAGCGCTAGGAGTCTCACTCTGCCTGTGTCATGAGAGGGCGCCTCTCTTCAGGTTGCCGCAAGAGATGGCTGAGATGCCACTTGATGTCAAGTGCCTGGCACAGTGGTGATAGCTGCCTTCCTCAGGACCCCCGGGCCTGATCACTTTGGGTGAAGCTTCCTCACGTGAGTGAGCAAGGTGCTCCCGTGGGCCTGGCTTTAAACTCTCAGGGCTCTGTGAACTGGGGAGCAGATGCTCCGGAGTCATCTCAGTTCAAACCCACAAGTGCTTATTGATTGGGTAGAAATTAAGGCCCACTTACCATTTGGGAAAGTCACAAATGTTTTTGACACATGCGATGCACTCATTAGCGCTGAAGGAAGGGAGGGGACCGTGAGGCTTGCTGCGAACGGGCAAGGCTAGTCCTGCTTGTTTTATTAGGTTGGTGCAAAAGTGCTCACGGTTTTGCCATTAGTGACAAAACCTCCTTTAGTTGAACAGCAGGCATTGGAATTCAAAAGAGAGCGACGTTTCCTGAATCCATGAGCTTAAATCACATTTGGCAAGATGATTAACCATATTTCTTGGTAGTATTTTATATAGAACCAGAAGTTTTCAAGTTACTCTTAAATTTGTTTCATTAGTTTTTGGAACACAGTTAGCAAACAGACATTCTCAACGTTTATGAAGCGGTGAACGTCACATTTAAATATTACAGATTTTATTTTTTGAGGTTGTATTGTGTGTTTAATGGAAATGTGGGAAAATGCAAGTTATTGTCACTTCAAAATACTTTAAAGTGACTTGTTTTTCTCAATACTTGTTTACTTTGATAGAGACCAGATACAAAAGCATTAGTTTTCTTGAAAATATGTATATATTTTTATGTGATGCCATGGTCAAGAATGCAGAAGCAGGATTAGAATCTCTGCAGTGAAACTGAGTTTCTGACTTTGGTGTATAAAAAGATGAGTCCTGGCCATTGCTCCTGCAGGAGTCAGATTTTCAGTGTATTTTTCCTTTGAGTCCATGGCCTTGTACAATAGGCACATTTCTGTGGTGTGGGAGGGTGGCTACCCCCGCATTAAGCAGCTCTCTCTAGCCGGTCATTATGTGGCCAGCACTTTGCTGGGAAGAAGTAGGACTCGGGTGCTAGCCCCTCTCTAGCCTGTCTCCATGCCCTGCCAAGCCTGTGCAGTGGCTGTGCCTATTAAACTTACATCCCAGGAATTGATTATGAGCCTACTTACTTTCTGGGATTAGGAAGACACACTGAATTCAACAAGTGACTCAAAGATGGTTTTGTACTTCCTGATAATAAAAAATGTGATTAATACCAGCACTTAGCTCCTGTGGTTAAAATCAGGAATTCACAAGGTAATAAATAGATAAGCAAGGTAAGGAGTCATAGGATTTGACTCAGATGTGAGTTCCAGCCTCACAAATACATTCCAAAAGAGGGCCCACAGACTGCAGGCGCCTGTAGTGCTGCAAAACTGTCAGTGAGATTTCTGTTGCATAAACGAGCCCGCCGTGGTCACCGAGCCTGTCTCTGTGTGGCTGTGAGGGTGGCTGGTCACCGAGTCTGTCCCCGTGTGGCTGTGAGGGTGGCTGGTCACCGAGCCTGTCCCCATGTGACTCTGAGGGTGCCTGATCACCGAGCCTGTCCCCATGTGGCTGTGAGGGTGGCTGGTCACCGAGCCTGTCTCTGTCTCCATGTGGCTGTGAGGTGCCCATCTGGGTGGCAGGATCTCTCTCGTTCATAAGCCTGGGATTGGCTCGCACCAGGAGAGCCTTGAGAAGATCCTTCATTCGGCTGTGCAGCATTTCAGCTCTTTTTCGACATTTGAAGAACAAAAAGACAAATCTCCTGGGAGCAGATATTTTTTATTTTTCTCAAAATCACCACATGGAATTCCAGCACAAATTGAATAGTAATGGATAAAATTAAAACTTCTTCCCAAAACTCAGTTGATTTATTCCTCATGTTCTGCCTGTTTTGAAATTCCAAAATTGACCACATGATTTTTTTATGTACCCTTTTGTGAAAGCTCTCTGAGGCACTTGCCACTCAAGCCCTAGTTGTCCGTTCATATATAATAATATTGATTCTGCTGGAACTGCAAATGGGACATTATCTTGGATTCCACTAAGCTGGTTTTTGAGGACCACTCTGTCAAGACAATACAGGGTCTGTTTATAGGTGGTTTGTAATTCAGTTACCTGCAGACGCAGAACCTTGCCAGCCAAGCTTAGGATCATAGTAGAATCCTGATTTAGAGATTGCTTTATTCAGGAGCCCTTTCCCACCCTCCCACCATGAAAGCATGGAATACCCAGCCTCTTCTTGTGAGGTAAATGAGTATGAAGGAAGAAGCCAGGCGACTATGAAAACCTAAGTTTAGCATGCTAGCTTAATGACTTATTTCCAGAGTCTCTGTGGGCAGAGTTGCTGCAGACATTGATTTGACTCCGAGCATATTCCTTGTAGTCTTCAACCCGAAGGCACTTCCTGCCCCACAGGCACGCCTCCTCACCTTACTGCCAGCCTCAACCCAAATGGTGATTCCAGCATTTCATTCTTTATCCCAGCCTCTCCCCTTAGGAATTTTCTCCCACTTCTCAAGCTTTACAGCAAAATGTACTTTTAGATATATACTTTTTTCACATTTTTTCTTATAGCAGATATTATCTGACAATGCAATATACTCATTTAAAATTAAAATCCTCATCTCAGCTGTTATGTGTGAGTAACTCCTCAAATTTAAGAATAGCCCGAATACAGTCCTGAGTATCTAGTTTTTGTTAGGGAAGGAGGGGCATTTCCTTCCTCCCCACCCCAGCTGAGGGAAAGAAGCCCCTAAGCTGGCCCGCTGTTTCAGGGCGGAGGCTGAGACACGCGGAGTCTCCACTCTGCACTCCATTCAGGAGCAGCTGCCAGAGCGGCCACACTCCGCCTTTGGGTGAGAAAGGGTGCCCCCGGCAAGCCAGGTTCCAGGGTGGAATGCGGCTCCTGTCCTCATGGAAGGTTAACCTATCTAGGTGGTGTCTTAAGTTTCTAGATCAACACAGAGGCCCGTGTAATTCATAATGAAGGTGAAATCGTTGTCTAACAAAATCATGAAGCTCTGGAACGCCAGTGTCCCTGTTTCTGATATGAGATTCTGGGAGCTTAGTCACCACAACACTTGTTTCTAGGGAGATGTTTACTCAGAATTCCATCGAGGCGGCTTGCCAGCTCCCTTCTGACATTAACTTCTGCCTGTCATCTACCACCCCACCTAGTACCTAGCCAGAGTGTGTGGCTGTTTTGCTCCAGGCCTGCAGTTCAGGCCGACCAGAAGGGAGAGAGGCCGAAAGAAGCCTGGCACTCAGCCTTGTCTCCTAAGTGCCGGGTGTGAGTGCCGGGTGTGAGTGCCGGGTGTGGGTGCCGGGTGTGGGTGCCGGGTGTGGGTGCCGGGTGTGGGTGCCGGGTGTGGGTGCCGGGTGTGGGTGCCGGGTGTGGGTGCCGGGTGTGGGTGCCGGGTGTGGGTGCCGGGTGTGGGTGCCGGGTGTGGGTGCCGCGTGTGGGTGCCGGGTGTGGGTGCCGGGTGTGAGTGCCGGGTGTGAGTGCCGGGTGTGAGTGCCTCCTGGGTGCAGTGAGGGATGAACAGTTGATGCTTACCTGCCTTTTAACTCTTCTGCGCACTATAGGGTGATGCCAGTCCCTCCACTCCAGATGAGAACGAAACCACGACAACCAGTGCCTTCACCATCCAGGAGTACTTTGCCAAGCGGATGGCAGCACTGAAAAACAAGCCCCAGGTCCCAGTTCCAGGGTCTGACACTTCTGAGACGCAGGTGGAACGCAAAAGGGGGAAGAAAAGAAACAAAGAGGCCACGGGTGAAGATGTGGAGAGTTACCCCCAGCCTAAGGCCAAGAGGCACATGGAGGGAAAGCGCAAGAGGCCCAAGGCCCAGGAGCGAGTGGCCAAGAAGAGCGGGCCAGCGGGAGAGCAGCTCAGAGGCCCCTGCTGGGACCAGAGTTCTGAGGCCTCTGCTCCGGATGCAGGGGACCATGCGCAGCCACCTGAGGGCGGGGACTTCACCCTGAAGCCCAAAAAGAGAAGAGGGAAGAAAAAGCCGCAAAAGCCAGTAGAGTTAGCAGAGGACGCTACGCCAAAAGAAACACCAGTGAAGAAGAAGAAGAAGAAAGATTCCAAATGAATCCTCCCCAGCTGGAGCCTTCCGACCACTCAGCTGTTAGGGCACTGCCGGGGCAGACACCTCTGGCCTGAAGTCAGAGCAGAGTTCACCCCAGAGCATCTGGGCACATCTTGTGACATGCCTGTGGGCTGCTGAGTCCCGCCCTCTCACCACATCTCCCTCAAGTTACGTTCCCAGGAGGGCCTTTTTAATGTTCTAAATGGCGGCTCTCAGACACAAATAAATTTTCTTGTAAACTCTGAGCCCTTCAGCAAGAGTGTTTAATTATAATCATTACAAATACATGCATTCATGTATGTGTGCACACGTGTGTGCATGCGCGTGTCTGTGTGTGTCACTATCTCTGCTCTTGGTTCCCTTCAGTAAAAATGAATGGTGCTTTCTTCTGAAAGACTCAGCCTAATTAAAGGATTAAGAGGCAATAGCTTGGATTCAGATTGTTCTTTTTGTTCTATAGCCAACCAACATTTTTGCCAAGTGGAAATTATATGATTACATTCCCAAATCAGAGAGGTTTTTTGTTGTGTTTTGGTTTGATGGGGAAACGTTTTACCGCCCTCCCCTCCACTAAGCAGTGGCAGCCGACTGTTCTGAGGTCTTCCCCCAGCCTCTGCCAAGCTTCAGCAGTGGACAGACTCAGGGCCAGTGTCCTCCCTCAGCTCTCACAGGAGGACTCTTGCCGTTCCTGTGCCGAGTGTGGGTGCTCTCATGTATTTCCTTTTGGGGGTCCTTCAGGACAAATCACCTATACTGATTTATCTGTCACATGGCTGTAAATAATGACTTACTCATCATGATCAGGAGGTCCTCAGAAGGCTTAAGAAACTGAGAGGCTAAGGCCGTGAAACTGAGGTTGGTCTTTGGATTGGGACTGCCTTATGAAAGTCCTTAGAGCAAAAGACGCCTTTCAGCCCTGCTCCCAGCAGTGGTGTCGCAGCACCATGCTTGTGCTGCCCTCGCCTGCCACGCCCTGGCCCATCTCCCTGTGTGCCAGCCAAACTCTCCCTGTGGGTTCACTCGGACGCCTGCAGATACTTCACACCATTCCTGGACACAGGAGAAGAAAACGCTCAGCTGAGGTTCTGGAGTGCAGCCCTGCCACCTTCCCGGCCCTGTGTCCGCTGTTCTGCCCCCTGCACTGCCTTCATCTCCTCCTGCTTTTCCTCTTCATCGGCGTACGGGTTTATTCCCTTTCTCACGCTCCCCGCCTAGTTCCCAGTTTCCCTGCACCCCCTTTTCCCACGTCCCCATACCCCCAGCCTGCCATGGAGGCCTTGAGGCTGCCTGGCCCTGCTTCAGGCAAACCTGGCCAGGGCCCAGGCGGTGTGTTGTCCTCCATTTGATCTAGAGATTGTGGCTGGTGACGGGAACTCAAACTTGCCCCCAATTCCGTGACCTTTTCCCCTTTCAAGGGTCACACATTAGATAAGGTCACACATTAGATAAGAAGCATGGTCCTGAGACTCTTGAAATGTAGAGAAAATACGTGAAGGACCTTTGGCTGTAGTCTCTAAGGATACTGCGCAGTGCTATTTGTTTGAAAAGACACACACACACACACACACACACACACACACACACACACAGAGAGAAAAAAGTCTTATGAAGATAGAGCCTGATGACTCGTCTCTGAGTTTTTCATGTCCCCCCGAGTTTAGAATCGCAGGCTAATAAAGCCTCAGAGGTTTCTGAAGTCACTTTCTCCACAGAGGGCACATGCCCAAGTTCTGTCTGCCTGTCCCATCTTGCCTGTGAAACCAGAGATCCAGAAATAAGTGGAATGCCTGGAACCTAAGGGGAGCTAACTTTCAAAATAAGTAGATGCTGATT
>NW_016807741.1:1286000-1297633 GCF_001698545.2 Rhinopithecus bieti
TTAGTTGCCTTTTTTTTTTTTTTTTTTTTTTTTTTTTTTTTGGCCTTTTGTTTTAACTTCCTTTCCCGGTAAAAATTAGAGCCGGGAGAATATACCAAATTGTGTGCAGGCGTATTTAGGAGGCAGGTGGAATGCATTTAGGTCAGACGTGGGTGAAGGGGCTGGGTGGGAAGACCAGAGGAGGGAGGTACAGAAGGGAGCTGGTAGTTCCTGGAGTTAGGAATTCCAAGGCAGCCCGACTGTAAGATTGTTCACGTGCAACTGTTGGGTTTTTTTTTTCCCCCAGAGATAGGGTCTCTTTCTGTCGTCCAGGCTGGAGTGCAGAGGCCTGATCAAAGCTCACTGCAGCTTCGAACTCCTGGGCTCAAGCAGTCCTCCTGCCTCAGCCTCCCCAGTAGCTGGGGCTGCAGGCATATGCCACCACACCTGGCTAATGTTTTTATTTTTTCTAGAGACACGGTCTTGCTGTGTTGCCCAGGCTGGTCTTGAACTCCTGGCCTCAGGTGATCCTCCCGCCTTGGCTTCCTAAAGTGCTGGGATTACAGGTGTGAGCCACTACACCTGGCCCACATGCAACTTCTACTGAGAGGATGTAGAATGTGGTGATGGTTATTTTCATAGACTGGAGAAAAGCCTCCTGAATGTTTTGTTTGTTTTTTGTTTTTGTTTTTGTTTTTTTTGACGGGGAGTCTCGTTCTGTCACCCAGGAGGGACTGCAGTGGTGCGATCTCAGCTCACTGCAACCTCCGCCTCCTGGATTCAAGCGATTCTCCTGCCTCAGCCTCCTGAGTAGCTGGGATTACAGGCACTGGCCACCACGCCCTGCTAATTTTTGTATTCTTAGTAGAGACCGGGTTTTGCCATGTTGCCCAGGCTAGTCTCAAACTTCTGAGCTCAAAGTGATCCGCCCACCTTGGGCTCCCAAAGTGCTGGGATTACAGGTGTGAGCCACTGCTTCTGACCCCTCCTGAATTATTTTAATAACTGAGTGGGCAGCCTGAGAATGAGTCACATACTCGGCAAAGAGCAGATTTGTTCCAAAGGAGGTGGAGACTCTCTTTTCTCTAGATACCCTCAGCTTTCGTTTTTCTGTATCTGTTTTTCAGTTCACTTGGTTTTCTGGATCTAAGTGGAAATTAGAACAACAAAACAAATACTCTGAATTGCATTTTATGCTTGATACTTTAAAAATGGATAGCATATTAACCCTGTTTTTGCCTTGAATTATTTCGCCAGGTAAAAATACATTAATTTTAGTCTTCAGTGCTTTCCTTGGTTCTTTCAGTTTAAAGAGGAAAAGCGGCTCCCAAGGAAATATTTGTCGACTGAAGAGGCTCTTCTGTGTTGTCCTGCAGTAACCTGCTCTCCTTTTCTGTTAATTTTAATGGATTATTATTATTATTGTTGTATGAGGTCTTGGATGCCTGGCCTTATTCCAAACACTTCAAATAAGTCAACTCATGTAGTCCTCAAACAACCCAGGAGGTAACCATTATCATCCCCTTTTACAGAAGGGCCTCTCAGCCTTTTATTTTATTTTATTTTATTTATTTATTTATTTATTTAAGATGGAGTCTCGCCCTGTCACCCAGGTTGGAGTGAAGTGACGTGATCTTGGCTCACTGCAGCCTCCACCTCCCAGGTTCAAGTAATTCTCCTGCCTCAGCCTCCCAAATATCTGGGACTACAGGTGTGCACCATCACACCCAGCTAATTTTTGTATTTTTAATAGAGAGGGTTTCGCCATGTTGGCCAAGCTGGTCTCAAACTTCTGACCTCAGATGACCTGCCCGCCTCGGCCTCCCCAAGTGCTGGGATTACAGGCGTGAGCCACTGCTCCCGGCTCTCAGCCTTTTTATAACTAGACTGATGCTGTTCCCAGAGGCCCCGTGATGCCCCTGCCCACTAGCTACCGTAGTCACAAACCCGCGCCCCTTTTCCTCCATCCTTGCTTCAGTCAGTTCCACCTGCGAGGCTCCCTATTGCAGACGCTCTTCACGTGTCATTGTTCCTCTTCACTGGGAATGGGTTTGAAAGCGGCAGGCAAACGGCAAAGAGTTTGACAATTGATTTAAGTTAGTATGATTCGGATGAGCTATAGAAAATTCTTTGAGGTATGCTGCACGCGAGACATTCTCAATGGATTTTCTTTTCCAACTTGGTCAAGAGGTGGGTGGGAAATTGGGTGAGTCGGCTTCTTCAACCCTGTTTGCAATTCTGAAGAAGAGTGTTTTCAATTTGTAGAAAATATTGATGCTTTGGAGAGTTGAAATCCCCGTGAGCATCTCTTCCCTAGTAGAGGCCATCCCTCTGCCTCCCTCCTTCTCCACCTGTTCACTGACTGGCAGGCACATGCCGAGACCTGTTTACTGAGAAGAAACAGCATCAGGGAAGGCTTCGGCACAGTCTGTCCGAGTGATCTCAGCCCTGGGATCAGCAGGCAGCGGCTGTACTCAGATTGGAGTAAGAACCTCCTCGTCACCGCCCTGTTTATCTCGCTGGTTCTGCAGCCGCTGCATTTCGGAGCCTGTTGTGCCGGCAGGCAGGGCAGGAGGTCAGGTTGGGTGCTCAGTGTGTGATTTTATAGTGCTTGATTATTAATGAGCAAATTAGTACTGTGTCCTAGTAAAGTCGATGACTAAACTCCTTGCAGAAAAGTGTCCGATCTATTTAGGAAATACTGAATATACTGCAGTGGCATACACAGAGCCTTCATGGAACCAGTAAGAGGCAGGAATAAGCCAGAGAAAGACAGCAGGTAAAGAAGGGCGGGTGGGGCCGGGCCTCGCCTCCTATGGACGGGTGGGTAGGGGGCTGGTGCAGGCTGTGTGAGTCCTCCCACCTCAGCCGACCTGTTGCGCAGGCATTAGCAGTGAACCTTTAAGGAAAGCAGCAGTGAAGTCTTTAGCTGGGGGGGAGAATTTTGTAATCAGTTATAGCTGAAATTTTCTGTTTGTATATTCTACGTTGAGTTTCCTTAGAAAAAGGTGCGTGGGTGCTGAAAGCAGTTATTTGTTCTGAAAACATTTATTGAACACCGACTCCCGGCTCCAGGCCAGTTGACAACAGAGTGACTGACTCATTACAGAGCCTACCCACATTCAAGTTCTATGAATGTGTGTCATTGAGAAAGGACTGCCGTGTCCTGGATTAATCTCAACACATTGATGCCCAGGACGCAGCCTCCTACACCGTGGCTAGCGAATGTCCTCTCCCCTTTGGCATTCATGCATGAGCTGTGAGAAGCTCTTTGCCAACTCATTTTACTTGTACCTGAGGAGGAACCGTGTACATTTAACAACATTTCTAACTCTGCGATAAATTCACACAATTATATTATGTGCCTTCTGCACATAGAATGCATTAGAAATGTGTTTCACCTACTTGGGATGGCTCTTAACAGGTCAGTCTGAAGATAAAGCCCAACTTCCTCCTGCCCCTGCCCCTCCTGTCTCCAGAGGATCTACTGAGTGTGCAGATGGGGTGCACAGGGATGGGAGAGGAGAGGTGGCCTCCAGGTAGCCTCCCTCCACCCACTAACTAGGGATGCCCCTCGAACCTGGATGGGACAAAAACAGGTATCAACACACATTTGTTCCACGGAAAACTGCTGAAGGCAAACTCCGACTCCGGTCTTCAAACCTTAGAGAATCAAAGTCTTGAGCAATCCAGAGTGACCCCAGCACCTTAACGGAAGGAAGCACCCTCATCTTCACCTTTGTGAGGTATGTGGCTGCCCCGGTGAGTAACTGCATCTCAGACCATTTAGTCTCCTTCTCCAACTATCTCAACTCCATGCAACTCCTAAGTCTCCGCCTTTTCTGAATACTCTTTGGCTCTTCCTCCTCCTGTGGTCAGCTAAGTGTGGGAAGATGGACGCCCTTAAGTGTTTCTGAGCTGTGGGTTCTGTCCTTTGACTATCCATTTGCTGTGTACATCTGCACGGCTGGGGTTTCTCCTGCTTTCTGTGTGATTCCCAGGTCAGCATTTCTGTCCCCACTAGTCTCAAGCTTTCATCCTGCATCTCCAACCGACCGTCCAGAGGGCCTGTCAGATGCCGTGGGTCTTAAGAGGAACTCATCCTCTCCAGGCTGCCTCTTGTCAGCCCCCCCCCCCATTATTATTACAGGCACCCCATGCTGTCATTCAGTCTCACCCCAACATCAAGAGGCGTCATCAGCAGTCCAACCTAATCAAGTGTCTGCCACCACTGTACACTAGGTAGGTCCTCGCCATCAGGGAGCTCCCAGCTCGACACCCCTCTGTCTGATCCCTGCCAGGACAGTGCTGCCCTGCACCTCCCATCGTTCCCTCCGTAATGCCGCTCCCCCGGACCTGCACCCCCGGCTCTGCTTCCTGCCCACAGTCCCTCCCCTGGTGCATATCTGTGGCTCTGACCAGGCTTCCCTTCTCCACCCACTGGCTTCAAGGCCTGCCACAGGTGCCATCCACTTCTCCAGCCTGTCCTGATCCGGCCCCCAGAAGCAGTGTCCATTTTCTGAATGTTCATAGTGCTCTCTGCGCTCATCAAAGTCTACTTGTGTTTTGGGGCATGTCACTTTCCCCATTCAACCCTAGGACCTCTGAAGGCAACCTTCATCTTTGTATTCCGCACCAGGACGGTGCCAGGCACAAGGAAGGTACAGCTCGCTCGCTCTTATCTCTCTCCTTCTATCCCNGTTCCCTCCGTAATGCCGCTCCCCGGACCTGCACCCCGGCTCTGCTTCCTGCCCACAGTCCCTCCCCTGGTGCATATCTGTGGCTCTGACCAGGCTTCCCTTCTCCACCCACTGGCTTCAAGGCCTGCCACAGGTGCCATCCACTTCTCCAGCCTGTCCTGATCCGGCCCCAGAAGCAGTGTCCATTTTCTGAATGTTCATAGTGCTCTCTGCGCTCATCAAAGTCTACTTGTGTTTTGGGGCATGTCACTTTCCCCATTCAACCCTAGGACCTCTGAAGGCAACCTTCATCTTTGTATTCCGCACCAGGACGGTGCCAGGCACAAGGAAGGTACAGCTCGCTCGCTCTTATCTCTCTCCTTCTATCCCCCCCTTTCTCTCTCTCCTCTTTTTAAAGTAAAGACAGGGTCTTGCTCTGTCACCCAGGTTGGAGTACAGTGGCATAATGAAAGCTCACTGCAGCCTTGACCTCTTGGGCTGAAGTGATCCTCCTGCCGCAGATGGCTGAGTAACTGGGACTGCAGGCCCACATCATCATGCTCAGCTAACAGGATTCTTGAATGAATACAAATGAACAGACCATACCCAGGCAAGAACCCATGTTCTGGAGGCCTCAGGTATATCCCAGGATGAAGGTGTCTGACCAGTGATGCTCTTCTGTGGCTACACCCCGCCCCCCGCACTTGGGGTTCCCTTGACTCCCAGAACTGCATTCAGTAGATGAGACCTCTTCACTCACCTTACTTGAAAGCTTGATTCTGAATTCGTCTGCACATCTCCCTAGGCCTTCCTTGTAACTGTCCCCTGGCCACTGGGATCTCAGCAAACTCATTCCCAGGGCCTTGTTTTCAAGTCTTCCTTGCTCAAAGGGTGGCTGTAGGATTAAATGAAATGCGGCTCAGCAAAATACCTGACAGCAGGCGTGCCATGCATTTTTCTTCTCTCCTTCCACACATACAAGAGTAGAAAATGGAAAGGAAGTGCTGTGGAGGATTTTTAGGGCAAGGAAATGATGATCCTAGAATGCTGGACACGTGTCGTCATATATCCGTCCAAACCCATAGAATGTGCATGTGAACCCTAACATAACTGTGACTGTGGGGGATGATAATGTGGCAAGGTAGCTTGATCCATAGTCGCAAATGTACCACTCTGGTGGGGGTGTTGATAGTGGAGGAGGCTGTGCCTGGGTGTAGGAGAGGTGCTATATGGGAATTCTCTGTACCTTTTAATTTTGCAGTGAACCTAAAATGGCTCTAAGAAAATAAAGTCAATGCTGGACGCATTGGCTCAGAGTTGTCATCCCAGCTGTATTCATTTTCATGCTGCTGATACAGACATATCTGAGACTGGGAAATTTACAAGAGAAATTTAATTGGACTTACGGTTCCACATGGTTGGGGAAGCCCCACAATCATCGTAGAAGGCGAGGAGGAGCAAGTCCTGTCTTACATGGATGGCAGCAGGCACAGAGCGTGTACAGGGGAACTCCCCTTTTTAAAACCATCAGGTCTTGTGAGACCCATTCACCATCACAAGAATAGCACGGGAAAGCCCCGCCCCCATAAGTCAATCACCTCCCACCGGGCCCCTCCCACAACAGGCGGAAATTGTGAGAGTTACAAGATGAGATTTGGGTGGGGACACAGAAGCAAACCATATCACCAGCACTTCGGGAGACCAAGGTGGGATGATAGCTTGAGGCCAGGAGTTCATGAGTGGCCTGGGCAATCAAGTTTGACCTCCAACCTGGGCAGCATGGTGAGACCCCCATCTCTTATAAAAAAATAAAAATTAGCTGGGCATGGTGGCACGTGCCTGTCATCTCAGCTACTTGGGAGGCTGAGGTGGGAGGATCACTTGAGCCTGGGAGGTCAAGACTGCAGTGAGCCATGTTTGCACCATTGCACTCCAGCCTGGGTGACAGAGCAAGATCCTGCCTCAGAAAAAAGAAAGTCTTTCTCAAAAATGCCAAGTGCTCCTCACATGATACTAGGGAACCTAGTCCTGGTCAGGAGGGCAGCTGCCATCCTCTCTCCGATGAGGGACTGGCACCAGCAGGCCCCGTCCTCTGCGGAGCCATCCCTAAGGCTCCTGAGCCACTTTTTACCTGCTCCTGTGACTGTTACCCAGGACCAACAAGCTCCAGGATGTGCCACAGGAAGGTGTGTCCAGGTCATCCTGGAGACAGCAGAGTCCCAGGGAGATTCAGGGCTTGCCACTGGAGGTGGTAACCTGTGCAGGCCCTGGGGCAGGACTGAGGTGTGGGCACAGTGACTCAGACTGCTCAGGTGACAGGCTTCAGGTCCTGCCCTTGCCCGGGACTCCTAGGCAGCCCCAATAGAGCAAGTTATTGCAATTTAGCCTGGAGGGATTACAAAATCCTGCTGTGATGGGCAAGGCCCTTGCAATCTGCAATGAACAACTGATGTTAACTGAGCTGGAATAGGGACAATCAGAGTGTATTCAGGACACATGCGCCAGTAGGTCTTCCAAATCAGGGGACCATTCCCAGCATTAATCCCTGAAACAAGCAGTCCTGCTCACCACAGCCCCGTAAGAGCTGCATTCTTATGCTCCTCATTTTGTAGGTGGAGAAACAGACTCAGAGTCGATTAGCACTTTGGCCAGGCTCGCCAGTTCATAAAGGGTGGCAGAAGGGTGTGACATCCATCACCCCGGGCTGTCTTCCCCAGGACTAACCCCTTTTTCATCCTAAAGATGTGATGGGTACTATGTTTGATTTTTGTTTTTAATAATTGAATTTCTTCTGCGTGTGATTTAGTCCATTTTGGCACGTAGTGTACCTTTGTGCCAACATGAGTTAGAGGAGAGATGTAGCAAATGCTGTGGGAAAGCACCATCAGATATGTTCATTCAGTCATTTGTTCCACAAGCTTCAGTGGGGAAGGCCCTGTGCTGGAGGCCGGGAATACAGGTGTGAAAAGACGTGGTCCCAGCCCTCAAGAGCTCGCCATTTAGCTAACTGTGTCACTAAAGTTGGAAAAACAAAGCCATGTGCCTCCTTTGGATATTAACAATTTTATGTATCCAAATTCAAAAGGAGGCTGTCAGCCTTAAGAGAGTTTTCAAGCCAAGGAATGCTCATTTGGAGTCTAAGGGCAGCGAAACACCTGTGCGTGGATGCGCGGGCATGAAAGCTCAGAGTTAGAAGGAGCTTGTGCCTGAGTACCTTTTTCTCTTCACAGTGAAGTTCGGGAATGATGACTTTGAACCCCCTTTGCTGGGGTTTGACTTTTGTGTTTTGAGTTTGGCTTCATGGACCTTGGATTTTAGAACTGGAAAGAGGCTTAGAAATTTCACCAGAGAGGCACAAAATAAGGCAATGATTTGGTGCAGAACAACCTTAGACAGAAGAAAAGGGGTGAGTGGCATCTCGTGACCTCTCCCTGGGCTGTGGTCTTCTTCTGGCTGGTTCCTGACGGGTGCCAGCAGCAAAGTCTGCTTGGCTGCAACTCTACTGACTGTGACACTGTGGGAGTCTTGAGTTTCAGGAACCCCAAATCCTGCATTTTTTATTCCTAGTGTTTGACCAGGATGGTGGGAAGAGGTTATGGTGACCAAAGAGGCTACCTGATGTGTATGTCTCGTTATCATAACTAATCCTTTATTGAGCTAGATGTTTTAGAAGTATTTTCTAGGCCGGGTGTGGTGGCTTACGCCTGTAATTCCAGCACTTTGGGAGGCCGAGGTGGGCGGATCACGAGGTCAAGAGATCAAGACCATCCTGGCCAATGTGGTGAAACTCCATCTCTACTAAAAACACAAAAATTAGCTGGGCATGGTGGTGCATGCCTGTAATCCAAGCTACTCGGGAGGCTGAGGCAGGAGAATAGTGTGAACCCAGGAGGCGGAAGTTGCAGTGAGCCGAGACTGCGCCACTGCACTCCAGCCTGGTGACAGAGCAACACTCCATCTCAAAAAAAAGAGAAATATTTTCTAATTTATTTTCAGAGCAATGTATAGATAATTATGATTGCTCTGACTCTGGGTGTGAAAAAAATGGGACTCTGGTTGATTGACATTTTCTCAAGGTTCCACAGCTGGCAAACAGCCAGGTCAGGACTGGAGCCCACACCTGTGTGACTCTGAAGTGTCCACTCTTTCTTCTGTGCTACAAGAGCCTCCCAGCTATTCCCTAGGATGATTATGTGAACATGTCGGGGGGAAAAGCACAACATATTCATCATTTAGGACTTAGTTCAGCAGCCACCCGCTGCCCTGACACCCTGGTCTGGGCTGGATGTCCCTCTTCTGCACTCATGGAGTGCTGGGTGCATGCTTATCACAGGAGCAGTTCTCCTCACTCTGTCCCAACACCTGGTACTGTCTGTCCCCTAATTCATGTTTAAGAAATGCTTTTGGTAAATAAATAATAAATTTAATAAATGATGAAATGAATAAGTGAATAAATGAAATTATTTCCTCTTATTTCTCTATTTTTAGGCAAGTGGGGCCTTTCAGGGTGGTAAGTGGGCACCTGCAGGCCAAAGAAATCTGTCTACTACTCAAGATTGCATTTATAAAATCAGACTTATTAAAGTATAATTTACAAACAATAAAATCCACCACTATTAAGTGTGCAATTTGGTCACTTTTGAGAAGCATATGCAGTTGTGTAATGACCACAACTACTGCGATATAGAACATTTCTATCCGCCAGTGTGTTTCCTCAAGCCCCTTTACAGTCGGTCCTCTCTCCCCCATGCCCTTGCCCCTTGCAACCACTGATCTGCTCTTTACCATTATAATTCTATTGTTTCCAGAATCTCATATACATAGAATCACTCCCACTTAGCATAATACTTTTGAGATTCAACAATGTCCGTAGTTTTTATTGCTAGCTAGTTTTCATTGTATGGATAGATAACAGTTTATTGAAGTTTTGGATTTTTTTGCAGTTTTGGACTCTTATGCATAAAACTTCTATGAACATTGAAATACAAGTCCTTCTTTGGGCATACACTTTCATTTCCCCTGGAAAATGCCTAGGAGTGAACAGGTTGGGTCATATGATAAATGTTTGTTTAATTTAGAATCTGTCAAACAGTTTTCTAAAAGGTACCACTTTCCATCCCTGCAAGAAGTTCATGAAAGTTCTGTGTGCTCTGCAACCTCCCCAGCACTTGATATTCTCAACCTTTCAAGTTTTTGTCATCCTAAAGCATAGCAGTATCTCATTTTGCTTCTGGTTTGTATTTTCTTCTGGATAGCTAATAATGCTGAACACCTTTTAATATGCTTATTGGCTATTCTTATATCTTCTTTTGTAAAGTGTCCAAATCTTTTGACTGCATTTTCATTGCATTTTTTATTGAGTTTTAAGGTGATTGTTCTACATAGAAACCTCTAGAAATCTACCTAAACCACCTCCTTGAACTAATAATGGATTTAGCATGCTTACAAGATACAAGAACAACACACAATTTTTTATGCTTTAATGAACTGTTGAAAATAAAAATTAAAAGCACAATATTTGCCTGGCAAGGTAGCTCACTCCTGAAATCCCAGCACTTTGGGAGGCCAAAGCAGAAGGGTCACTTTGAGGCCACGAGTTTGAGACCAGCCTGAGCAACATAGTAACACACTATCTCTACAAAAAAGTTTTAAAAATAGCCAGGCAAGGTGCACCTGTAGTCCTAGCTGTTCAGGAAGCTGAGGCGGGAGCATCACTTGTGTCCAGAAATTTGGGCTTACAGTAAGCTGATTGCACTACTGCACTCCAACGTGGACAACAGAACGAGACCCTATCTCAAAAAAAAAAAAAAAAAAAAAAAAAAAAAAAAGACACAATACCATGTACAATCCATTTTTAAAAGATTAAAATACTGAGGACATCAACAAAATGGCAGACCAGGAAGCTCCAGGCCCTTATTCTCCCATAAAACATCGAATAAACGACTACAGACTGACTGAAATCACTTTAAAGAGCCCTAGAAACCAACCAAAGATCTGTAGCAACCAAGCGAATACCAATCAGAAAAAAGCCATACTCAGAATGGTAGGAAATTTAGTGCTGTTTTTACTTGCCCATGCCTCACCCGTGCAGTGAAGGCCAGAGGAACAGGACCAATTTTTGACTCTCTCCCTTGGGCCAGAAAGAGCAGAGTCGAAATTTTTGTATAATTCTCGCCTATTTGTGGGATGTCCAACAAACCAGTATCTGTCTCACCTGGCTCAGATGGAAGGGTAGCATAGTTTGGAACTTAGGCTGGAAGCCTCAGAAGGAAGCGGGGTGCACCATGATGTGTGAAAACTGTAGGAGGACTGTAGATCTGAGGACAACTGTGAGCAAGAGATCATGGGCAGAGGAATACAATAGGCCATCTAAGGCTCTGAGAAAAAGTTGAGGTGGGATGCTTTGGAAAATTAGACATTTGAAAGCAGCCAGAAGAAATACACACACATAGGCCCAGATAGGATGCATGCCCAGAAGACCTGAGCAGCCCTTAAGCCTTTACCCTGGGCCGATCTTTAGGTTCAGGGGCTTGATAATAAATAACTCTAGTCTTCAAACATTGGAAGAGGTGTTCCTCAGACGTCCATTTTTTCAGTGAAAGATTACAAGGCATACAGAGAAACAGGGAAACATGGTCTATTCAAAGGAACAAAATAAACCTCCAGAAATAGTCACTGAGAAAACACAGAGTACTTACTAGAAAAAGACTTTAAATGACCATCTGAAATGTGCTGAAAGAGTTAAAGCATGGGCAAAAACTAAAGGAAATCAGGAAATATATATATGTGTGTGTGTGTATATATATATATAGAGAGAGAGAGAGGTGAAAATAAAAATTAAAAGCACAATACTTGCCAGGCCAGGTAGTATATATACACACACACACACACACACACACACGTATATAGAGAATATATATATTTGTAATATATATAATTTATATAATATATAAATAATATATATTTATATATAAA
>NW_016807741.1:1301437-1443783 GCF_001698545.2 Rhinopithecus bieti
TATATAATAATATATAAATATATGCTATATTATATATATAAACAAAATTAGAATATAAACAGAGAGGTAGAAATTATATATTTAAAAAAGAACTAAACAAATTCAGGAGCTGAAAAATACTTAAGGGAATTTAAAAATTCACCAGAGGCTTAACTGTAGCCTAGAACAGAGGGAAAAAAAAGCAAACATTGAATTTGGACACCAGTCATTTGAAATTATCAAGTCTGAGAACAAAAAGGAAAAAAAAAAAGATGATAAAAAATCAAAAAATGAGCCTCAGGGACTTACAGGACCTGAACAAGTAGACCAATATACACATTACAGGAATTGAAAATGGAGAACAGAGAAGGGGATAGGTTATTTGAAGAAATAATGGCTGAAAACTTCCCAATTTTAAAGTAATACATGGAGATACCAATCCAAGAAGCTCAAAGATTTTCAAGTAGGATAAACCCAAAGAGACTCACACCAAGATACATTATAATCAAACTGTTAAAAGTCAACAAATTTTGAAAGCAGTAAGACAGTAATAACTTACAATGTACAAGGGATCCTCAATAAGACTACCTGTGGATTTCTTAGCAAAAAAAACCTTACAAGCCAAAAAGCAGTGGGATTATATATTTTAAGTCATGAAGTGGTGAGGGGAACTTATCAGCTAAGAATTTAATCTCTGGCAAAACTGTCCTTCAAAAATGAGGGTGAAATTAAGACATTTCTTGATAAACAAAAACTGAGGGAGTTTATTACCACTAGACCTGCCCTACAATAAACACTAAAGGGAGTCCTACAAGTTGAAATATAAGGATGCTAGACAGCAACTTGAAGGCATATGAAACAAAGTATAAAGGTAATACATGGAAAAATATAAAAAGTTTAAATTATTTTAATTTTGGTTTGTCATTCTTTTTATTTTCTGCAGGATTTGTAAGGCAAATTTATTAAAATAAATACAAATCTATAGTAATGGATATAGACCAACTGCAGTGGCTCACACCTGTAATCCCAGCATTTTGGGAGGCCAAGGCAGGTGGATCACCTGAGGTCAGGAGTTTGAGACCAGCCTGACCAATATGGTGAAACCCTGTCTCTACTAAAAATACAGAAATTAGCCGAGCATGGTGTTGTGCACCTGTAGTCCCAGCTACTCAGGAAGCTGAGACAGGAGAATTGCTTGAACCCAGGAGGTGCAAGTTGCAGTAGGCCAAGATCGTGCCACTGCACTCCAGCCTGGGTGAGAGAGTGAGACTCTGTCTCAAAAAAAAAAAAGATATAAAGTACATGCGGATGTAACTTGTGACACCAGCAACACAAAGCGGGGAGTGGAGGGAGGATCTATAAAGGAGTAGAGTTTTTTAATGTTACTGAAGTCAAGTTGGTATCAATTTAAGGTGCCATAACTCTAAATATTATATTTAATGTCCACAATAACCACAAAGAAAATAAGCTAGGTGCAGTAGTTCATTCCTATAATTCCAACACTTAGGGAGGCTGAGGCAGTAGGATTGCTTGACCCCAGAGTTCAAGATCAGTGTGTAGAAAAAAAATTAGCCATGCATAGTGGTGCATGCCTGTAGTCCCAACAACTTGAAGGCTGAAGTGGGAGGATTGCTTGAGCCCAGGAGGTCAAGGCTGCAGTGAGACATGACTGCACCACTGCACTGTAGTCTGGGCAGAGTGAGACTCTGTATATACAAAAAAGAAAATAAGAAGAGAATCAAAATGTGCCACTACAAAAAGTCAACTAAACACAAAGTAAAGCAGTAATGGAAAAAGTGAGGGGCAAGAAAGCTGTAAGACATACAGAAAACAATAAAATGGCAAAAGTAGTGCTTTCCTATCAGAAATTGCTTTAAATATAAATGGAATAAATTATCTAATCAAAAGATACAGAATGGCAGAATGGATTTTAAAAAAATAGAATCCAACTGTATGCTGTCCTCAAGAGGCACACTTTAGATCTCATGACAGAGACTGAAAGTGAAAGGATGGAAAATGATCTTCCATGCAAATAGCCAAATGAGGGGAAAAGTTGGCTATAATTTTAAATACAATAGACCTTAAGACACTGTTACATGAGACAAATAAGGACATTAAATAATAAAAGGGTCAGTTCACTAAGAAGATAGCAAGAACATAAAAGTTAAATTATGTTTTTAAATTATGTTCTTAGATTATGGTCAGTTAGAACATAGGAAGTTCTAACATTTGTGTACAAATATATATGAAGCAAACATTGACCAAATTGAATGGAGAAATAGCGCTATAATAATAGCAGGAGAATTCAGTACCCACTTTCAATAATATATGGACTAACCAGACAGAAGATCAATAAGGAAACAGATGACTTGAATAACAGTATAAACCAATTAGACATGAAAGACATGCAGATCACTCCATCCAACAACAGCAGCAGATTTTCCTCAAGTATATATGGAACATTCTCCAGGAAAGACTGTATTTTAAGCCACATAACAAGCCTTAATGAATTTTCAGAGATTGAAATTATACGAAGTATTTTTTCTGAACACAATGTAGTGAAAGTAGGCAACAACTGCAGAAGGAAAACTGAAAAATTCACAAATTTGGGGAAATTAACACATTCTTGAATGACTAATGGGTCAAAGAAGGAATCACAAGGGAAACTATGAAAGATCTTAAGACAAATAAAGATGAAAATACAACAACAAAAACTTACACAGTAAAAACAGTATTAAGAGGGAAATTTATGGTGTAAATGCTTACACTAAAAAGAAGAAAGGTCTCAGGTCAGCAACCTAATTCTACACCTTACAGATAAAAGGAGAGCAAACAAAACTCAAAATGAGAAGAAAGAAGAAAATAAAAAAGATCGGAACAGATACAAATAAAATAGAGGATAGAAAAACAATAGGTAAAATCAACAAAACCAGGTGTTGGTTCTTAGAAAAGATCAATAAAATTGACAAACCTTTAGGTAGATTGACTAAGGAAAAAGAGAGAAAACACAAATCAGAAATGAAAGCAGGGACATTCCACCAATTTTACCAAAATGAAAAATGTTTATAAGAGAATACTATGAACAAATGTATGGCAACAAAATGAATAACCAAGATGAAAAGGTCCAATTCCTAGAAATACACAGCCTACCTATACTGAATATGAAGAAATAGGAAATTTGAATAGAGCTACAACTAGTAAGGAGACTGATTTCAAAACCAAACACCTCCCAACAAAGCCTGGGATCAGATGGCTTCACAGATGAATTCTGCAAGGTATTTAAAGAAGAATTAACACCAATTCTTCTCAAACTCCTCTGAAGATTGAAAAGGGGGAAACGCTTCCAAATTCATTCTATGAGTTTGGCGTTGCTTGATACCCACACCAGATTAGAACACAAAAAACTACACAATAGCATCCCTTTTGAATATAGATTTTAAAATGCTCAACTAGCAAACAAAATTCACCAGAATTTAAAATACTAGCTGGGTATGATGGCACATGTATGTAGTCCCGAACTACTTGAGAGGCTGAGATGGGAGGATCCCTCGAGTCTAGGAATTTGAGACTGTAGTGTGCCATGATCGCACCTGTGAATAGCCACTGTACTCCAGCTTGGGCAACGTAGTGAGACCTCATCTCTAAAAAAATAAAATAAAATACTAGCAGACTGAATTCAACAGGCTATTAAAAGGATTCTACACCATGATCAAGTATGATTTATTCCTGAAATACAAAGAATGTTCAACATGTAAAAATCAAGGTAATTCACACATTAAAAGAATTAAGGAGAAAAATATGATCATCTCAGTTGATGCAGAAAAGCACCTGATAAAATCAACATTCTTGATTTAAAACAATTAACTAGGAATAAAAGGAAACTACCTCAAACTAGGAATAAAAGGAATAAAACCTTAATATACTAAAAGCCAAATATTTGTATAAGCCCCGGAGCCAACATCATACTCAGTGGTAGGAAACTAAAAACTTTTTCTCTAAAATCAGGAGCAAAACAAGAATGGCCACTCTCACTTCTTCTATTCCACATAGTACTATTAGTTGTACCCAAAGCAATCAGGCAAGAATTGGGGGAATAAGAGGCATTCAAATAGGAAAGTAAGACATAAAGCTATCTCTATTCACAGGTGACATGATCTTACAGTGTAGAAACCCCTAAAGATTAAACACACAGACACAATAAGAAATCTTCTGCAACTAAGAATTCAGCAGAGTTGTAGGACACAAAATCGATATGCAAAAATCAGTTGCATTTCTATTCACTAACAAGCAACAACCTGGAGAGGAAATTTTAAAAATTTCCCTTTACAGTAGTATCAAAGAGGTAAAATGCTTAGGAATAAACTTAACCATATAGATGAAAGACTTGCACAATGGAAACTACAAAATGTTACTGGAAAAAATTAAACACACAAATACATGGAAAGACATCCATCCCTTCATGGCCTGGAAGATAATATATTGTTAAGTTGTCACTACTACCCAAAGCAATCTACAGATTCAATGCAGTCCCTATCAAAATCCCAATGTCAGTTTTTTTATGGAGATAGAAAAATCCATCCTGAAAATTTTATGGGATGTCAACAGTCCTTAAATAGCTAAAACAATCTTGAAAAAGAAGAACAAAATTAGAGGTCTTACACATTCTTTTCAGAATTTACTACAAGTTATGGTGATCAAAACAATGTGGAAACGGCTTGAAGAGAGACATAGAGCCCAATGGAATAGGAAGAGTCCATAAAGAAATCCTTACATTTATGGTCAAATGATTTTCAACAAGGGTGCCAAGATGGTTCTGTGGAGAAAGGACAGTCTTTTTCAACAAATGTTGAGAAAACTGGTGCTATGGTTTAAATGTGTCCCCCAGAAGTTTATTTGAAGGGTGTAAGTGTCTGTGTCTGGATTTTTTCTTTGTTTGTTTGTTTTGCATGAGGAGGTTCACCTGTTTTAGAATTATTGAAAAATCTCTTCTTTCTCCATTAAATTGTCTTTGCTTCTTTGTCAAAGATCAGTAGACTTTATTTCCATGGGTCTATTTCTGGGTTCCCTATTCCATTCCATTGATACATGTGTCTGTTCTTTCACCAATACCACACTGTCCTGGTTACTATATAGCTATAAGGTTAGTAAGTCTTGAAGTTGGGTAGCATCAGGTCTTCACTTTGTTCTTCTTCAATATTTTGTTGGCTATTCTAGATCTCTTGCCTCTTCAAATAAACTTTAGAATTAGTTTGTGAATATCCACAAAATAACTTACTAAGATTTTGATTGAGATTGCAGTGAATCTAAAAAACAAGTTGGAAGAAACTGACATCTTAATGATATTATCATCTTCCTATCCATGAAATGAGAATAGCTCTCCATTTGTTTAGTTCTTCTTTGATTTCTTTCATTACAATGTTGTACGTTTCCTCATATAAATCTTATATAGTTCATTTTGTTAGATTTATAATTAAGTATTACGGCGGGTTTTTGGTGCTGATGTAAATAGTGTTGTGTTTTTAATATGAAATGCAAATAGTTTATTGCTGCATACGGGAATACAATGGAATTTTGTATATTAATCTTGTATCTTGCAATCTTGCTATAATTGCTTGTGAGTTCCAGGAGGCTTTTTTGTCGATTTTTTGGGATTTTCTACATAGGCAATCTGTCATGTATGAACAAAGACAATTTTATCTTTTACTTCTCAATCTGTATACGTTTTATTTTATTTTCTCATTTTGTTGCATTAGCCATCTTCTAACACAATGTTGAAAATAGTAGTGAAAAGGATTACCCTTGCTTTATTCTGATATTAACAAGAAGGCATCTAGATTTTTGCCATTAAGTGTAATGTTAGCTGTATCGTTTGTGTAGATGTTCTTTGTCAAATTGTGAGTGTTCTTCTCTGTTTCTTGTTTCCTGAGATTTGTTATCATGAATGGGTACTGGATTTTGTCAAACGCTTTCTCTGTATCTATTGGTTTAGTTTATCTAGGTTATCAAATTTGGGGGCATAGAGTTGTTTATAATTTTTTTTTATTTTAATGTCTATGGAGTCAATAGCTATTCCTTCCTTTATTTCTGATATTAGCAATTTGTTTCTTCTCTTCCTCTTTCTTAGTTAGCCTAGATAGAAATTTAACAATTTTATTGATCTTTTCAAAGAACCAGCTTTTGGTTTTGATGATTTTTTTCTATTGATATTTTGTGTTTAATTTTATTGATTTATGCTCTAGTTTTTATTATTTTATTTTATTTTGCTTACTTTAAGTTTAATTCACTCCTCCTTTTCTCATTTCCTACGGTGTAGGCTTACACTATTGACTTTAGTTATATCTTCTTTTCTAAAGTATGCATTTAATGTTATAAATTTCCCTCTATGTACTGTTTTCTCTACTTTCCATGAATCTTGATAAGTTACATTTTCATTTTGTTTAGTACAAAGTATTTTAAATTTTCTTGAGATTTATTTATCTGATGCATGTGTTATTTAGAAGCATGTTGTTTAATATCCAAGTGTTTGGGGATTTTCCAGCTATCTTTCTGTTATTGGTTTCTAGTTTAACTCCATTGTAGTCTGAGAGCATACATTGCATGGCTTCTCTTCTTCTAAATTTGTTTAAGTGTATTTTATGGCCCAGAATGTAGTCTATATTGGTGAATGTTCCATGTGAACTTGAGAAAAATGTGTATTCTTCTGTTTTTAGGTGAAGTAATATATAGATGCCAACTATAGCTAGTTCATTGAAGGTGCTATTGAGCTCAGCTATGTCCTTACTGATTTTCTGCCTGCTGAGTCTGTCAACTACTGAAAGAGAATCATGAAGTCTTCAACAATAATCCTGGATTCATCTATTTCTCCTGGACAGCTATTAGTTTACTGCATGTATTTTGATACTTTGTTGTTAGGTACATATATATTAAGGATTGTTATGTCTATTTGGAGAAATGACCCGTTTATTATTATGTAATTGTTATGTCTATTTAGAGAAATGACCCGTTTATTATTATGTAATGCTTGTCTTTATCACTGGTAATTTTCCTTGCTCTGAAGTCCATCTGAAATTAATATAACTACTCTAGATTTCTTTTGCTTAGTGTTAGCATAGTGTATCTTTCTCTTTTTACTCTATCTGTGTGTATATTTAAAGTAGGGTTTTTTTGTAGACAAGTTATAGTTAGGTCTTGTTTTGTTTTGTGTTAAGTCTCTTACAGTCTCTGTCTTCTAGTTGGTGTATTATATGGTTTGGATATTTATACCCACCCAAATCTCACTTTGACATGTAATCCCTAATGCTGGAGGTGGTGCCTGCTGGAAGGTGATTGGATCATGGAGGTAGATTTCTCATGAATGATTTACCACCATCCACTTGGTGCTGTCCTCATAATAGTGAGTGAAGTCTCCTGAGACCTGGTTGTTTAAAAGTACGTGGCACCTCCCCTCCTTCTCTTTCTCTCTTGCTCCTGCTTTTGCCACGCAATGTACCTACACCCACTTTGCCTTTCACCGTGATTGGAAGCTTTTAAGGCATCCCCAGAAGCTGATACTGCTATGCTTTCTGTACAACTTGCAGAACCATGAACCAATTGAACTTCTTTTCTTATTAATTACCCAGTCTCAGGTATTTCTTTACAGCAATGTGAAAATGGCCTAATACAGTGTATTCAGAACACTGACACTTAACATGATTATTGATATAGGTGAATTAATATGTACTATATTTGTTACTGTTTTCCATTTATTGCCCCTATTCTTTGTTTCTATTTTTGTCTTTCACTTTTTTTATGCCTTTTGGGGTTTTAATTGAGGGTTTTTTAGATTTCATTTTTCCTCCATCCTTTAATTATCTTTTTTCTTTCTTTTTTTTTTTTTTTTTTTTTTTTTACTTTCTTAGTGGTTGCCCTAGAGTTTGCAATATACATTTTACAATTAATTCAAGTCTACCTTCAAGTAAAACTATACTGCTTCACAGATAGTTTAAGTACTTTATAATAAAGTATTTCTGACTTATCCCTCCTGTCTCTTATATCATTGCTGTCATTGATTTCACTTGTCCACAAGCTATAATAATCACTGCATGCATCGTTATTTTAATTACTTTGAACGAACTGATTACCTGTTGGCCAGGTGTGGTGGCTCTTGCCTATTATCCCAGCACATTGGGAGGCTGAGATGGGAGGATCACTTGAGCCTAGCAATTTAAGACCAGCCTAGGCAACATAATGAGACCCTGTCTTTGCAAAAAATAAAAAAATTAACCAGGTGTGATATTGCGTATCTGTGGCTCCAGCTACTTGGGCAGCTCAGGTAGGAAGATCACTTGAGCCCAAGAGATTGAGGCTGCAGTAAGTCATGAATGCACCACCGCACTCCAGACTGGTGACAGAGTGAGACCCTGTCTGACCCTGTCCTCAAGGTAAAGAAAAAAAAAAAAAACAAAAAAAAAAAGAAGACGAAGAAAACAAATGATGGTTTAATTTTGCCTTCACTTATTCTTCTTAATTGTCTTATCATGCAGATCTGAGTTTCTAACCTATATAATTCTTCCCTCACTTTGAAGAACCTTTTAACATTTCTTGCACGGCATATCTACTAATGACAAATTCCCTTAATTTTTTATTGATCTGAGAAAATTTTATCCTCTACTTTTAAAGGATAATTTTGCTAGATACAGAATTCTAGGTTGGTGGGGTTTTCTTTGGACACTTAAATGATTTTGCTCCACTCTCTTCTTGCTTGTATGGCTTTTGAAGAGATCCAATGTAATTATTATCCTTGTCATTCTATTGGGAAGATGATTTTTTCCTCCGCTCCTTTCCAGATTTTTTTCTTTGTCTTTATTTTCCGTGACTTGGATACGATATGCCTATGTGTCATTTTTGGCATTTATGCTACTTGGTGTTTTCTGACTTTCCTGAATATGTGGTTTGGGAAGTTCTCTGTCATTATTGCTTCAAATATTTCTTCTGTTCCTTTTGCAATTTGGTCTCCTTCTGGTATTCCCATTGTGTGTATGTTCTATGTAATTGACTCACAGTCGGTGGATATTATGTTCCACTTTTTTCCCTCAGTCTTCTTTGTTTTTCAGGTTGGAAAGTTTCTACTGGCGTATTTTCAAGATCATTGATTCTTTTTCAGCCATGTCTAGACTACTAATAAGCCCATCAATGGCATTCTTCATTTCTGTTACAGTGCTTTCTATTTCTAGCATATCTTTTGGATCCTTTCTTAGAATTCCCATCTCTCTACTTGCATTACCAATATGTTATTGCATGTTGTCTACCTTTCCATTAGAACTCTTAGCATGTTAATCATAGTTATTTTAAATTTCCAGTCTAATAATTCCAATATCCCTGACATATCTGAGTTTGATTCTCATTCTTTGTTTCTCTAAACTGTGCTGTGAGCCATTTAATATGTCTGTCAAAACCCAAACATGATGCACTGCATAAGAGGAACCTGGTACTGACTCCTGTGTAGGTTTCTGCTCATGGGTTTCTGCTCTGGTAAGTTGTGATCTGTGTATCCACCTTTTTGTCTCTTCAAACATAGGACACTGGCTTGCTTTATGACCTGAATTATTTGATGGAGCCAAGAAGAGTTGTCAATTTTCAGTTTGTTCAGCTTTTTCTCTTGTTGTTAGGATGGGATTAATGATTTCCAGTCTCCTTACATGCTGAACTGGGTATAAAATAATCTCATCCTTTTACCTTTAGCTAATCTGTGTCTTGTGTTTAAAGTGGATTTCTTTAAACCATCCTATAACCATATAGTTCTATCGTGCTTTTTCTTAAAATCTAATCTGACAATCCCCGCTTTTAAACATAATATTTAGGCCATAAACATTTAGTGTGATCATAATTGTGGTTGTGTTTTAATCCAACATCTTACTATTTGTTTTTTATTTGTCTCATCTATTCTTTGCTTCCTTTTCATCTTTTTCTGTCTTGGATAGATTTGGTTAATTGAGAAGTTTATTATTCTGTTGTATATACCTTGATGGCATATTAGCTCTTTTTAAAAAGTGGTTGCTCTAATGTTTATAGTAAATGGTCTTACATGTTAATGTTACATCTTAAATGGTCAGTCTATCATCAAATAATGTTATACCACTTCACATATATTTACAAGAACCTAACAAAAATATATTTTCATTTCCCTCCTCCTGATCTTTTTGCTATTATTGTCATAAAATTTTACTTCTACATATGCTATAAATTCACTAATATATTATTTTACTTTAATAATTATATTTTAACAGATTTTAAAAATAGAAGAAAAGTATTTTATGTTCACCAATTCCCTTGTGTGCATCCAAATTTCCATCTATGTCACTATCCTTTGCCTCAAGGACTTCCTTCAACATTTTTCATGATGTTGGTCTCCTGATGAATTCACTCAGCTTTTGTGTGTTTGAAAAGTCCTATTTGGCTTTTATTTTAGAAAATAATTTTGCTAGATATAGAATTCTAGGTTGAGTGGTTTTAAAAATTTTTTCCTTCAGTACTTTAAAAAATGTTATTCCATCGTCTTCTGGATTGCATAGTTTCAAGCACAAAGTCTGCTTTAGTTTTTATTTATTTTTTTTGTTCTGTGTGTAATGTGTCCTTTTCCCTCTAGTTGCTTTCAAGATTTTCAGCAATTTCATTATGATGTGCCTTAGTATGGTTTCCTTTAGTTTTTTTTTTTGGGGGGGGGGGAGGGGGGATTGTTGCGCTTTTGAATCTGTGAATTTATAGTTTCCATTAAATTTAAAAAACATGATTTTCCCAGATACGTTTTTCTAATCGCTCCCTTTTCTTCTGAGCCTAATTACTTTTATGTTAGGCCACTTAATATGGTCTCACAAGTTGTTACTTCTGTGTTAATTTTCAGTCTTTTTTCTGTTTTTCATTTGGAATCATTTATATTGGCATGTTTCTTGTTTACTAATATTTTCTTTTGCAATGTCTAATCTACTGATAATCCTCTATAGGGTATTTTGTATCTCAAATATTCTACCTTTCAAATTTTGATTTGGCTCTTTTTTTTTTTTTTTTTTTTTTTTTTTAGACCTTTTACATCTTGTTTTCAAGAACTGTGATCTTGTTTTCCTCTACCTTCTTGAACACAAGGAGTATATTTAAAATAACTTTTTAAACATCCATATCTGCCAATTCCACCATCTTTGTCATTTCTGGTGCCATTTTTATTGACTGATTTTCATTCTGGTCGTGGATTCTATTTTCCTGTTTCTTTTTCCATCAGACAGTAGTCTTCTGAGGATACTACCTGATGTCCCATGTAGTAGGAGGTCTTTCTACCCTATTTTGTGGGAACAGAAACTTTCTGTCCTGGTATGAGCTCAGGAGATTATTCCACCTAATTTTTTTCCAGTGGTTCTTTCCATGGCCTTAGGATTTTTTTCACATACACCTGCAGATCATTGTCAGGCAAAAATTCCAGGAGACCTGTCTTCAGATCTCTGAAGCCCTGTCTGTGCAAACTCTTCTCTGCTTCATCCTCTCTCAGCTCAGAACTCTGACTCTTCAACTCAGCATCACCCTGGTTTCTGTTTTAGTTCCCCTTCCCTGCATCATGGCCTGGAGACCTTCTCCAAACAATGATCAGGGGCACGTATTGGGTTCACCTCATTTGTTTCTCTTTTCCAGAATTACTATGTGCACTGTCTGTTGTGCAATATCTGAAAACTCAGATATTGTTTAGTTTTGTATTTGTTTAAGGTGGGGGGTTAATCTGATCCCTGTTACTCCAGCATAAGCAGAAGTGGAAGTTTTTATAATTTAAAACTTTCTTATATGTGATATTGTTTGTTTGGATCCAACCTCATTTCAGTCAAGCCCTAAATCCCATGGAGAATTAAGCAATGAATGATATTTTGGAGAGAGCCTTGAATGGGGAGTCATTTTGCCAGGTCTGTCACTTGCCACCTGTCATTTTATTTCTATGAGCCTCAGTTGCTCCTCTATAAAATTAAAGCAATAATCGAATACCTTCCCAGCTTACCTGATAAGGTGTTTGAAAATGAAGTGAGATGGTATGTGTAAGAGCACCTTAAAAAGTCTATTTACACAGGTAAGCATGACTGTGATTAGTACTGCTCCACATGATATATGAACTAGATCCAGTGTCAGAAACGTAGGGGATGGCAGCTATTAAGAAGCTGGTTGAGGAAGGGCTTAGAACTCATTTTCTCTACCTGCACTGAAATTCTTTTCAAAATATCCTTGACAACTCCCTCTGATCAAACCCTAAAAATTCGAGTTCCAAATATAGAACCATAACTCATTAGGCTTTTTTTCAAATACAACTTCAATGCCCAGTTCCAGCCCTATCCTTTAAATTGCTTTATATTTCTAAGCACATCTTGTGCTTCAGCATTCTCTGTCTCAAAAATAAAATTACTATAGTCTGATTTCTATTAGTTTCTTTTGAGGAACTCTGAAAAACCTTTTGAAGGAATGGCATTGTGTAAGGCTTCGTTTAAGTGTGTGGAAAAAGAAGGTGCACTTCCTTGCCCTGACATTGGCTTTGGGGTGGGAAAGAGTGTTGTGAGTTACAAAGTTAGCTAGTTTGTCTGTTATAAACCTCTGGTATTCTCATTTCCACCATCTCTACACATACACATACCTCATGGTTTCAAAACACATACACATACCTCATGGTTTTAAACACATGGTTTAAAAACACTTTGAGAGGTGGAGGTCTATATTTCCTCTGGTTAAATCTAGACATACTTGTGACTGCTTTGACCAACAAATATCGGTTAGAGGTGATGTAATGTGACTTCTGAGCCTAAGTCTTAGAAGGCCATATAGCCTTTGGCTTGTTTATGGGAACACTCATTCTTGGAGTGCCAAGTTGACATGTAAGATTTACTCTGAGGCGACCGTGCTAAAAAGGAAGCCAAAAACATATGGAGAAGCCATGTGTAGACATGCCAGTCAACAGTCACAACTTAGCCCAATCTTTGAGTCACCCCTCCTCTGGTGCAAGACTTGTGGGTGAAGAAGCCTCCAGATAATTCTAGCTTCTGGCCATTCAGGTGACTTCTAGTTGTTCACGTCTTTCCAGACTCAGACACAGTGAAGCAGACACAAGCCATACTCAAATTATCTGTTAATGTACTATATTTTAAACCAGAATGGTACTCAGTCCCTGCTCTAAGGGAGCTCACAACTTAGTGGTAGGGAGCCTTAAAAATGTCAGGGCTCACAACACCTGTTACTTGATCTGAGTGCTGCATATGCGGTGTGTTCACTCGGTGAAAACTCCATGCACTTCTCTGTAGAGATGCTATACTTCAATACACATTTTATCTTACAAACAGAACATAGTAGTTTGAAATCTACACAATAAAGCAATCTCATAATCTAAACAAATATAAAGTATCCTCAACTTCTTACACTGGAATTGTTGGCTGATGACAGAATTCTCTGTGATGAGATCTCTATCTAGGCTGTCTCATCATTAGCCTGATCCTATTTACCCAGAAGTCAGATGTGTGTACAAATGTCCTAAGAAAAAGCTTATTTTCCATGTTGTATTATTATGGGTTGTTTCTAATCAGTTTCACTTCATCTTAGACATTAGGAAAAAAGAGACAATAGGATAAAAAGAAATAAATATCCCCTGAAACCAACTGCTAATTTATCTTGTAGTTTGTCCATTTTTCTATTGAAATTTGTCTGAAAGTCTAGCTTCTGACCAATTAAATAAAGATCATTTCTATGCAGTAATCTGACACACCTGCCCCCTTAAAGGAAACCTGATAATTGTTCACAGTAGAGTGGAGGAAAGTTAGTGTAGAAAAAGGGTGTTATTGGCTTGGGACTCAGTCCCTCAGTGCTAGGGAGAAGCAAACACAAATCACAGACTGAGCATCAGCTTATCTCGGTGCTATCCAAGTGGACAAAACGTGGCAAGTCCTTCATCTCTCGGGGCCTCACTGAGGCTCCAGAGCCTGTGAGTTAACCAGTGAAGTGACTTGCTCAAATGTGCACAGACAGTAGTGGCAGGTTGGACTGGCCTTGTGGCTTCTGGCTCGAAGTCAGTGTTCTTGCCACCATGGAGGTTTTAGGTATTATCCACTGGAGACATGATTCATCAGAGACAAGTGGTGGGTTAGGGGTGCTCCCAAGCATGTGTGTACAGGGGGCCTCTGCAGTAACCAGGAATGCCTGACTCAGGGAAACTGTATCTTAGTATTTTAAGCAACTACAAAAAGCTTTTGATGTTATAAGGGGTCTGTACTACCCACATTCAGGAGCAATCTAGTCTGAAAACAACATTCCTGTTTCCCTAGGTTCATGTGGAAAAGCTACTGGAGAGAGAGAGAGAGAGAGGGAGAGAGAGAGAGAGAGAGAGGAGAGAGAGAGAGAGTTTAGCTCTTGTTGCCCAGGCTGGAGTGCATTGACGCGATCTCAGCTCACTGAAACCTCCGCCTCCCGGGTTCATGCAGTTCTACCCCAGCCTCCCGAGTAGCTGGGATTACATGCGTACGCCACCATGCCTGGCTAATTTTTGTATTTTTAGTAGAGATAGGGTTTCATGGTGTTGGCCAGGCTGGTCCCGGACTCCTGACCTCAGGTGATCCGCCCTCCTCTGCCTTCCAAAGTGCTGGATGACAGGCGTGAGCCACCGCGCCCGGCCAATCCTTGCTGTTTTAATCACAGACAGTTATTCTGAATCAGGAACTTGATGGGCTTCTCTTAGATGACTATGGAGAGATTTCCGTGAGTTGAAAAAGGAACTGCACTACAGCGTCTTGTAGAAAACCCGAGTTGCAGACTCCTGGACCCTGCACGGGCGGGAGGCGGGGCTGGCAGGCCTGGCCGCGTCTCTCCTCTCTCCAGCCCGCACCTCGGCCATGGCCAGCAGGGTTTGGCCCCTTGCTTTTCACGTTACCTTGTTCAGGACACGCCTTCAACTGAAGGAGCCCTTTGGATGAGGGAAGGTGCAGTGGAACTTCCAGAGAGCAGGCTAGAGGGAGCGCAAAGCCAGGAGGCGTCGCAGCGGCTGGTTAGAAGCCGTTCCCTCGAGCTGGGGCACTACTTGGGCGCACAGGAACCTAGTAGTCCAGGCGTGAGGTCAGGAGCCGCGCGCTGGGGTCTGTGCTCTGGCATTTGTAGCCGCAGCCTCACCCGCCTTGTCTGGGAAATGGCTCAATCCTAAAACTCTGAGCCTTCTGCTTCGAGGGTTGTGTGGAGGCGGGGATGAGCCAGTGAATGGGAACCTGCTTTGCAAAGACTGCCAATCAAGTACAGACAAATCAGCGTGAGCGAAGATGGTGATGATAATGACTTCAACCTCTAGCCTGGTGTGAGGAACTAAAAGCAAACACAGAACACTTGCACCCAACGCCTGCGGGCGCAGCCGCGGGCCTCCGGAGTATCCGCGGTGGCCCCGCCCAAGGCAGGCCCTTGGACCAGGACGCGCCTGGTCCGGGTTCGCAGCGGGTTCGGAGCAGGTACCAGGAGTGCTGCGGCTGGATTCCCTCCCCCTCCTCCTCTCCCTCCTCCTCCTCCTCTTTCTCCCCCTCTCTCTCCCCTTGCACCCCAGAGCAGCTGAAATTCCTCTGTTCGGAATAGAATAAGAAAAGCTCAGGAAAGTTGTGAAGGCCCGACTTTTTTTTTTTTTTTCACCCACTCACGATTTCATATTTCACAACTCAGAAAACTCTACGAGGAGCTTTTACAAACACTGTGTCAGCCACCTTGTATTATCCCCATTTTACCGGTGAAGAAACTGAGGCCGAGATTAGTTAAGTGAGTTATCACAACGCAAATGAATTGCAGAAAATCGGAATTGGGGATTTCTGGCTTCAGGTCCTGTGTCCTTGAAAACCAGTGTTCACAGAACTACCGAGCTAAACCGACAGAGAAGGGGGTCGGGGAGAAAGGAGGGAGGGAGGGAGAAGGGAGGGAAGGAAAAGAAAAGAAAGAAGGAAGAAAGAAAACATCTTTTAAAAGAGTGTAGTTCAGGTAACTCGCGCGGGAGGAGTGAGCTCCGGTGGTGCGGCCAGGCCGGCTGCGTGGAGCACGCGCGTCGTCCAGTGTGCCCCGCGTCATCACACCCGGCCCTGCCTCTCCGCCTCTGCTTGGCTGCCCCTGCAGGAGCCCCTAACCGGCCTCGCTGCGGGTCAGAGCCCCGCAAGATCCAACCCGGTAGCCCTGGGCCTTGACCTTTCTCCGCCAGGTCTTTCAGGGTCAGCGCCGTGACGATTGGCCGCGCCTAGCCTCGACCTAAGAGCCGCTGGACCCACAGCTGGTCGCAGCCCCGAGCCCAGCGCTGGCGACACAAGTGTCGGCATGCCAGGGCTGGCTCCCTCCCCCTCTAGCTCAGCCCTGCGAACTCCAGACTTTGGGGTCGCGTAGGGTAGGCGCGGAGCTCTGGAAGGACTGAAGCTCGCAGTGACCAGAGAAGCGGCGAGGTTATGGCGACCCCGCGTCCCTTGGCGTCGCCTGCACCAGGGCGCGCTCGCATAAGGTTGCCAAGGTGCGTAAACGCGTGGACGCGAGGGAATGAAGGAATGGAGCGAGCGAGCCCGACTCCTGCGGTGCTCGCAATTCCCGAGCTCCGGGCGGCGCCCGCGTCAGCGCTGGGAAGCTTGATGATCACCTCCTGGACAGCCCAGGCTTGCAAACTCTCTGCAGAGGAAAAGCAAGAAACTAAACAAGTGCAAGCCAGAAACTAAACACGTATTCTCTGGTCCCGTCCCTGTTGTTTTCTCTGTTGTTGCCGTCGGTGTCTGGGATCTAACTTGACCGTTCCGTGTTCCCTGGGGAGGGCGCATCTTCCTAACCTGGTGCCCAGGCGCGGCCCCAAGCTTGCGCGCTCTGCTCTGGGGCCATGCAGGGAGGGCGCTACGGGCTGGGGCCGGGAGTGGGGCCGCCAGTCGTCGGGAAGGGGGCGTTGTCCCCTCGTGGCCTCCGACCCTGCTGAGCACCGCCCCCGCCCTGGAGCTCAGTGGGGTCGGAAAGGGTCGGGGACGAGCTCTTCCCTGGATCCTCCGCCGCAGCTCAAGCCCCAAAGTGGGACCCTCTTTTTCCCCTTTCTCAAAGAGCTCCCTTCTCCTGGCTAGGCGCGGCCCTGGATCCCACGAGGCGCACTCTGGCCTAGGGGTTTTGCTGGAGGCACATGCGGGAAAGGGGTCGGCCGCTGGAGATGGCCTGGGCTTTGCAGGGTTGGGAAGTCCGCCTGGATGGAGGACAAACTCTCTGCAAACGGCCCCCGCTGGGTCCCCCGCCGCTCCGCCTCTGGTTCCTGGATGCTGCCCCAGCGGTGGGCACCCTGTTCTCTGCCCGCGCTGCGGAGCGCGCGCCCCGCCCCATACCCTTAGTTTCCCGGCCCGCCAGTGCAGCGGTTGGGGCGCACCGGCCTAGGGTGCTGCTACTGAATCCTGGCAAGCCCAGCCATCTCTTTTGTTCGGAAAGTTAATTCTCGGATGAAAATTGTCCCGGGCTCTAGAGGTAAAAATTAGGACTTGAAAACAGAGACGCTGCAGTTCACCTTACACTTGCCGGGTCTTAGGCGCGGGGCCCGCTGCATGTTGCGTGCAAGGCATCGGTTGCTGCGCGCGGGGACATTGAAATTCGGACTCAGGCTCACGGGCTTCATGCCTAGAACTGTATTCACATCAAGCATCACAGGAAGGGTTGGAGCTTT
Source organism: Rhinopithecus bieti (assembly GCF_001698545.2). Lineage (NCBI taxonomy): Eukaryota > Metazoa > Chordata > Mammalia > Primates > Cercopithecidae > Rhinopithecus > Rhinopithecus bieti. Next base: position 1,319,088 of record NW_016807741.1, read on the forward strand.
CTCTACATTTGTCTCACCGAATCTTCACAACAGCCCTGGAAGGTCAGTCTTATCATCGTCCCGTGTTAGGATTAGGAAAGGCGATCCAGAGAGATGGGACTTGTCCAGAGTCGCGCGTTCAGTCACCTAAACACGAAGACAGGTTCTGACACCGGATCCCACGGCATGCCCACCCCCACCCCCACAAGGCCGCCTCCTTCCAGGGTCACCTCTGTGGAGCCCGGCACATGGAAGGCGCTCAGTAAATACTGAATTCCAGGATCCAGTCAAACCTGCCGACTTTCATTCAGTAGGTGTCTGAGCCTTATTTGCTCACTCATTCCGCAGGCCTTGAGCGCCTACTGTGTGCCGGCGCTTATATGAGAGCGTGGGAACAGCGCTCCACACAGGTGGCATGAGAGCTGCGGTGAGCGCGGGCAAGAGGCGGCCGTGAGCTCCCAGCCCGCAGTCCCCAGGCTGCACGCGGGCCCGGCACGCACGCTCGGTGTACACCAGGGTGTGCAGATGAGGGAAACCGGGGGAGTTAGCAGGTCGCAGCTCAGCCAGGGGGGACGCGAGAGGGCGGGAGCGACTCCTTTCGGAGAAGCCGGACTGCCAATCCGAGGAGGAAAGAGAGAATGTAAGGAGAAAATTTAGGGTGAGAAGAGCCAGAAGCGAGGGAGCTAGAGGCCTGGCCCCGGAGACTGGGTGCGGGCGGAGTGAGAGGAGAAATCAGCCAGGTGGCTGAGAACCAGAACGCCGGCCTGGCGCTCCTGAGAGCCAGGGGCTGCGGGGCGTCGCGGGGCCTTGGGTGAGCACCGCGCAGAACGCGAGGCGGGGTGCGGTCCCCAGCCCCGGCTCCGGCTGGCCTCTGTGGCGACCCCGGTGGGCTGGGGCTGCGGTGGCCGAAACCCGGTCATCTTAGAAAGGAATGGCAGTCGGAGCATTAGGAACGGCTGATCGGAGGGGTTCCTGGTCAGCGTCTCTCACGCCCAGGCGGGCTCGGCGGAACCTGGCTGGATTGGGTTTTCCGAGGCTCCACGCGCAGGAGGGGCGGTGGAGTCTGACCCGGGCAGGCCGGGGCTGGAGCGGGCCTCCAGCGCCTGCCCTGCGGCTCTGCCGCACCTGCGGGTCCAGGGCAGGGGGCGGAGGCGGCCCGGGCGGCCCTGGCGGTGGAGGGCGGGCCGGGGGCGGGGAGGAGGCCCTGCCTCCCTCCCTTCTTCCCTCCTCCTCCCGGCAGGTTGGAGCGGGGACCGGCGGCGGCCCGGGACGCAGGGAGGGGACCTGTGCCGACACCGAGGGAGGGGCCGCGCCGCCTTGGAGAGTCATTGGAGGACGCGGCCGCCCGAAGCTGATAAATCAGGGGCCGGGTCGCGGCTGCGGGCCAAGTTGGACGCCCCGACCCGTGCGAGGGCCAGGTCCGCGCCGGCCCCGCCGAGCTAAGCGAGGCGACCCGCGTGCGGCCATGGCCTCGCTGCTGGGAACCTACCCTTGGCCCGAGGGGCTCGAGTGCCCGGCCCTGGACGCCGAGCTGTCGGATGGACAGTCGCCGCCCGCCGCCCCTCGGCCCCCGGGGGACAAGGGCTCCGAGAGCCGTATCCGGCGGCCCATGAACGCCTTCATGGTTTGGGCCAAGGACGAGAGGAAACGGCTGGCGGTGCAGAACCCGGACCTGCACAACGCCGAGCTCAGCAAGATGCTGGGTGAGCGAGCGCGCGGTGGGGCGGGCTGGGGGCTGGGGGGGGCCGGGCGGCCGGGGCGGACGGCGAGCGGCTGGCTGCCCGGCAGGGCGGGTGCAGCGCGGAGCCTGTTGGGACTACCGGCGCGCGGGGCGAAGGCCCTCTCGTGCCCGCGTGGCTGGCCATCTGCGCGAGCGTGGGTGCCCGCGGTGCCCAGGATTCAGAGCGGGGGCACTTGGCGCGGTCCAAAGTGAAACAGCGCGGCAGGCAGGGGAGGCTCCTTTGCTGGCACAGGCGCGGAGGTCGGCGCCCCCGGGGGCGGGGAGACGGGGCAGCGGCCAGGCGACCGGCGCGCATGGACAGGGCAGGGACGGAAACGTCGAGGCTGGGTGGAACCGGCGTTTGCTGGGAATACCGAAGCGGGAAGACCCAGCATTCCCTGGACCTTACAATTGGGCCATCTCAGAGGAAGGCTGCCACAGATGAAATTATAATTAACGAATATTCCTGAAGAGAGACCCTGCGGAACGCATCCTTGCTTTAACTAAATAATTAAGAGAAAAACAAAACAAAAAACTTACCCCAATAGACTCAATTCGTTTATCTATTCTTAGCCTCGTGGGTGTAGATAACTTGATTCGGATGCTTGGGCTGTCCTGGAACCCGGCCTTTTCCTAGGCTGTCCCCGCAGGGGCTGGGGACACGGACCTACCAGGTCCAAGAGGTCCAGAGTGAGGCTGTTAGGACACACCCGAACAACCGGAGTTCCTGTGGGGGTTTCTTTTTCCTCCGGTGTCGAGCTGAGTACTTTTCGACCCTGCCTAACCCCTAACTTCTTTGCCTTTCGACGCGGTTTTTATTCGTTTTAATCGGCGAAAACCTTTCAAAGCACTTGGTGCACGCAGCGGGAGACAGGTCCTATAAGAAGGGACGCGTGGGCACGCGAGGCCGTCTCTACCCTTCCCAAACCCCACCCTGCCCAGAACAGAGCCCTTCTCTTTTTCGTCGCGTTCAGAGCTCAGGGCCCTTTCCCAGGGCGGAACTTTGGAGCTAGGACTGACGCCCCTCTTTCTGCTGGTCAAAGCCGCAGGCCCGCAGAGCGGGTCCCAGGCCAAGCCCTCCTGCAGTTTAGCTGCTGTGTAAAGCAGTTGATGGAGTGCTGGTTGCAAAGGGCCCAGCCTCATGACTGGCTTCACCAACTCGCCTTAGTGGTCTGCAGCCTTCTGGGGCCTTTTCCCTCAACAAAATAGTAACATTTTATTTTACACAGTGTTGGCATAAAGACAAATATATTAATATGTACAGTAATAAAACATTTTCTTTAACCGATTAGTTTATATTTTTCTTTAGATTTTAAAAGGGGGGAGTGGGGAAGCAAGCCACTGCTGTGAGGTGATAGAGAAGGAATTCTGTGCAGGCAGGCCTGGGCCAGGGATTGGGGAGGAGGGAAGGGTGAGAAGCACGGCCCTTCGGTATTGGGGAAGCCTGCTCCCAGGAAAGGGGCAGGCACAGGGACACGGGAGACAGATGCTTCCTGTGAGTTGGTCCCAGTCGGGGCCTACACTTCAGCTTCAGGAGGTTACAGTTCATTCTGCAGAAAAGACACGGATTCCTTCCTGCTGAGCCATGTAGCTCCTGGCACTGGGTGAGGGAAACCTCAACACTGGTGCTTTTCACAATATGGACTTTGTGCACCTGTTAGCAGGGGGCAGCAGGATGATCCCCTCCACCTGTGTGACATTTCCTTCTTGGCTCTTTCCTTTCTGACCTGAGAGGAAAAGCCTGGATATGAGAGTTCCAACTTTTTCCACTATAAACCTTCCAAACCTTAACGTTAAAAATGTGACCTAGTCACACTGGTATTTTTAATATATTATGATTGAGAAAATGCATAAAGAGAAGGAGACATTTGGTAGCATTTTAAAATGAACACGTATTTTATTGATCATATAACATCCAGATACATTTAGAAGCTAGGGCCACATTTTATACTGAGACCACGGACAGGGTATGGGGTGCACCTGAATCTTGGGTCACTTGCAACAGCTTTGTAGCCTCAGCCACAGGGTGGGAACTGATGATCAGCCCTGAATCTGCAGCTCCTAACACTTTCAAGTCACCCTTTTAAGTGACAGCTAATGATGTTAGTTGAAAGCTCCACAGAATTTCTATAAACTTTCATCCAAGCGGTACAATGCCCTTAATCATTGCCCTACCCTGGCTCTGAGCCCCGGCCCAAGGAACCAGTCGACAGAGGTACTGAGGGCTGCTGTGTGCATGGCTCTGCCCCTGACCCTGTGCAGAATGTGCTGAATGGAACACATAGCTCTTTCCTTAGGCCTTAACCTCTAGGTTAATGCATCTCAAACTTCAGGACACATTAGCGTCATGGGAGAACATGTTAAAGTTGTAGAATCCTGAGCCCAACTTAGGAGGTAGCAAAGCAACCCAAGAAGCCCTCCACCCCTAGAAAACACTGCAGGAGGGGTGTGCGGTGCACACTGAGAGATGAGGGAAGATGCTCCGGGGACTTGATAAACAACAGACAAACAAGCAATGGTGAATAGAAGATCAAGCGCAGCCAGCGTATTAGCATCAGTGGGTTGCAAGCATGGAATAAGTTTTAAAGAGAGAGTTTGGAGCTGGAGAGCGTCACAAGATCTTTATTTTATATTGAAGAAAATAGAGACTCAGGGACGTGCAGGGAATGGCTTCTGCATGGAGATCTGTGGCAAAGCAGGTGCCCTGGCACCATCAAGCGTCCCCAAAAGATGGCTGGCTGGAAGTGATGGTTTGCATGTGTATGTGTGTGCACGCATGTGTCTGGGCATGCATACATGTGTTGCAAGCAGATGTTAGCATTCTGGCCTCCGTCATCCAGCAGGGTCCTATTTGTTTGACCTTCAGAAGTAAGGAATAGGCATTTGTTAACCTAAGTGAGAATCTCCGATTTACTGACATCTGTGAAACTATTGACAGAGCCTGGGTTCCCTCCCAGAAAGGGCTATGAGATTTATGCCATAGGTAACTATGACAGTATCTCTTTAGTCTGCACTAATCAATGAAGGCAGAGATTTTCATGAGAATGCACAAATGTTTAGAATGGACCCTCGAAGGGTAAAAAGAGCCCCAATCAATATCGTGATCATTAGGTATTTTCTTCCCGTAGCTGACATATGGTCAGGTGGGCTTTTTTCACTGGGGACCCTGCATTGTAGCCTGGGCACGTTCTGGTGGCTCTTACATGAGAGGTGATGCTCTCTGTGTGCACAGTGCACGATCTGGCTTTATGGATGCAAGCAGAGGTGTTGATTTCGCCTCACTGTGTCTGCAGGATCTGGGTTGGGAAAAGGGTGCAAGAGGTGACCCTGTCCTCTGTGACTGAGAGGGGGAAGGGAAGTGTGTGTACATGTGCCCATGTGTGTTTACGCGTGTGCATGTACAATGCCTGAGGAGCACAACACTGAGCATGGCCTCCTCTGCCTTGTGTGAGCAGGAAAGTCGTGGAAGGCACTGACGCTGTCTCAGAAGAGGCCGTACGTGGACGAGGCGGAGCGGCTGCGCCTGCAGCACATGCAGGACTACCCCAACTACAAGTACCGGCCGCGCAGAAAGAAGCAGGCCAAGCGGCTGTGCAAGCGCGTGGACCCCGGCTTCCTCCTGAGCTCCCTCTCCCGGGACCAGAACGCCCTGCCGGAGAAGAGAAGCGGCAGCCGGGGGGCGCTGGGGGAGAAGGAGGACAGGGGTGAGTACTCCCCCGGCACTGCCCTGCCCAGCCTCCGGGGCTGCTACCACGAGGGGCCGGCTGGTGGTGGCGGCGGCGGCACCCCGAGCAGTGTGGACACGTACCCGTACGGGCTGCCCACACCTCCTGAAATGTCTCCCCTGGACGTGCTGGAGTCGGAGCAGACCTTCTTCTCCTCCCCCTGCCAGGAGGAGCATGGCCACCCCCGCCGCATCCCCATCTGCGAGGGCCCCGTACTCACCGGAGTACGCCCCAGCCCTCTCCACTGTAGCCACTCTCTGGGCTCCTTGGCCCTTGGCCAGTCCCCCGGCGTCTCCATGATGTCCCCTGTACCCGGCTGTCCCCCATCTCCTGCCTATTACTCCCCGGCCACCTACCACCCTCTCCACTCCAACCTCCAAGCCCACCTGGGCCAGCTCTCCCCGCCTCCTGAGCACCCTGGCTTCGATGCCCTGGATCAACTGAGTCAGGTGGAACTCCTGGGGGACATGGATCGCAATGAATTCGACCAGTATTTGAACACTCCTGGCCACCCAGACTCTGCCACAGGGGCCGTGGCCCTCAGTGGGCATGTCCCCGTCTCCCAGATGACACCAACGGGCACCACAGAGACCAGCCTCATCTCTGTCCTGGCTGATGCCACGGCCACCTACTACAACAGCTACAGTGTGTCATAGAGCTGGAGGCGCCGCGTCCAGCCAGCCCTCACACCCTCTCCTTCCTGTGCCCTGAGGGGCGGGGGAGCCGTGCAGCCACACTAGCTTTCCTCCCACCACTCAGGGCAGGAAGGTCTGAACTGTGGCCCCAGAGCCTTTGGCCTAAGCTGGACTCTGCTTATCCGAGTGCCGCCTCCATCCCCTTCCCCACATTCCAGCCCCTGCAGCCTGCATTTGAAGTATATTCCTTCAAGTGAGTTTTCCTCCAGCCCCTGAGAGTTGCTGTCTCCCAGTAGAATATGCACCGACCTCTTTTCTTTGTAGCCGTCGTCGAAACTAATGGTGGGACAGACTTGATAGCCAAGGTCCCTTCTGGTCCACAGTTTTCTGATTTAGGGTTCTCTCAAGGTTAATAAAGGAAGATGGGGAAATTTGACTCATTAATGAGCTCACTAACCTACGATCTGGTAATAATTTTGTGTGCACAGCCCAAGGACCACGAGGCTTTCTGCACTTTCTGCACTCCTTTCCAAAATGACCACAAAATTCCAAAGGGACTCACAATTTGAGAAAAAACAATCAACCTGATTTGAGATATTAACCAGTATGGCTACCTATATTACACAAAATGGGATTTAATTAAAACTATTTTATTTTAAATATACATTTTAAAGCAGTGTTCTCTCTCTCTCTCTCTCTCTCTCTCTCTCTCTCTCTCTCTCTCTCTTATACACACACTTCAAGAGAATATGCACAGTCTAGGCCGGGCTCGGTGGCTCACGCCTGTACTCCCAGCACTTTGGGAGGCTGCGGCGTGTGGATCACCTGAGGTCAGGAGTTCAAGACCAGCCTGGACAACACGGTGAAACCCTGTCTCTACGAAAAATACAAAATTAACTAGGAGTGGTGGTGCATGCCTGTAATCCCAGCTACTTGGGAGGCTGAGACAGGAGAATGTCTTGAACCTGGAAGGTGGAGGTTGCAGTGAGCCAAGATTGCACCATTGCACTCCAGCCTGGGCAACGAGAGTAAAACTCCATTTCAAGGAAGAAAAAAAAAAGCATCTGCACAGTCTAAATATATAAAAGGAGTGTGAGAGACACATGCCCACTTCATGCAACTCTTAAAGTCTAAATCAGATATTTTTATTAACAATGACAGCTTCTTGCCAAATCCCTGTTTCTGATGATCCAAAGAGCCCGGGTTCCTAAAAGGACTTTACAACCAATCAAAGTCACTGTCCTCAAATCTGGATACACACTTTCCCCTCTGTAGATTTGAAAGGTGCTTCCTTCGCAGCCATCTCCAGTGTCTTTACTCTCTTTTCTGTGATTTCTTCTTCTCTTCTTTCTACTCTTCCTCCACTGCTGAACTAGTCGCTAACTCAGACAGCCCCTGACTTAGCCCAAGCATGCTTCCTCCAGCTGCAGTGAGAGTGTGTCTTCCTCACCAGCCAGGTCCTCTGGCAAAGTCCTCAGCCAGTGCTTTAGAGCTACTTCCCACAAATCAGAAACTCACTGTGATTCCAAAAATGTTTCTGAGCCCTGGACACCTGACCCCAAAACATTTTCATCTTTCTCCCAGACCTCCTTTGAAGGAGCATGTGTAACAGTGTGCTGAAAGACGTTGTTGTTTTTTTTTTTTTTTGATTTTAGCATATTATTTCCTGTATGAAATATGTTTTATATAATCTCCTATTATTTTTATCTTATGTTTTGTATTGTTGATAAATCCTTTTTGTCCTCCCAAGATGTCCTATTGTAAAATCACTTATAAGATATGACTACTCTTTATGCTATTACTTTATATGCCATTTGGTAATAAATAGTAAATTGTTGATGATATGATTGACTGGTGTGCAGTCCAGAGCATGTATGAATAATCTCATAAAACAGTATCACAGCCATTAAGCTAAACTGTTTCATTTTTTTGAAAGAACGACACATACTTTGGAACAGTTGTCAATATTAATTTGTTGAAAATATTTAATTTAAATAAACGTTTTGTACCATGACTGTTCTGTCTTTTGAAATATAGTTTTGCAAAAAGAAAAGGTTTCCAAGCGAGACATAAATATTACATCGAGTGCTACTTGCGATATTGATGTAAATGTTTTCTACATCAACTTTTTTATTTTAAAAAGTTGTTATCTGGTAGGGATGGTTTATTTCATTTTATGAGTTATGCTAAAGAGATAAATCCAAATTTTACACATTGGAACCTGCTGTTTTTATTGACGATGAAAGAAAATGTCAACTCATGACCTACATGTAGAACAATTTTCTCCTCGTGATGACTTTACACTCGTAAAGTGGAATGAGGTGACTATCAGGCTGTCTGAAGAATGAAAGTAAGTTTTGTCTACTTGTTTGCTTATGTAAGACTGTCACAGCTAATTTGTTTTGTTTTGTTTTGTTTTGTTTTGTATGTTTAGTGGAGATGGGGTTTCGCCATGTTGGCCGGCCTGGTCTCGAACTCCTGACCTCAAGTAATCCACCTGCCTTGGCCTCCCAAAGTGCTGGAATTATAGGCGCGAGTGTAGTGGCAGGTGCCTGTAATCTCAGCTACTTGGGAGGCTGAGGCCGGAGAATTGCTTGAACCTAGGAGGCGGAGGTTGCAGTGAGCTACGATCGCACCACTGCACTCCAGGCTGGGCGATGGAGTGAAACTCTGTAAAAAAAAAAAAAAAAAAAAAAAAAAAAAAAGACTCACTTTTTTTCTTCTTTTTGAAATAATCTGGAAACACACCTGTGTTTATGGATATGCTGTGGAAATATATCACAGGCTCTCAGAACTCACTGGGACATTGTGGAGAAGGCAGGAGAGCACACAGAGTAATGATAAAAGGATGCAAATCTAGTGAGGATTAGGAGCAACATCCCAGCCAAAAAGCACTGGAAGAAACTGAGGATGACTCAGTCCCTGTGCAGGTCACCTCTGTCTGGCTTTTGTCTATGGGGAAGCAGTTGTAACTTGCTGAAGTTAAGGGCAGCTGTGTGTTTTCCCAGGCCCTCTGGGCCAAGGAGTGGGTCTTGGGAGAGCCCAAATGGGCATGCATGTTCCCTTCAGTTTTGATCCTAATCTATAGTCATTACTTTAATAGCACTTTATAGGTATACAGAGCTTTACGGAAAGTTTTATGGGCTATTTCTCATCCACAGCCCCAGGTGGGGCCTGTCATCCACCCACCACGTTGTGCAGCAGGGGACATGGAAGCCCAGGGTGGGCGTGGGCGAAGGGTGGCTGGCTCGTGTGGCCCTGTTACCTGGGTTTTAGCATCGTCAGATATGTGTTGGCAGCATTAGTCAGTCTCACTGCTGGGGTTGGTGCTGGCTGATTTTTCCCACTTTACTATGGCATGGAGTCATATGAGGTCTAGTTCATACCCATCACGGCTCAGGGAAAGAAAGAAAGAGGAGAGGAAATCATAGGCCAGAGTGAGATGATGTTGAAGACCTTGCTATCCAGGCCGGTGGCTGCGGCCGTGGTCCGTGCCAGTCTGCAGAGTCACCAGCTGCCTGGAGCTCCTGTCTAGCAGTGCCTGCCCGGCACATCATCCTGTCACTGCCTCACGGGCAGGTTTCATTCCAGGACACACTGTGGGGGCATGGTTTCTGTCTCTGGGAAGGCAGGAAGCAGGCTGACAACCGGGCCGCTCTTCCACTGTGCTCAGCTGCGGGTGAGACAGTCGTGCCCAGGAGCCAGGGGCATCTTTGAGTTTTAGTTGCCCATTCTGGGCACATCGCTGCCTCTAGTGCAAAAAATATGTCTTGCTTTAGCCAATGGGAATCGATGGCAATGCACAGTTAGAAGTTCCTTTTCTGAATCCTATGTGCTGCCGTTCCACTCTTTTCCCTAAGGTCCCTCAGCACCGGCTCGTTGCCCAGGGCACACAGCACCAGGGTGGGTTCACTGTGACTCCCACTCTGGGTCCCTCGTTGTGCAGGATCCTGGGAGGGGCCTAGTCATGTGTTCACATGGCCACTGGTTTGTAAAACTGTGCAAAAGGAAAATGCTTTTGTATTCTTTAAGAGTTCCCCACCCCCTGCCCCAATTGTGCAAGCCATAAGCCTCAGAACACCAGGGTCAGTCCCCATGCGAGCACCCCTGTGATTGACCCTGTTCTTTCCAGCAGCCTCTCACACAGCCCTTGCCTGCTGCAGTGTACCCTACCACAGGGAAGCCTGTGGGGCCCGGGAGATTCTTGCCTTCTCTCTGCTCCTGTGTTTTCACCAGAGCTAATCCTTGATTCCCTGACCTGGGTGACCCTCACTTCCGTCACCATCTGGTGACATTGCACTCACTGTCCTAGTCCAACTCAGACACGCCCAACCTCGCTCAGCAGAGGGGCCAGTCACTGTCCTCCCCAGGCATCCACAGGACTCGGGCGGACCTTGGTTACCGCACTCACCGCCAGTCCTGGAACCATCCGCCCTGTGCACTCTCTCCCGCAGGTGACCCACAGAGGCTGCTGGAGAAACAAATGATGAACATATAGATTAAAAGATCACCTGGGATGCCTTGTAGGTATGCCAGTTAATCTTGGTGGTAAAGACCTGAATGAACCCTTCTCTGTCCCTAACTTTACCTTCCATTTCCCTGGAAACCAAGACCCTGGGGCCTTTGTGTGTGTCCTTCTTGGGGCTCTGAAGCTGGGTCTGATGTGGCCACGACTATTCTTCTGCACCCACTGGAGCGTAGCCTGGCAGAACTGGGGTGGGAGATGGGCACCGAGACACAGGGAGAGCACTCCTCTCCCACCCCAGCGTGGAGCAGCAGAAGAGGGCTGAGGGCAGAAGATTGCTGTCATCGCTCTCGCCTCCCTTTCCTTTTGAGGAGGCTGTGCTCCTGGTTTCATCCCAGTGAAAGGAATTTGGAAGGGACGGGTAGGAGGGAGGAAGGAGGAAGGAAGGAAGGAAAAAGAAGAGAGAGACATCTATATAAATCTACTTAGCTGTCTGTCTATATATCTATCATCTATCCGTCCATTCACCCCATCTCTCTGTCTTTCCTTCTTTAATTATCCTTCCATCCACTCCTTAATCCGTACACACCCATCCATCAATCCAGCCAGTCAGCCTACCTTTTTCTCTTTCTTTATTTCTTCCTTTCTCTCCTTTCTTTTTTCTTTTCCTTTCTCTTTTTTCTTTTTCTTTCTTTCTTTTTTCTCTTCTTTTCTTTTAATTTTTTCTTTTTTTCTTTCTCTTTTTCTCCTTTCTTCCTCTCTCTTTTCCTCCCTCCCTCCCTTCTTTCTTTCTTTCTCTCTTTCCTTTCTTTCTCTTTCTTTCTTTCTTCCTTTCTTCCTTTCTCTCTTTCTCTCTTTCTCTCTTTCTTTTTTCTCTATTCATCCATCAGCCTACCCACTCGTATACCTGTACATCCGGCCAGCCAGTCATACATCCTCCTACCCACCCACACTTCCATTCATCTATCCCATACCTTACCCGCCTTCTCACCTGCCCGTCTATTATCTATCCATCCATCCATCCATTTATTCACTGATATTTCAATTCTCAAAAGGGACATATAGTGTTTGTCAGAAGTATAGAAAAAAATAACATCATAAAGAAAAAAAATAAGTCATCGATTGTCCACAACTTAGAGACATTAATGGTAACACTTTGGGTATCTATCTATCAAGCCCTTTTTTCTTTTTTCTTTTGATGTAGATATAATGCATATATACATATCTTCTGTAATAGACATTTTATCCATTAATATTAAATAAACTTTTTTCTATGCCATTAAATTTCATTTTTCTGCAAAAGATGTTCTCTTCCTAGTTGAAAGATTCATATAAAAAAACTGGGGCGGGGGGAGAAAAACCACCCACTCCGTGACCTTTTATCAATACACTTGTGTTTGTACACTGAATTCCCTAGTCCCACATCCATGCACACATGCTGTGAACATTGTGTAGCTATAGATGCCATTTGCATTCAGCTTTCTCCATTCAACATTCTGTTGTAGAAGTTTTACCACATTCATATCCATCTTAATTTTTATCATTTTTGATGACTGCAGAATACCGCAGTGAATACACGGAGCTTTTGACCATCCCTTTGCTATCAGATCACTAAATTGTTGCTCTTTTGCCGTTTCAACAGCACCGCAGTGAGTCTATTGGTTTGCACTCGCAGCTGGATTCCCAGCAGGAGGTCACTGGGTCTAAGCGCATGAGCATATTTGCAGGCTTTGCTTCAAATGGTTCATTGGTTTCCCAGAGTCTCAATTGATTGTCGAAGGAAAAATGACTCCATTCCATTCCCAGAATGAACTCACTTTTTCTTAACGGGAAGAATTAAAGTCTGAAGACTATTTATAAGACTGCCTGAAATCTGACTGGGCTCTGTTGCGTCACTTGTCCTGGCACCTCCGCCTTCTCCTGCGCTTCCTGACGGCTTCCAATAGCAAAAAGCATCCCTTTTCCCAGACACCACCGCGAATGACACACTCTTCCTTGGCTTCTGACCCATTTCTACTGCTCTCAGCCCAAGACGTGTGAAAGTGGTTTTTATCCTGAGTTTAAGCATCAGCCTCTTATATGGGGCAAAGGATTGCTCTGTGAGTTACCGAGGCAACTGGATTGGTCCTCCCAGGTCTCCCAGGTACACGCGCCCATGCTGCTGGCTGCATCTTCAGGTCGCTCGGAGCTCCTGATACAGGGGGAGGATGCCCGAAAGCAGCCGGGATCTGGGGGCACGGTCTGGCCCTACCCATCCCTGGATTTTAACTGGGACTTGGGTAAATCCCTGAACCGGTTCTGTCATCTAAGGAGGTAGTGAGTGGATTCATATGCATTTTAGAAATGGCAGAGTTTTATGTGAATGCGTAGGAGAGCTATTGCCTATTTTGGAGTTCTTGAGATCATTTAGATGTTTTTAGGCCTGGAGGTGGGTACTAGCTTGAAAAATCCAGAGCCATGTGTTCAGCCATTGTCACATTGGTATGGATTGTGAGGCAGAAATGAGGGGAGAGGACCCCCTGAGTAAACCTAATGTGGATTATAGAGGAGCTCTGTCCGTTTCCTTCTTTGGCCACAGAACTGGGATTGAAAGAGACCATTTGGGTCCTTTTTAGCCCCTTCTCCTTCCTCTAGTGAGGACGGCCTCTTTGCCATTTTTGGCAGATGGGCTTCTACTTGGTTGGAGAATCCTGAAAAGAAAGAGGGATTGCTTTCTATAAGCTAGTCTAACAAGCTCCATCATCCAAAAGTCCTTCCTTCCATCTCACCTAAGTCCCTTCTGCCGCAGTCCAGGTCCACGTCTGCTGACGTCATCTGCGGAGGTCGGAGCAATCCTGGTTCCTGAAGGCTGGCAGTCACCCTTCTTTCCCCTGGGGACTGTGTTTGAGGCTCGAGTAGGGCCTGTGGTTTCCTCCAGACCCCCTCTCTGGTCTGCGTTCCCCTTAGAGGCCGAGTGTTGCATGGATGTGGGGGTGGGAGGGAGGAGATAAGGCTCATTACAAAAGACTGGGACAGGAAAGTGGGGTTTCAGCAGCGGATGAGAGGCGATGCTCTGCAGGTGCTTCTGGAATGTTCTGCATGTAGGTGTGGGGTGTAGTCATTTCTCAGAGGCTCATGCTCACTCCTGGTTCAAATGGTGATTGGTTCCCCATCCCTGGCCACTGTCCTTTCTTACGGTCACGCATCTCTATCTATCTGAGGGGCTGTGGCGTGGCGCGGGTCTGGGACAAAGTTGAAGGGAGGACGATAAAACATGGACAATATTCCACCCAGAAAAGTCACGGTTTCTGATGAATGGAAGGTCTGCAGCCTCCAGGGGCCTCAGGGAGGCTCGTCATTGGGTTTTAGATGTTCCAGTGTTGACACCTGCGAGGTAAGGCTGTGACTTCCAGGCCTGAGAGGTCATGCAAAGTGGGTGGGTAGCCAGAGGCATCCCTGGGTTCCTGCTGTCTCAGCACAGTAGCTGGTGTTCCCATCCTATCAGAGACCCCGAGAGGGCATCGTAGCTCCTCCATCCCCATCCCTGGGAGCCACAGAACTTTCTTTTTCTTTATTCCTTTCCCTGAAAAACAGCAGCACCGGCTCCCACAGGTCAGGGCACCACGAAAGTCACAGAAACCATGAAACATCATAAGATCTGCAGGAGAGAGGAGACTCTAAGGGATCCATCCTGCCCTCCCGTCAGGCCATTCGGAGGCATCCAGAGGTAAACAGCAGAGTTGCATTGGGCCAGAAAGAACCAAGGCTTGAAATTGGAGATTGTCATCCCTAATCAAGCTCTGTAACCTTGAAACATAAAATCACGGACTGTTTAGGCTGGCGGGAGTCACTGTCAAGTCCAGATTTGATGGAAGAGGAAATGGAGGCCCAGAGAGGGAATGGTGTCCTCCCCAGGGCACGAAGCAGAGAGGAGAAGTCGGTGAAGGATTGTGGGGGGAGCGTGGGTGGTAGGGAGAGAGCTGGGGAGGTGGGATCCCCCAGGGCCAGGCTGAGAGGCACAGGGCTGTGGAGAGAAGCCGCCAAAGCCAAGCTTTTGGAAGGGCTCAGCTGCATCAGGGTCTCAGCAGGGGCAGGGGCTGGCAGCACAGCTCCAGAGGTGTGGGGTGAAGCAAGGAAGGGGCCGGGAGTGCAGGCGGGAGGGGATATTGAAGCTTAGGGCTTCCATGTATTTAGGAGACTTCCCAAGGCCTTGGCTGTCATGCTGCTTGAAGCCCAGCTTGTCTCCATGGGTGCTGGCCCAGGACAGCAGGGCTGAGAACAGGCTCCAGAGGAGGGGGTGTCCCAGTGTGCACCTGCGGGCCACTGTGGGAGGGAACAGGTGGTGGCTTCTGACAGCCCGGGCTGGCATAGATGGGTCCAAGGAGCCCACCCCGACATCCCCAGCACTGTAGGCCCCTCGGTCGGGTTTCTGCTGCACTGTGACCAGGATTCAGGGCCCTAGTAGGCGGCGCGTGGTCCAGGGCACCTGGCAGGGCAGACAGAGCTGGGGGCGGCAGAACCAGCACATAGTACTCCAGTCTCCAAGGAGGAGGAAGGCTCGCAGGAGGGGCTGGAGAAGGCCGAGGAGCAGTGGCTGCTGAGTGTTTTCCTGCCCATGGGAGCTGCTGTGACCAGGAGCAGGAGGATGTGGCCGGAGCCCAGTGTTTCCTGCCTGATAAGCCGGCCCCTCCCTGCAGAGCCCTGGCCGCCCTACCTTCGAGCCTGCTGAGAGCCCTGCCCAGGGAAGGGCTGGCCCAGGAGGAAAATCACTTCTCCAGATTAGCTTGCTCCGGCCGGCCTTCCTTCCCCACCCTGTCCCAGCAGCCTCAGGAAGCCGACGGGGGCCCAGCAGTCCAGAGGTCCCTGCCTCAGAGCACTCGGCCTCTCTGAGGCCCCACCACCCCGGTCCCCCAGAATGGATGCCTTCTTGCTCCAAAATCAACCACTTTCAAGGATAGTAGTGACCGCACATCATTTGTCTTTATCAGACCCCTACCTAGCATTTGGCCTTAGAAAACTGGTGTCTTTATTCACGAACAGTCCATGGACCAGCCTCCTTCCACCCGGTCAGTTGTTGTCTCTATGTCCATCTTGGAAGGGCATCCTCTGAGCTGAGGGCTGTGGGCTTTGGAGGCAGGCTGGCACAGAGAAAAGGCAGGGGCTGGCATCCTGGGACCCCAACGCCACCCCGGCTCCGCCCTGAGCTGTGTGGCCTGGATGAGTTCCCACCCCTCCCTGAGCCTCGCTGCCTGTCTGTTACTGGAAGGGCTGAGCCACATGGGAGCTTAGGGTCTCCCTCCCTTCCAGAAGCATCAGGAATGACGAGGGGTGCTGGGCACTCCGGAGGGCGGCCCAGAGTCCCAGTCCCTGCTGAGGAAGAGGGCCGCAGCCAGAGGAGAGCTCCCCTTTTCAGTGTCATCTTGGGCCGACCCTCTGGTTTTTCCACTCTCTGTTCTGCCCCTCTAGGGCCAGTCCCGTCTCCTGCCCTGGGGGATTGGGATGTGTGGCTCCAGCTTGGGGGTGGGGAGGTGCACAAGATGGAGGGACAAGAGAGGGGCCGGTCAGGGGGCCTGTGGGCTGGAGAGATGCCTGCAGCATCTGCCAAGTGCCCTAGCTGTGAAATAAGGACTGAGGTCGTGGGAGACTAGAAGCCCGCTCAGAGGCACAGTGGCAGATGTGAGCTTCCCCAGGGCTGCACCAGCTCTCACACAAGCCTCCTGCCGCAGCACAGCCTCCAGGGGGCCCTGGGCCCACGGGACTCCCCCCAACCTGTAGGTGGGCCCCACCTTCCCTACAGACCTGCCTTCTGAGCCCCACTGACACAGGCACTCCCGCCTTCCTCAGGGAGTTGGCTGTTGGTAACAAAAGGTACATGAAGGGAGTGTTTACCGGCCAGAAAAGATGAACCTGTGCTTGCCTTGGGGACAACACTGGCACGTGTGTCCCTAAGAGCTGACTGCACAGGCACATTGGAGAGCAGGCGGCAGCTCTGTCCTTCGAATCCGCGAGGTGCGGCCTCACTTCAGGATTTTATGCGACCCTCACGGCAATCCTCACGCAGGCATGCTTCTGTCCTTTCACAGGTGGCAAAGCTGAAGCTGAGGCCAGGAGAAGGGCCGAGGGAGCCACGCAGCTGGGTGTGCCGGGTCTCCATCCATGGAGCAGCACACACATGGCTAGGGGGTGGGAGCCTGGCCCCCGGCTCCCTTAGTCTCTCCCTCTCTCCTGCCCGGGTTCCTGCCCAGGAGGGGCAGCCATCTCTCGGGCTGCTCCCGGATGTGAGCCTCCCTCAACCGCAGCTGAGTCTGGGGTCCTGAAACAGCCAATGGGTGGCCCAGAGGCAGGCAGGGAGTTCCCGGTGCAGTGAGACCATCTGCACCCAGGGGTTGGGCACTGGACTGCTCCCACTGCCTGTGTCTCCCAAGCATGGAGGGGAGGGTGAAGGAAGGTTGGGGTCTACTTAGGCCTTTTCATCTAATGCTCTGTGGGGCTGCCCAGTGTGTGACCTTGGGCAAATTGCTTTCCCTTTCTGGGTCTCAGTAAATTAAGAGGCAGGACTCGACAGTTTCCAAGAGCTGGAATATTCCTGGTTCTCTGAGTCTGTGAAAAGGGAGCAAGGAAAAGGGGAGGGTCCCCTCCTCTCTGACCCTGGCCTTGGCATGGGGTGGTCTCTGGGGAGGTGGCAGCTGGGGGGTGACCTGGGTGGGAGTCCCACTGTGCACAGCCGTGGCAGGGTGAGCCTCAGGTGCTGTGCATGGCTGGGCTGGAGCCACAGTTACTGCATCCAGGCAGGGAACACCTCCCATGACACCATCTCCATCCTGCCTCAGCTGCCCTTGGCTGCTGCCCCACCTTCTGTCACCAGGCCATGGCAAGAGGCCCCCAGACACCTGGCCTGGCCCTGTTCCCATGCATAACCGGCCCTGGCCCCACCTCCTGGGAACTCTGCCCTGCCTTGCCCACATCACCCGATCCCTCCACCCCTCCACCTTGGGTGTTGGGCTGGACGGGATGGGGCAAGAGGCCGCTGTCATCTGAGCCCAACCTTGTGGATCCTCATGTAACCCTGGCACTCAGGAGCACCCTCCCTGCCAAGCAGGGCCCGGTGTGAGGCTGCTGCTGGTCTCCTGGGGGAGGCAGGGGCTCCGTGCCCTAGGGACTCCCAGATTCCATGCTTTGAATCCTAACATGACTGTCCGCCCCAGACAGTCACCCTGTCACTCACTGGCTATGACCCTGAGTCTCCCCTGTCCCATCCAGCTAGAGAGATAATGCTTCCAGAAGATCTAACAGCGTTTCCTTTTTACTTAAAAAGTTTTATCTGCCCAGTCCTGCCAATAAGGTAAAGCTTAAACTTCACAGGGGGACATTCAAGGCCTTTTACAATCCAGTCCCAACTTACCTGGCCCTCATCACCTTACACAGTTCCCACAGCACACTGTGGGTTCTGGGCATTGCCAGTTTCCAAATAGGATATGTTTCCTCATACCCCAGTGCCTTTGCATAAGCTGTTCCCTCTGGAGTACCTTTCCCCACACCTTTTCTCGGTAGGTTCCTGCTCCTGTCTCAGGACCCAGCACTGTGCTCCGCCTCTCAAAGAGCCTTTGCAACAGCCCTCCACCCGCTTAAGCCTACCCACGCCCAGTCTCCAGCCATGCAGTTTGCAGGCCCATTTTCTGTACATTCTCACAAGCCTCTCACATAGCTCTCACAGCGTCATGATGCAAGCTCTGTTTTTAAGTCTGTGTCCTCCCACTAGTCTGGAAATGTATTTATCTGGGAAAGGCATTTTATGTATCTTTCATGTCATGGGGCCTGCTTCATGCCAGGCACATAGTAGGCGTCCAATCAATGCTTGTTGGAGGGTTGAATAGCTACCCAGGGTGCAAACACTGACTGGTCCGCCCTCTGCTCAGCATGTGATCTTAGATCATTTGTTTCATTTCTCTGTGGCTCAATTTTTCTATCTGTAAATTGGTGCTACTTTTTCGGTCGGGAGGTTTCGGATTATGGTGATAGAAGCAACGGGAATGGCTTAGGAGAGGGCCGAGGGTGAGATGTTAATTCCTAATACAATTTCCTCTCAGTGATCCCTGGAAAAGTTTAATTCTTCACTGGATCCCTGCCACTTCCTGGGCTGTGTCCATACCCCACCCTTTCCATCAGTCAGGAATGCTATTTGTAACACTGTCCTCACCAAAGTGTGTGATTAGGAAGAAAATATGTGACACATATGGACACACACACACTTACAAAATCTGGCTCTCCTGTTGACCCCATTGGGACAGATCCTGGCGGGGCTGACACTGATGATTCATGTTAGGATTTATCTCAGTAAGGAGTGAGCTGCTCACTCTGTAGTAATAAGGTTGCTAAGTTCTCTTTGGAAGTAAAGTGGCACTTTGGTCAGTTATTCTTCCAAGCCCAATTACAAACCTTTTATTGTTAAATATGTTGTGTAGGTACACGTAGGAGACCTGGAAGTACAGAGACACAATGAAGAGAAAGTGTGCAGCGGGAGATTCCCCTATCTCTCACCATGCAAAGACATCTTTTGTTAATATCCTGTTGTATTGCTTCTAGACTTTTTTTTTTCCAGATGTGTGTGCTTATGTAAATATCTTAACTTTCTTTTAGAATGTTGGGTTTGCATTGTTTTGGAAACTTGCTTTTTTTTTTTTTTTTTTTTGAGGTAAGAGGGTGTGATGGTTAATACTGAGCGTCAACTTGATTGGATTGAAGGACACAAAGTGTTGATCCTGGGTGTGTCTGTCTGTGAGGGTGTTGCCAAAGGAGATGAACATTTGAGTCAGTGGGCTGGGGAAGGCAGATCCACCCTTAATCTGGTGGGCACAATCTAATCAGCTGCCAGCAAATATAAAGCAGGCAGAAAAACATGAAAAGGAGAGATGGGCCTAGCCTCCCAGCCTACATCTTTCTGCCGTGCTGGATGCTTCCTGCCCTCACACATCAGACTCCATGTTCTTAAGTTCTGGGACTCGGACTGGCTCTCCTTACTCCTTAGCCTGCAGACGGCCTGTTGTGGGACCTTGTGGTTGTGTGAGTTAATATACATATTAATTTATATATATTATATATAATATATATTAATATATATCATATATATGAGTTTATTAAGTATATATATGTATCTCATATATACATATGAACGAGATCTCTCTCTCTCTCTCTCTAATATATATGTTTTATATATATTAGAGAGAGAGAGCCTGACTAATACAGAGCGTCTCGCTCTGTCACCCAGGCTGGAGTGCAGTGGCGCCGTCTCAGCTCCCTGCAGCCTCCACCTCCTAGGCTCAAGCGATCCTCCTACCTCAGCCTCTTGAGTAGCTGGGACTACAGGTGTGTGCCACCATGCCTGGCTAATTTTTTAATTTTTTGTAGAGACAGAGTCTTGCTATGTTGCTCAGGCCCAGGCTGGTCTTGAACTCCTGGGCTCAAGCGGCCTCCCAAAGTACTGGGATTACAGGTTTGAGCCACTGTGTTCTCACTTTCTAAATGTTAAGTTCTGTTATTCCATTGAATATCCGTTTCCAAAGAACATGTTTCCCACTCTGCTGACAGTCATCCGATCCCCTCTCTACGCAGCCAGTCAGCCCTGGTTGGAAAGGCCTCTCTGGCAGCCTGGGACATAGGGATGCCCACTTTCAATTCCATGCTGGGTACCCAGGAGGGAAGTGACTTGTCTGAGGGCTACAGGGTGAGTCAGCAGCTTGGCCCCAGCTACCCCGAGTGCTGGGAACTGGCCCCTGGTCGGCCTCAGCCTCTGACGTGTGCCGTCTTGCTCAGGGCGGAAACCTCTCTTCCTGAGGAGGAGGGGCAAAGGCCCCGGGGTGCGCCTGGCCTGGAGATGCCTCCCTTTGCTAGAAACTGCACAGGGGGCTTTGGTGGGCATTTTCCTAAGTGTGTCTCTCTTGTCCAGCTGGATTGTGGCCCTGCAGGATGTGGTCTTCCTGGCTCCTATGCCCCAAGGCGGAGCCCGGTCCAGCTCACTGCTGAGGGGAAGGGAAGTGCAGTTCAAAGGGGAGCGACCTAGGCCCAGTGCGCAGCTCTCCACCTGCTAGCTGAGACCCGCATGAGTCACTGCATTCCCCTGAGCCCCGGCTTCCTCATTTGGAGGAATTGGGATCCTGAGACCCCCTCACCCAGTGGAGAGGTGCATTGACTTTCACACTGTGGTCAAATGACTCAAAGCAACTGCTTGCTCCATAAATGGGCACTTTTCCTCCTGCTTTGTCCTGTCATTGCCCATCTTGGAATCCCAGGGGCTTCCAAACAACAGGACCAGAGCTCAGTGTCTCAGTCTTATATTCAGGGCCCTTGGCCACATTCCCCCACTAATGATTGTTGGCACCAAGACAGGCTTGGTAGAGGGCACGTGGCACCTTGGTAAGCATGCGGTGAAAAGACAGGAGGGTACACTGTGCGAAGGCAGCTTTGAGACAGGTCTCTGAGTTCCGATTTTGAACTTGGTGCACAGGAGCTCCCCAGTTGCCCCCTTACACAGAAATTCTGGAACCCATGGCTCCCCCTGGCTCCCCCAGGCAACCTGTCTCTGACCACTGCCTTTAACTATCTTCCAGTCTCCTCCCGCAGTCAGCCTCTGCCTAGTTCAGGGTCAGCCCTGCCCAGCCTCCCTCCCAGGCCTCCTGTGCCCGAGTCCTGACTCTTCTGTGATGGGTTCTGCTTCTGTGTTGGGGGGTATGATCTCCTTATGGATTGAGTGTGGGATATTTTGGCCTCCAGACTTGATCAAACTTCCTAGAAGAGGAGAACATTGACCAGTGTGCAGGGTGATTTAGGGAAAAGAGTGGACGTTTAGGTCCGCTGGGCCTGGGGTAAACCCCAGTCAGTTGCTTAGTAGCTAGGGAACAACAGAAATTACCCAGTTCTTATCCATAAAATGAAGATAATGAAATGAAATGCCTGACCCATGGTAGCTACTCAATATCAAGAGAGAGACTACATTCATTATATTATTTTTGTATCCTCCTCTGTGCCTTGCACATTCCAGGGCTTCCACAAATGCTCATGAAATGTGGAAGCTGCCCACTATCAATGTGGCAGCTAATGTGACCAGCTGGGTCACTGTGAATGGCTGGACCATTGAAAATGACTGGATCAGTGTGAATGACCAACTCAGTGTGATCGACTAGATCAGTGTGATGACCGAGTCAGTGTGATCAAATGGATCTGTGTGATTGACCAGGTCTGCATGATCAATTGGATTAGTGTGAATGACAAAGTCAGTGTGGTTGACTGGATCAGCGTGATCGAGTGGGTCTGCACGGTTGACTGGATCCGTGTGATCAACTGGACCTATGTGATCAACCAGCTCTGTGTGATCAACTGGATCAGTGTGAATGATGGGGCCAATGTGATCAACTGAGTCAGTGTAATCAACTGGATCAGTGTGATTGACTGGATCAATGTGATTGACTGGGTCAGTGTGAATGACTGGATCAGTGCAATTGACCAGATCAATGTGATCAACTGCATCAGTGTGATCAGCTGGGTCAGTGTGTTTGACTGAGTTAGTGTGATTGACTGGGTCAGTGTGATCATCTGGATCAGTATGAATGACCAGGTCAGTGTGATTTACTGGATCAATGTGATCGACTAGATTAGTGTAATCAACCAGGTCAGTGTGATTGACCAGGTCAGTATGATCAACTGGATCAGTGTGATTGACTGGATTAGTGTGTTTGACTGAATCATTGTGATTGACTGGGTCAGTGTGATCACCTGGATCCGTGTGAATGACTGGGTCACTGTGATTGACTGGGTCAGTGTGATTGACTGGATCCGTGTGAATGACTGGGTCACTGTGATTGACTGGGTCAGTGTGATCGCCTGGATCCGTGTGAATGACTGGGTCACTGTGATTGACTGGGTCAGTGTGATCGCCTGGATCCGTGTGAATGACTGGGTCACTGTGATTGACTGGGTCAGTGTGATCGCCTGGATCCGTGTGAATGACTGGGTCACTGTGATTGACTGGGTCAGTGTGATTGACCAGATCAGTGTGGTTGACCGGCCCATGACTGGCACCAAAGCAGGCCCGCCTTTGGCCTGCATGAAGTGGGCAGTGCCACCTAGCAGCATTTTTGGACCTGAGTCTGAGCTTCTTTTCCACACTGACCTCAACCCGTTCATAGGGTCCTTCCTGTGCCCAGTTTCTGAAAAGTTTTCAAAAACTGCTTACAACAGTTTGGAGTGTGGTATTTTTGGGGATGAAGATTCACGAGGAACCCAGGAAGTGGAGTTTCCTGTGGGAAAGGCCGCAGTCCTCACATCCCTTAAACTGGCATTGAGGTGTGACATGGGGGACCTAGGTGGGAATCCAGGCCCTGTGATGCGACCTGCACTGCCAATAACCAAGACAGTGACTTTGGACAAATTCCCTCCTTCCTGTTTTCCTTTTCCTCAGCCTGAGGTGGCTGAGGTGGGTTACCCCTAGGATTCCAAAGCTCTAATATTTTAGGACCCCAAGGTCACAAAACCTTCTAGTCTCAAATAAGTTATCAAATTAATATTTTATTCTAAAATTTCAGAAGAGTAGTAGTGACTATGTGGGTTGAGGGAAGGTTACCATTGAGTAATGGCTGGTTGCATTAATTAATTGATTTCTTTACTTAGTTGTTTATTCAAGTCTTCATTAATGTAGTGTTCTGCGCCTTTGTGGCAGGTTAAGAATGGTTGAAAATGGCTTGTCACTCCCTGAGCTAAGAGGTGTGCCTTATTTTCCTACCTTCTTCCCTCTGGGCCAGGCCTTACACTGCTTTGATGAATAGCGTGCATTGGAAGTGATGCTCTGCCTGTTCTGACCCTTTTCAGAACTGTCAGCTTCTGTTTCCTCCTTCTTAGAACCCAACTGCCATGTTGTGAGGAAGCCCCAAGCAGCCACATGGAGAGGCCCATGTGGAAGGGAATCAAGGCTCCCTGTCAACAGTCTCTGTCAACAACCAGCATCAACTTGCCACCATAGAGGTCAGCTATCTTGTAAGTGGATCTTTCAGCCCCCTTTGGGCTGCCCTAGCTGATGGCATGTAGAGCAGAAATGAGCTGTTCACATGAACCCTGCCCAAATTGCAAAATTGTGATTGTTGTTTTATTTATTATTAATATTTTTTGAGATAGATTTTCACTCTTGGTGCCAAGGTTGGAGTGCAGTAGCACCATTTTGCTCACTGCAACCTCTGCCTCCTGGGTTCAAGTGATTCTCCTGCCTCAGGCTCCTGAGTAGCTGGGATTACAGGCACACACCACCAAGTCCAGCAAATTTTTGTATTTTTAGTAGAGACAGGGATTCATCATGTTGACCAGGCTGGTCTCGAACTCCTGACCTCAGGTGGTTCACCTGCCTTGGCCTCCCAAAATGCTGGGATTGCAGGAATGAGCCACCGCACCAGCTGTGATTGTTGTTTTAAACCACCGAGTTCTAGGATAGTTTGGTATGCAGCAATAAGTAACTAGCACAGACAGAGCTCATGCTGGCATATGGGAACACGAAGATGAAGTCCTATGTCTTAGCCCAGGTTCCTCCTCAAAAACAGAACCCAAGACACAGGTTTACTCATAGTGTAGAGTTTCTTTGGGAAGTGATCCAGGAGTAGCAGGAATGAGGACCAAAGACAGAAAGACGGAGAAGAAGGAAAAGCTAATATAAGGTGTATCCCTGAGTTGTCCACCACTGTGATTGACTGGGACTTGGTCCCTCTGGGACCTTTTGAGGAACATAGAGCTATAGCTCAGAATTGTCCCCCTAGTGGGGTGTGGTGGCTCACACTTGTAATCCCAGCACTCTGGAAGGCTGAGACAGGAGGATCACTTGAGCCCAGGAACTTGAGACCAGCCTGGGCAATAAAGTGAGACCCTGTATTTACAAAAAAATGCAAAAACTTAGCTGGGAGGTGGGAACTCACTGCCCAGAAGGAGCCCATGCCTTCAGACACAGTTCCCCTTTTCAGAGAACTGTCAGCTTTTGTTTCCTCCTTCTTAGAACCCAACTGCCATGTTGTAAGGAAGCCCAAGCAGCCACATGGAGAGGCCCATATGGAGGAAAATCAAGGCTGTAGTCCCAGCTACTAGGGAGGCTGAGCTGGAAGGATAGCTTGAGTCCTGGGAGATGGAGGCTGCAGTGAGCTGTGATCGTGCCAATGCACTCCAGCCTGGGCAATAGAGCAACACCTTGTATCCAAAAAAAAAAAACAAAAATGTCTCCCTGAGGGAAGAAAGGGAGGAGCAGCTGGTCACAGGCTCCCATCTCCCATTGGCTGGGTCGTTCTGTGGAATGCTAAGCTCCCTGCACCCCCAGGATGTGCAGGAGAAGATGCCATGTTGGCTCCTGAAGGTGTCCCATGCTATGACATCAAAGATGTCACAGGAGAGGAAGCAGCAGACGTTTGGCATAGACTTGAGATGGTGCTGGCCACATGCAGTGGGAGGAGCCTACCTGGAATGCAGTGGCAGGAACCTACCTGGAATGCAGTGGGAGGAACCTACCTGGCCACATGCAGTGGGAGGAGCCTACCTGGCCACATGCAGTGGGAGGAACCTACCTGGCCACATGCAGTGGCAGGAACCTACCTGGAATGCAGTGGGAGGAGCCTACCTGGAATGCAGTGGGAGGAGCCTACCTGGAACAGTTTTCTGTGGCCTTGGCTGGAATCAGAGGTAAGGCCATAGAGGTGGGAGGGGGCTCGCAGAGGGATTGGGGGTGATAGGGACCTTTGAAGAGCTTGCAGTCTCAGGTTTCTGCTCTGCACATGAAGCCACCTGTCTATAACTGGCTGAGTCTGAAGGCAGGGGTTCCTTTTGGGCAGTGAGTTCCCACCACCACGTTCAGAGTCTGAACGTGAGTGTCCCCAGGACACCCATGATGCCTGGCTGGCCAGTTGAAACTGGTCGGTTAGGGCTTCCTGCAGAGTCCTGGGCAGGGCCAGCCAACTTTTACCTAAAGCTCTGTTCTTTTGCCAGAAAAGTTCCAAAGCCTTCGTCTACCTGTCTGGTCTAAACCCATTCACATAAACATCGGAGGCATTTGGAGTCCTCAGGAAAAATACGCTCAGGCCGGTTGACATGAGAAGCCCTGGGCAGTGCCACTTCCTCCACTTTGTGGGTCAAGGGAGGTGAATTTCCAGATTCTGTTGGAAACCTGAAACCCGCAGCAAGGCCAGCCTCCTGAGAAACACTTCTGAAATTATAGGGCCTGAATAACATAGCCTCATGGTACTGGAGGTTCAGATTAGGTTTAGAAAACCTGTGTTTCAGTTCCCAGGTGCTGGAAGCCATGTTCCTAGAATATTGAGCAGGAAGGACACAAGGTTATCTTGGTTCTCATTACAAAAATCTGGGCCCTGGGAAAAACCTGTGTTCTCTCAGTCTTTTGAGTAGGTAGAAAACTACTAAACAGGAAGCACCAGAAAGCCCTCTGAGTTCTCTGGGGGACACTTCTTAAGCAACACCATGAGGCGTGCTGATGATGAAAGGTTCATGGGTGAGATTCGAACTCAGTGCATTTTAGTAAGGCCAATGCCCTCCTGAGCCAAGTCAGAGGACATTGTTATTGGGGCAGGCATTCTGAAGAGGGTATTATGAGGATGGTTAACTTGTTTTGTTTTGCTCAAATTCCTCATTTGGCTTTTCATGTGCAAGTTCTCAGAGGAGAAGCTCTGCTTCTGGGTCCGGAATAGTTTTCCATCCAAGAGTGGACACTGTGGTCTTCCTCGGAGTCCAGAACAAAGGGGTACCTCATACCCAGGGGTCATTACACAGGTGGGCAGGGTGACGGACTTGCCCAGGGGCTATGTCCTTGGAGGCAGTGGATGGGGCAAGAGCCCTCATCTGGGGGGTAAAAGATGTGCTTCTGTTTGGGGTTCTCCCACTCTTAGTCAAGTGACCTTGATTAATCCTTCTACCTGTCTGAGCCTCAGTTTCCTTGTCTGTCACAGTTGAAGCATTCTCTGCCCTGCCTGTCTCACTGACCTCAGTCAAATACTGGGTGTGTGTGCATCAGCTCCCACAACCAAACGCTGGATGACAGGTGGAGCTGCCTCCAGGGCGACTGGATTAAGGAAGCAGTCTCTCAATCAATCTCTCCTCTGTTTTGCTTCCCTTTGACTGTTGGCTTCTTTCTCTCAATGCTGGAATCGCAGCTACAGGCTGCTCTGGCCTCCTGCAATCCTTAAAGCCTCACAACCAAAAGGAAGAGCACCCTGGCAGCAGTAGAAAGAAAACCCCCAGAATCACTCATCCTGGCTGGGGGTGTGGTGGGTGGGTTGTAGGTGGGGTACTTTGATTGGTCCAGTTTGGGCCATGTGCCCATGTCTGCTCCAATCACTGTGGCCCAGGGCAATGGAGCACGATGATTGGTCCACTTGGGAGAAGGCTCACCCTTTGGCCAGGGGGAGGCACTGTGGCTGGGAACCCCCATCAGAAACACCAGACTGCTCCCACTCTTTTAGGGTACTGATGTGTCTTTTCTGTATCCTTACATATGAGACCCATCCCAGTATCTGGCATGCAGTAGGCACTTTCTACATGTCTGTGGAATAGTGTTGCCAGGGAGGCTTCTGACACTCCAGAGTTACTTGAGTTAGACACCTGTTTCTGGACTTCACAGCACCCATCCCTGTTCCCAAGTACTGCTTATGTTCAATTGCTTGTTAGCGTCCTGCATTAAAACGTGAGCTCCTCAAAAGCGAGGACCTTGTCTGGCTTGTTTACTGCCAAGTCCTCTGTGCCTGACAGCCTCTGGTACAGACAATTGGTCAATTAATGTTTGTGAAATGAACGTCAACTGTCTGTGAGTCTCAGTGTCTTGACAGAAGGAGCCTGACTCTGCCCTTTCAGGTTGCCTAGTGCCTTCTCCATCCCTCTCCATCCTCAGTTCCAGTTTCTGCTCCTCTGGGTGCAGTTATGGCTTAATGTATGCCCAACAGCCAATTCTAAATACATTTCTGTGCCTTAGGTTCTGTTTTTTATAAACACTAGTGAGACCATTGCTTTGACAAAGGTGCTAAGATCTACAAACATTTATATTTGTTTAATCATCTTAAAAATGAGTACTTTTATCTTTAATGTTGAACTTTTTAAGTGAAGTTCCAATAGTATTTGCAGTAGTGAGAGGTGTTTCACCCGCACCAGAATGAATTCTCAAAAACTTTACTCTGCCAGAATTGGATGAATAAAGTGAACCATTATTGGAATTGATTGATGTTTCAATTGATGCATCTGGTGATGCTAAAACTGGCATTGTTTCACCATATGTGAAATTCTACTGAGATGCTATCCAATGAATGACCACTGCTTTATTTTCAGCTTACATATAAGAAAACTTAGAACACAGAGCAAGTTCGATTTTAAACTGCCACCTGCTCGGTTGCCCTTGTGCATGTTAAATTGTGGATTCTGGGTTCTGGACAGCCTTCTTCTTCTTTTTTTGTTTTTTTGAGATGATGTCTTGCTCTGTCACCCAAGCACTGGAGTGCAGTGGTGCAATCTTGGCTCACTGCAACCTTCACCTCCTGGGTTCAAGCGATTCTCCTGCCTCAGCCTCCTGAGAAGCTGGGACTACGGGCATGCTCCACCATGGCTGGCTAATTTTTGCATTTTTAGTAGAGACAGGGTTTTGCTATGTTGGTCAGGTTGGTCTTGAATTCCTTACCTCAGGTGGTCCACCCACCTCAGTCTCCCAAAGTGCTAGGATTACAGATGTGAGCCACCACGCCTTTCCTGGACAGGCTTCTTAAAGTTCCTGTGAACCTTTGAGGTAGCTGCTGACACTTTTTGAGAAGACTTCTCGGTAGTCAGTGGTATTGCTGTGGTTCTTGGCAGATGGTAGATGCAGAGAACAACTTTGTGCATGTTACAGTTTCATAATTAACTTTCTTAAAAAAGAGAAAGTCAATATATTTACATTTTCATTACTCAGGCATTTTCCTTTTCTGTTGAGTTCATTGCTACCAAAAGGGTTTATTGAAAAATGAAAATGCAGTGGCAAACAATAGCTAAACCACTGTAGCTTTGTAGCAAGTGGTAAGTAGCAAAGTCAATGCAGCAAGGCCATGGGGACTCCCCTCTGTGAACACTTCTTCCTCCCAGCTCCTGGACATACCGCCTATGTGCCTGGCTTGTCTCTCTCCGTTTTCCCACTGACCCCAGAGCATAGTGGCTTCATGCATCTTGCGGTTGGCTGAGGCGCTGAGCAGTTGGTGGGAGCAGAGGTGCTGTGTCCTTCTCTCAGCACCACCACCATGGGAAGAGCTGGCTCTCCTCAGTTACCTGTGTCTGCCTGCATTTCAGTATCTCAGGAATGGCCCGGGTGCTGTTTTTGAAGGGTTCCACTGAGTCAGGAGAGTGTTGGGAGGGAGAGACAGGTCAGCACTCTGCCTCTTCCAGTTGCAGCCTCAAGCATAGGTGAGAACTTGCTCACGGCATACCCCATGTGCCTACACACCAGGAGAGTCCCACACCATGAGATGCAGTCATGGCAGGAGCTGAAGCACACGTGGGGTGTTACCTACCTCCCCCAGCTTCTTTTAGAGCAAGTCTTCAGTGAACTCCACTAAACAATCAAAGCTGGGTGCACGCCAAAGCAGGCCCAACACTGGGATAACAGGAGTCACCCAGGACAGCCCCAGAGAACCCAGAATGTATAGTCCCTTTATCCACTGGCTGTAGCTGGTATTCTGGTTTCAGATGGATTTGAGGACAGTTTCCCAGTTTGGGGTCTCCACTCCTGGGTGGTGTGAGAGTTTAGGCCTTGAATGAGTAGGGGGCATGGGTGGGAAGTCCACTGTCCCACAGTTGTCTCAGTGTCTACCCAGTGTCTGCTGTAAGAAGGTGCTCCCTGCTGCTGCCTCAGGCAGGTGGGAGGGAGGAGTTTTCCCATGGGACCACCCATTTGCTATTCTTAGCTTGAGACAGAAAGCCCAGTTTTGACTTCCATGGAGGATGGGGCCCGAGGCTTTTCTTCCACTCACTGCTGTGGCTTCCCTCCACATTTCTGGCCCCTGTGACTCTCCCAACTCCTCCTGACCTCTTCATAAATACAGCTCAGCTACACACAAAACATATGTCTACACTGCACCACATCCGGGACTCCTGCAGATGCCAGCAGGGACTGAGGAAGGACGGTGGCTTCTCACGCTGGCTTGGAACCCCATCACCTGAAATGCAACTCTTCCAAAGGTCACTTCTTTCACTTACGGGTTTGGAAGGCCTTGAGATCCAGCTGGGCCTCCCCTCTTCTCCAACCTTGCCCCTCAGATGATGCCAGGCCCCCAGGCCTCCTCTGCTTGCCCTTGAACAAATGCCACCAAATGGTCATGGAAGTCATGTGAAGTCAGCCAGGTGTGGGTCTCTGGCACATGGCCTGAGAAGAAGCTGTACCCACTTGCCCCTACACCAACTCCCACACACGCATGTGAGTACACCCATCCACACTGGCCATGAGGGTGTCTGGGACCCTGGTGAGGCCCTAGACAGAATCCGATGGCAGCTCTCACACTTCCCTCAAGACCATAATTGTTTCATCCATAGAGTAGATACAGTTGTTCAAAAATGTTTATGGAATGAAAGAGGAAGGAAGGAATAAAAAATTTAAGAAACTCCCAGGACCTCCTTCCTCCATCCCAAGAGGTATTAGAAGGTTCATCAAGCTTCTTGGGGATCAACACACCTGGCCGTGGCATCAGGGTGAGATGGGAGGAGAGTCTCAGGTGCAGCTCCCAGTAGGGCTGCCTCCCCTGCTGGGGGCTCCTGTGTCCTGGACTTCTCTCCTGGGGCTGCAGAGGGCTGCTCTTCTCCTTCAGCAGGGCACCCCTTGCTAAGTCCCCCCAACCCCCTAAGGCAGCTGACTCTGCCTAGAAACACAGACACCAGGCGTACCTCAGGTGGCACAAGCTAGAAAGTAGGTGGCAAAGGAGAGATGGGCAGGATGAGCTAATGACACTGGCCTGCCTTATTGGGCACAAGGGGTGCAGCAGGCAAATGGCAGAGCAGGGCAGAGGCAGTCTCGGGCTTGGGAAGAGGCAGTATGTGGTGACCCCCTCACCGTTCTGATTTCGAGGGCCACGGTCACCTGTCAAACCAACAGCTCCAGGACATGTGCCACTGTTTGCGTAAGAGGAACGATGCCCCTAGGAAACAGCACGGAAGCAGGAGGGCTTCTGCTCTCTGCTGTGTGACTTCGAGTAGGTCCTTTTCCTCCATGAACCTTGAAACCCTTGACACATGGGAATAGCAAACCTCACCTTGTCTTTCTCCTAGGACATCTTAGTGAGAGAGGGACCTGAAACACCATCCCACAGCACCTCTACTCGACAGGAGAGAGAGTTGGGGCCCAGGGATGAAAGGGACACAGGCAGCATCACACAGCAGATCCACAGTAAAGCGGGCTCCAGGCCAGGTCTCCGACCTCTGGGACAGCACCTGCCCCCAGCCTGAGTCCAGACAGTGCAGATGTTCCTGGGAGGAAGAGTTTTCTAGTGGGCACATGGCTCTGGGTCCTCTTGCGGGAGACCTATGGGCTGGCCTGCGTGCAATGAAGCCTGTGGTTTAAATATCAGGAGGAAGAATCCTAGGATAGATTCTTGTTACACGGCATGGGATTCCCTGGAGGGCTTTGCTGGTGTGTGGAGCACCCTCATTCTTACCAGCTTGCACCCATGGGTGGCTCCATCTTCAGCAGAGCTCAGACTTGTCAGCATGTGACAAGTACCCCCAGAGCAAAGCTCCATGCTTAGCAGAGGTGCACAGCCATCAGGGGAAATCATTTGGATTGGATTTTAGGTGGTAGCAGGTGGTTTCCAAGACAGAGACCAGTTGATGGCATGGGTTTGTTTCTTTTAATCGTGAGAAGTCTCTCTGTGGGTTGGTGCTGAACTCACCACGCTGCACGGCTCATGGCTGTGGGTGACTGGTCCCCAGTCAGTCTCGTGTGGCAGTTGGGGCCTTCTACTTCCTTGCCTTCACTTTCTTTTCTTTGTTCGCTCTGTGGGGCTTCATGGCTTCCTCCTGGCCTGCGTGACTGGTGATGGGGGGCGGGATGGGGGTGGGGGCGTTGAGGTTCAGAGTTTTCTTCTGGAGCTTCAGGTCCAAGATGGCGAACGTGTTCTGGATCCTGCACTGCAGCAGCTTCTGCAGGAGCTCCATCTGGATGTGGATGACCTGGCAGACAAGGCTCTCCAACTCCTGAAAGGAATGGGGAGGGCCGGTGAGCGGGGTTGGGAGGTCTCACCAGATCTGGTTCTCAACTCAGCCCCTACTGCGGGTATGAGGATGTGTCCACTGTCCAGCCATCTCACCCTGCCCATGGGCCATGGCTGCCTTGACCTCTGGCTTCTGGTTGACTTCAGTCAACTAGGGGTGGGAGGTCTAAGGGTGGGGAGGTCCTCATCTTCTCCTGACTGGCTGTGGGCTGGCCATGGCCACGGACCCTGGGTAGTCACACTTCCTGTCCCTCAACCCTTGGCTGTAACTAAAGCTCTCTTTTTGGATTCCAATAGTCACTCCCTCCTTTTTCTCTTTTGGCCTAGAGTGATGGCCAGGCTGTTTGAGTGTGTCATTTGTTCTGGGCTCATTGGCCAGTGCCGTATTTCCTGTAGACCCTACTTCCCGGTCAATGCAGGCTCCATCTGGATACCCCACCCCCAACCATCCTCATTCTCACCTCTCAAAGTTCTAGTGGCAGCTTCATGGGAGGGGACAGGGGAAATTGCTTCAGAGATTGGACGTGTCATCCACCCAGCCAGCCATAGGAAGAATGAAAACGCAGCCACCGTCCATCCACTGAGTTAAACAGGAAGCCCCATTGGTCAGCTCCATCAGAGTCATGGCCAACAGAGCCTGGAGACATGGATGATGTAAGTGTGTTTCTCCAGGTTCCCTGCCTGAGCAACCACACAGCAGAGGAGCTATTATCAGGGGACACACTGGAAGCAACTGGTTGTCCGTAGTGCATTTCTTTGAGATCTTGTATTCACTTAAAAGGTATGCAAAATTGGGCCGGGCGCGGTGGCTCAAGCCTGTAATCCCAGCACTTTGGGAGGCCGAGACGGGCGGATCACGAGGTCAGGAGTTCGAGACCATCCTGGCTAACACGGTGAAACCCCATCTCTACTAAAAAATACAAAAAACTAGCCGGGCGAGGTGGTGGGCGCCTGTAGTCCCAGCTACTCGGGAGGCTGAGGCAGGAGAATGGCGTAAACCCGGGAGGCAGAGCTTGCAGTGAGCTGAGATCCGGCCACTGCAGTCCAGCCAAGCGACAGAGCGAGACTCCGTCTCAAAAAAAAAAAAAAAAAAAAAAAAAAAAAAAAAAAAGGTATGCAAAATTGTACATTTGCCCCAGCATATCCTCTTGGTTGCTTTTGTAGAAAAAATTATTGGGGAAGGTTGTTGTGCTATAGGAGAATGCGCAGTGTTTGTTCTATGCCCTTGAGTGCCCCATCTCAGGTGAATAGCTGGGGCACAGGGTGTAGGGGGCTCTGGCTCACCAGCTCCGCCAGGATGGGGCCAGCAGTGCCATGCTGGAGGCTGGGCAGGGAGCTGGGAGGAGCAGGCAGGAACAGCTGTGGGAAGTACGGGGCCATTTGGGCCACTGTGGCCATGACCCGCCCCACCCCCTGTGCTAGAGCAAGGTCCCCTGCAGGGGCCAGAGACGTAGACTGTTGCAGGGGTTTTGTTGGGTCTTTATTGAATGTCTTCATGAGCTAAGATTTCATGGCCCCCAATGTGCTATTTGTCTGCAGACTTAACCTTAGATGAGCACCATCCAGGCTGCTGTGCTCATTGCTCTGTAGAGATTTTCCTGTGTGTGTGTGTGTGTGTGTGTGTGTGTGTGTAACCCTAAAGGAATACTTCCCAGGGCCATTTGCTCTTCAGCTGATGATTCAGAAACCAAAATCCCTTGGAACTCACAGGCCCTGCAACTCCCCGACCCCAATGCCTGAAACACACGCACATACGTGCACACACACGTGCACATACTTGTCTCTCAAAGTATGTTCAAAGATGATGCAACCATGATGACTTCAGTGCTTATGTATAGCTAAGAAACCAATGTAGGCTTGGCTAGGCCCTCAAGAAGTCAGCTACCCTGGGGCTGGGGTCATCACGGTCATTGAAGAGCTGGTCATGGGAAATGCTGGCAGCTAGAGCCCCAGTGGTCTGGCAGACCCTCCAAGAGGGCAGCCCAAAGTCTGAGATCCAGGCACCAGATCCTCCCAGTCCTTCCCCGGTTCCAGCTCTGCCCTTTGTCTCCCTGGTCACATGACCCTCCCCGAGCTATCCCCATGTCCCTGCCTCTTCCATCTTCTCCCCTAGCCTGGGGGCGTGCCGGCTCTGGAGGACCTGCAGGAGTTCCAAAGCTGGAGTCTTTTTCCTGCCTCTCTTGGTGGAATCTGTCACTGATCAATGACACAGAGGAAGGAACTTAGACTTCACGGTCAGTTAGGCTCAGTCCAAATGTGAACTCTACCCCATGCTAGCTTGGTGACCTTGGCAAGTTGAAAAGTTCTCTGAGCCTCAGTCGTCTCATCACTAAAACAGGGACATGAATTTCTACCTTTAGTCTACCGAGAAACCCGTGGTAGACTCTTGATTTCTCCCTGCATCTCTCCCCCTCCCATGGGTGCCAACGAGGAGCTCCCATCTGCAGTGACGCCAGATCTGGCTAATGTCTCTGCTGGCCCAGGTGCCCACCCATGGCAGGTGGTCAGAGCCTTACCTGTCTCTCCAGGACCCGGCCAGGCTGCGCAGGCGCAGCAGCAGTGAACACCTTCTGCAGTGAGCTATCCAGCTCCAGGAGCAGCGCCTCTTTCAGGAGCAGCACATCGGCACGCTTCTGTGCCTCGGCCTCCGTTAGCGCAGCCACCTGCTGCTGGTGGGTCCACAAGTCCCTGTCCATGCCCTCGGCCAGCGGGAGGGGCTGAGGTGGCATGCACACCTCCAGGTGGGCAACGGTCAGGTCGACCTGCTGGTCCTGGCCCAGGACATACTGGTAGAGTTTGTAGTGGCGGATGAAGGTATGGTGGAAGTAGTCACAGAGGGCCAGCAGGTGGGTGGTGTTGAAATGGTCCTGGTAATCTCTGAGCTTGTTCCCCAGGATCGTCACAGCCTCAGTAATGGAGCAGCCTGTGGGCACAGGGGCCAGGTACAGAGTGGGAGTGGGACAGAGCTGCCCTGCCAGGCAGTGGATGTGGGTTCTGCACCTAGACAGCCTGGTCACAGAGCCCATGTCCCCACCGCATTTTAAAAAATATTTATTTCTATTTATTTTTTTGAGATGGGGTCTAACCCTGTCACCCAGGCTGGAGTGCAGTGGTGTGATCATAGCTCGCTGTAGCCGCCAACTTCCAGGCTCGAGAAATCCCCCTGCCTCAGCCTCCTGAGTAGCTGGGATTACAGGTACATGCTACCATACCTGACTAATTTTGTTTATTTTTTGTAGAGATGAGGTTATCACTATTTTGCCCAGGCTGAACTCCTGAACTCAATCGATCCTCCTGCCTTGGCCTCCTAAAGTGCTGGAATTATAGGCGTGAGCCACTGTGGCTGCTCTAACTGCAATTCTTATTACCATGCATTAGCTCTTGAAAGGTATGGAGTGTACCACGTTTCTTTTTTTACTTGCAGTAACTTAAACTTATCCCATTTTTTCTTACATAATTACCCCAGTATAATTACATAAATATGATTATATGATCTCAGTATAATCACATTATCATTACCAGTATTTTGTCTTTTTTTGTTTCTTTGTTTTTCCGAACTCCTGGGCTCAAGCGATCTTCCTACTGTGGCCTCCCAATGTGTTGGGATTCCAGGAGTGAACCACCACACCTGGCCAGTATTTTGTCTTTTGATGCCTGTTTTAAAGACTTGCTTTAGTTGTGCTGTATCTTGTTTCTACTTCTCTTCAGGAAGAAGATGAGAATGTAGAAAAGGAATTCCCATAAGAGTAGAGTAGGAGGTGGTGGGGCGTGGTGACTCACACCTGTAATCCCACCACTTTGGGAGGCTGAAGCGGGTGGATCACTTGAGGTCAGGAGTTCGAGACCAGCTTGGCCAACATGGCAAAACCCCATCTCTACTAGAAATACAAATATTAGCTGGGTGTGGTGGCAGGTGCCTGTAATCCCAGCTACTCAGGAGGCTGAGACAGGAGAATTGCTTGAACCCAGGAGGTGGAGGTTGCAGTGAGCCGAGATCATGCCACTGCACTTCAGCCTGGGAAACAGAGCAAGACTCCATCCCCCCGCCAAAAAAAAAAAAAAAAAAAAAAAAGTGGAAGCAGGTGATTGATGCCCAGGCAACTGCTGTGCTGGTGGCTTATGTTGCAGAGTTGGGAAAATATTATTTACCCCATGCAAAGGATTGGCTCTGAGGGTAGCGCCGTGGGCAGTGCTCCTCAGGGGGTGACCCATCTCCCTACCTCTTCTTTCCTCCTCTCCCATTCGCTCCTCCTGCTCACAACTCTTTCAGGTGCTCAGCACAGTGGTTGGAGGCAGGGCTCTCCCATCATCTGCTTGGTTCTCAACAGAGGAGGTGGCTCATGAAGGGTCGTGGCTGAATTACATGCCTACCCTGGTGAGTAGATGAGCAGACAGCAGGCAGATAGACAGGCAAGTCAAGGGCAGCAGGAGAGCACGGCCCTGGCTTGGAGACCTGGGTTCTCATAGACACTGTCCTGGAAGTGCACTGTGGACTTGGCCAAGCCTCTCCTGCTCTCTGACTCAGTGTCCCCCTCTGAAGAATGAGGGCTTGGGCCAGGCGCCCACCAGATCATGCACTTTGGAGAATTCCGCAGTTCCCTCTGCTGACAATGAAAGTAGCATGTTGTAGGCAAGGAGCCAGGCTTTTCCCTGAAGTAGGTGACCTGGCTTGTCCACAGACCCCTTCCTTTGCTCTTCCTTTGTGTGAGCCCTCCGTGGGGCCCTAGGCGGTTTCCTCACCCCCTGCTAGAGTGCTCCATGCCCCTTCAGCAGGGACTGTCTCAGCCTTGCTCACAAGTTTGTTCTGAAGTCCCCCCACCCCCAGTCCCTTCATGCTCCCTCTTGGCTGGTCCCGGAGGCTGTCTTGCTCTGTATGGAAATATTCACCTTGAATCTCCCCAAAGTACCCAGAGGGTGGAGATATCATGGTCTTGGGAAAATATTAGCAAAAGGGGCACCACTCCACTTGGAGCCATGTTAGGATGTGCTGGGAGTGACGCCTGGATTCTGGAAATCTCAGCCTCCTGGGGGAGCGAAGGAGGGACTGCTCCACCACGCAGAATTACAGACTGGAGGCTGTACTTCTCCTTTCTGTGATGGCAAACCAGCAGGCTTGGAGCCCAAGGGTTACACTCCTCTTGTGAGGGTACCAGGTTTGGAGGTCTGAGATACTCTATCCCTCTTAGATATGAGACTGGGCCTTTTTCCCTCAAATGTAAAATTCAGAAGAGTGATACTGACTTCACAGGCTTGTTGGAAGGGTCAAATGGAGTAAGATGTCCAGTTTCATACAGAGCCTAATGCAAGCCAGCAATCAATAAATGCTGTAGAATTTATTTCTACCTTTGCAAAAAAATGTTTCTCCCTTCCACTTTCCCCTCCCCCATCGAGCCTTCCCTCTATTCCTTCCTTCATTCATCTCTGTCCATCTTTCCATTCATCCATTCTTTCACCCACCCATCCATCCATTCATCCATCATCCTTCCACTTATCCATCCTTCCATCCATCCATCCATCCATCCATCCATCCATCCATCCATCCATTCATCCATCCATCCGTCCATCCATCCATTCTTCCACCCACCCATCCACCCATCCACCCATCCATCCACCCATCCACCCATCCATCCATCCATCCATCCATCCATCCATCCATCCATTCATCCATCCATTCATTCATCCATTCTTCCAACCACCCATCTATTTTTCCACCCATTTGTTTATCCATTCACCTATTCATCCATCCATTAATTCTTCAATCTATCCACCCATCCATTCACCCACCCTTCTATCCATTTGTGAAAGGAAAATAAAAACTTGGGAACCCAATTCACTATGCCAAAAGAAAAAAATTAACCTGAAAGTTGAGTAACACAAGAAACTGCCTTTCCTTTGATTCCTAAGCAGGTAGCTACAAATAAAAGGTTAAATATCTCCACAGGTAGCTACTCTATGTTCACCTTATCTTAGATAAGGTGCCAATTTACTGAGCAAGGGAGGAACACATAATTGATTATTCCCCACCTGCTCCTTTTCTCTTGCAACATGTGGATCACCATACCCTCCTTCTTACCCCTCCAGCCCACTTTCCCCTTTAAATATTGAAGCCCTCAAAATTATCCTTGGAGAAAGGAACAGATCTTTCTTCCAGGTATGTCATTAGCCTTGCCAAAATAACCTTCTAAATGGATTGAGACCTGTCTCAGATACTTTTCGGTTTACAATTTATCCTTCCATTCACCGAAGATTAGTTTGTCAAATGGTGACTGAACCTATAAATTGTTACTGCCTATTAATTACTTGGCACTATGCAAGATTTTGGCAATACTATGACAACAAATAAGTCATATCCCCTGTTCTCAGATGCTTGCAGGAGAGACACAAGCAGATAATGGCAGTGCATAGTAAAGAGGAACAGAGTTGGGTGAAGAAGAGCACGGACTTCAGGACCGGGTCCTTCTAGAGAAGGCGATGTGTGAGCTGCATCCCAGAGTGAGGCTGAGCCAGGCCCAGAAGTGGGGCCACTTCACAGCCCAGCTGAGTGACAGCAGAGGAGCAGGAAGCAGCCTGGGCTGGGTGGGAGCAAGGTGAGGTTTGTTGTTGTTGGCACCTAAAGGTGGAGGCAGATGATGGCAAGAGCTGTATGCAGAGGTGGGTGGAAGACAGACACAAGGGCCTTGGATGGACGCCATACTGAGAACCAGGGCTCTGTCTTCTGGGCAGTGCACAGAAGGAGCAGATCTGAGTGGCAGGACCTGGCCATCCTCAGAGGTAGGGTGTGCAAGACAGAAACCGGCACAACTCCCAGGTTCTTACAGGGGATGTTTGAAGGTCAGTGGGCCTACCAACAGAGAGAATACCATATGGTAAGATACTGACCTCTGACATGACCCCTGCCCTCAGAGAGCTTCCAGTCTTGAAGAGGAGACAGTTGAATAAATGATGGCCACCTTTGTATTCTCGGCTCCCAGCACTGGGATTTGTGCACAGGAGGGGCCCAGTCAAAGTCTACAGAGTAAATGAACCAGCTCTAATATGTCAAGGTGGAGGTGTTCATTCATTCTGTCAACAAATACTTATTCGGGGTTTCCCTGTGCCAAGAACTCTTTCAGGTTCCAGGGAGATAGTGGAGGGCTGGGGAGGAAATGCACAGATATCTAGCTCTGCACAGGGCTCTGTGGGATTGACAGCACACATGACAGGAAGAAGGTCAGGAAGGGATTCCCTGAGGAGGCAGTAAAGGGGCTGGGATGGACTGGGTCAAAGGGGTTTGCTGGGCAAAGAGGTGGTGAAGAGCGAGGCAGGAGGGACAGCAGCTTGTGCAAAGGCCCTGTGGTTGAAGCAGGCATGGCCCTCTGAGGCACTGAAAGGTGGGGGAGGAAGGCAGTCAGCAGGCTAGAGATCTGCAGGTGAGGAGCTGCCTGGCTGGAGATGAGGTTGGGTAGGCCAGGCCCCGAAAGCCCCTAGCATGCCCTGCCCTGCAGGGGTCCCACCCCCAGGGTCACCGTCTCGCAGTACCCCCGACAGAGTCTTTCTCCAGAGTACTCGTCAAGGTCTTTGATCTTGCGCATTTTACTGATGTGATTTGTTCTTGGTCATTTTCCCGCTACTAGCACTCAAGCTGTGAGAGAGCGAGAGGCCGTCTTTTCTGTTCACTGCTGGGTACCACGTGCCAGAGCAGTGCCCAGCTCCTAGGAGGTGCTCTGCAGAGAAGGAGAGCCTTGTTGAATGGACACACGGGAATGGGCACAGCACTTTCAGAGGCCAAGGCAGGGGGATCACTTGAGCTTGGGAGTTCAAGACCAGCCTGGGCAACACAGAAAGACCCCAACACTATAAAAAAAAATAGCCAGCATGGTGGTGCATGCCTTTAGTCCCAGTTACTCAGGAGGCTGAGATAGGAGGATCACTCGAGCCCAGGAGGTCAAGGCTGCAGATCATGCCACTGCCCTCCAGTCTGGACGACAGCGTGAGATCTTGTCTCTCACACACACAAAAGAATTTATTTAGGGAACATTCCCATGTGCCAGGCATTGGGGGATGTTGCCTGTGGCCAAGGCTTTCACCATGGAGGCTGCTGGGCTGGCAGAACAGGCGCCAAAGGCCAGGCCCACCCAGACATGGCAGAAGGGTTTCCAGCCGGTAGGGGGTGAGCGGAGCCAGGTTCCAGGAGCCAATTCTGACAGCAGGAGGAGCAAGCTGTGTGGGAAGGAAGGGCCAAGGCCTCGGCGGGGATCAGCCTAGGGCAGGGTCCAGGTCCAGCTTCACTGACCAGGAGCTCTGGGCTGCTGCTGCTGCTGCCCTCCGGACACCAAAGACCCCCCTGGCCCCACATGTCCTGTGTCCCTTCCCGTCCTTTCACGCAGAGCTGGGCATCAGAGCGTGCAGGCCTGCCACCAGCCGGCAGGAGCTTCCCCGCAGGGACACAGTGAGAGAAGAAGGAGCTCTGAGAGGCCAGGGGATCTGCACATGCCCCATGTCGGAGGCACCAGGCTGGGGTCCAGAGGCCGATGGGAAAGGCCACCCCAAGCAGAGGGGCCAGCAGCGGTGAAGGCCTGGGGCGAGTGGGGCACAGCGTGGCTGTGTGCACAGGGCCACACCCAGCTGTCCAGGAGGCAAAGCAGGATTCTGGGGACGGAGCTGGGGGGCCCAGGGCTTGTGGTCAGTTTGGACAGGGTCATTCATGACAGCCCTGTGTGCCATGTGAAAGAGTTGACTTCATTATGGAACACGAGGACCTCCGAGGATAGCGTACATAGAATTATCAAATTCCTCAGGGTTAAGAACCTGGTGGAGAGGTACTGAGGCCAGACTTGAGAGGCTGGGGCCATCCCAGAGGGAAGATGGTGACCGCGTGGAGGACAGCAGAAACTGCCCATCAAGGGATCCCAGAGGGTGAGCAGACATGAGGCCATCATTTTTGATCAGCAAGCTGGACTCGGGGACTGTGTGGGGGCGACGGTGTGTGAGCTTCACCAGATGACTCATCACACCTCTGAACTGGCCAGAAGGTGCCCTCCTCCTCCAGCCTGGCCTGGCCTGATGGAGCATGGGGTGGGGTCACCTGCATCCTGCAGCTGTGGGTGGCTGTGTCTGCCTCCTTGGCGAAGGCCAGCCCCTGAGCCCCTCTGTTCAGCCCCAGCAGCCGTACACACAGCCCAGATCTGAAAGGAGAAGTCCACGAGGCTCAGTAGTGCGAATGCGCTCAGCCGCTGTGCTGAGCCAGGGTTTCCTGCTGGCTTGTCATCCTGGCCGATGCCCTACTATGACCACAGGCTGTGGCCTGCACCTAAGAGGTCATACAAACCAAGTGCAGACCTTGTCCTGGGTCAACAGGGAAGGAGGCCCTGGGTTGAATTCTAACTTTCGGCCCC
Organism: Rhinopithecus bieti; assembly: GCF_001698545.2. Taxonomy (NCBI): domain Eukaryota; kingdom Metazoa; phylum Chordata; class Mammalia; order Primates; family Cercopithecidae; genus Rhinopithecus; species Rhinopithecus bieti. Next base: position 1,360,201 of record NW_016807741.1, read on the forward strand.
CAGACACTCTTGGCTGATTCTGGGTTTCAGCAAAGCTTGTGGGAAGCCGGCTCATGAGACATACTTTCTTGGCCTTGGACCACACTCCCTGGGCCTCGGGTTGAGAAGTTCCTGGTGACTCAGAAAGCAGAGGGATTAAGTCTCAGGGAGAAGCCACTGGCTGCAGGGCGGACAGATCTGTGCCTGCAAGTTGCTCTTCAATAACAGGGAGTGGCCTTCATTTGCATTGGCTGCTGGGAACTTCCTGAAGATGGTCCCCAAGCCCCTGGAGGCCAGCACCTGTGAGGAGATGCAGCGGGAGTGGGGGAGGAGAGGAATGAGGAGGGGAAGGGCGGGGGAGGCTTGCTGGGCAGATGTCAGCAGAAGCTCCATGGTCAGGGCAGAAACGGCTCGGACCAGGAGGCTCCGGTGGCTTCCTTGGCCCCTCAAACCTGGAGTCTGGGCTGGGGGAGCAAGGGGAGATGCGCCATATCCCTGCGGGGCTGGAAATGGGGAAGGCTGCTTCTTCTGGGTGTGCCTGAGCGGGAGGACCCAGGTACCCCGATAAACCAGTTTGGTCCCCCCCTCTTGCCTCCCAGGGGCAGGAACCAAGTCAGGCTACAAGCCTGGCACTGCTCACCTTTCCCAACACCTGAGTGCCTACCAGGGCTGACCCGGTGGTATGGTGAGAAGTAGACGAAGGCAAGGGCCCATCATCTCCACCCCACCGCATCCTTCATCCCCCCACATCGCCCTCTGTCCCCTTTGTGCTCCTGGGGAGACTCTACTAAACTCCTTCACCCCTGGGTGCCAGGGACTGTACTGCCCGGGTGAGCTCCCCTCAGTTAGGGAGCGCCCACTGCCTTGTGCCATGCATGCTCTAGGTCACTCGTTCTCCCAGCTCCCAGCAGAGTGAGGCTGGCACAGGTACCAACCCCTCTTCATCCAGGAGAGAAACTGAGGCTCAAAGAGGCTGAGGGGTTTGCATAGGGCCACTCAGGTGGTAAGTGCCTCAGCTGGAATTCAAACTCCAGGCCATCCAGCTCCAAGCAGCTTTGGGGTCTTTTTGTAGATTCTTGGAGGTGGACACTGCAAGGGACCTCCAACCCCATTGGTCACATTTTCCAAAGAATGTTTTGCAAGAGCTGTTACAGTTGACCCTGGGACAACAAGGGTTGGAACTGCAAGAGGAAGGAGTCCCTGGGATGACTTCTAACTTTCGGCCTCCAGATGCTCCGGCGGGTCCACTTACACATAGATTTTCTTCCTGTGCCACCCCCAAAATGGTAAGACCAACCCCTGCTCTTCCTCCCCCTCCGCCTGTTCAACATGAAGATGATGAGAATAGTGGCCTTGATGATAATCCACTTCTGCTTAATGAAGGGTAAATGTATTTCCTCTTCCTTATGATTTTCTTAATATTTTCTTCAACCTACTTTATTGTAAGAACACAGTACATAATACATATTACATAAAAAAATGTGAATCAACTGTTTATGTTATCAGTAAGGCTTCTGGTCAACGGTAGGCTATTAGTAAGTAAATTCTGGAAGAGTCCAAAGTTACATATGGGTTTTCAAATGCACAGGAGGTTGGTGGCCCTAAATCTTGTGTTGTTCAAGAGTCACCTGTATATCAAAATGAATGTTTCGCGCCAGAGAGACCTTTAAAATATGTTGGATCCAAGGAGATTAAATAGTCTTAATATGCTAATGAACTCAACAAAATATGCAAATGAGCTTAGCAGATCACCAAAAGGCATGGAGCGTTTGCAATGTTTCTCAAATCTATTCAGGGCAAATAGTCTTTTTGGACCAAGGAGCACATGTCTCTGGACCAAGGAGAAATGTTGAGCTTGTCCAATCATTTTTCTCTACAAATGGGGAAACCGAGGCCCAGAAAAAGGATGAGACATGCCTAAAGCTAACCTGTGGCAAAGTCAGGACCTGAGCTCTGCCCAGGGGGGAGGGGTCAGGAACCTGGTGGTAGAGCTGCCCTCCCCGTCACCACTCCCTGTGTAGGGAAGGGGTTGGTGTCTGCTTCCTTTCATTACCCTAGCCCTGGTGCTTTTTAGTAGGTCAGAAGTGTCTGTGAAATGTGGGCTGGGGCACTGTCTGCCCAGGGAAGGGAATGGAGGAGCCAGGGCAGGAGACTGGGCCAGGCGCTGTTCCCTGGAGTGAGCTTTGTGGCTGCCCTGCTGACCACGGCCTGGGGACAGACAGGATTGTCAGGAACAGCCCTGAGAGCTTGCCACCTTTGCTTGAGACCTCTTCTGTGGCTCCTGCCTGTCCCGGGGTCCCTGGACTGCTGGCCTCCCCACCTCCTACTGCAGCACAAGTGGTCCCTTCAGGATGACCCCTTTCCAAAGCCACCTGGTAAACTGCAGGGAGAGGAGAGAGGGCAGGCTGGTTGGGCCTGACACTCCTGTGGGGAGGAGGAGCCGCCGCATCCCTCGTGACCTCATCAGGATGGGCCTGGACTGGCCCGAGGAGGACCACGCTGGCTGGAGATGCATCGTCCTCCTGCCCCGTGACTTTGGCACCAAGTAGAAATTTCCGGAAATAAATAGTTCATAAGTTTTAGATGTTGCACCGTTTTGAGTGGCATGATGGAATCTGCATCATCCTGCTCCATCCCACATGGAGCGTGGATCACTCCTTCCTTCAGGGGACCCCTGCTCTCAACGCCACCCTCTCGTTGGTCACTTAGGAGCCATCTCCGTTATCAGAAGGACCGTCAAGTTATTATAGCGCTCATGCTCAAGTCACCCTTATTTGACTTAATAACGGCCCCGAAGCGCACCAGTAGTGATGCTGGCAATTTGGATATGCCAAACATAAGCTACCAAGTGCTTCCTTTCAGTGAAAAGGTGAAAGTTCTTGATTTCGTAAGGAAAGAAAGAAAATCGTATGCTGAGGTTTCTAAGAACTACGTAAGAACAAATCTTCTATCTGTGAAACTGTGAAGGGAGAAAAATAAATTTGTGAGTAGTGGATATAGGGTGTGGTACCACCCTATATACCACACCCTATATATCCACTACTCACAAATTTATTTTTCAGGCGCCACCTGGGGGGTGTTGAAATATATTCCTGATGGTGGATTAGAGTGGACTACTATGAGCCGATAGCCATGTTAAGGAAAAATCCACTCGAACACTAGGATTAGAAATATTTTGCTGTCCTTTTAAAGACATTCTTTTTGGTCACTTGCCTAGGGTTCAGAGGGCAAGCACAGGACATGTTTCGTTTTGTTTTGTTTTGTTTTTGAGACGGAGTCTTGCTCTGTTGCCCAGGCTGGAGTGCAATGGTGACATCTCGGCTCCGCCTCCTGGGTTCACACCACTCTCTTGCCTCAGCCTCCAGAGCAGCAGGGACTATAGGCGCCCGCCACCATGCCCAGCTAATTTTTTTTTTTTGTATTTTTAGTAGAGATGGGATTTCACCATGTTAGCCAGGATGGACTTGATCTCCTGACCTTGTGATCCACCCGCCTCAGCCTCCCAAAGTGCTGGGATTACAGGCGTGAGCCACAGCGCCCGGCCAGGACCACATGCTTTAAAGACTGTCATGGGCTCTTGTCCATGCCCTTCTGTTTGTCCACAATGGTCCCCCTACCTGGTCCGCTTAGCAGACTCGGCACCTCATCAATCCTTGCCCCCATTTCTCAAGAATCAGGAAGCTAGAATGATTCATGTGAAAGAGCTTTGGCAGAAGGGACAGGCTCTGCGGCCAGGAAGACCCAAGGTTATTATTGGTTCTGCGCTTTACTGTGTGATGATTGACAAGTTACCTAACCTCTCTGAACTTCAGTTGTGTTAGTGAAATGGGGACAACAGTACCCATGCACCCAAGACTGCAATGGGGATCAAATGAGATGATATGGGCAGAGAGCTCAGTGTGCCATGTCTATGGCTGAGATTATGATCATCAATCCCTTCCCTGGTCCTCCTGGAAGCATGGGGCTCCTGTCCTGCTGCGGTCACCTCCCGCCTAGCCTCACAGGAAGGCCGGCTCCTTAGCGCGCAGGGATTTGGGTTCACTCTGGGCTTGCTGGAGAATGGGGCAGAACAGGGGCCAGCCAGCGGAAGGCTCAAAGAGGCAGCTTTCAGTGCAACAGCAGGAAGAACTTTCCAGAAGCACAGGCTGCTCACTGGCAGAGTAGTTCTCCTCTCCAGAAGTGAGGAGGTGTTCCACATCAGTCTGACAGCTGGGGGCCTCAGATGGTCAGACACCAGAGAGACGGGATTCCTGGATGTGTGTCAGGTGGGGGTTGGATCCAGAGACTTCTGGGGCCCCTCTCAACTCTCAGATGCTGTGGGGATTTCCATGGAGCTGACAGTCCCTGTAGCCACAACTGGGGCACTGCCAGTGCATCTTGGCCAAGCTCTTCAGCTGACTCGAGCTTGGTGAGGGAAGCCCTGACTTGGGGTCCTCGTCGTCCTCATGGTCATCGTCCCCCGGAGATGAAAGCAACTGGGCAGTCCCACCATCTCAGGGACACAGTGCCATTCCCAGCCCGAGATGCGGCTACTCCATTCTCATACCTTGTCCCCTCTAATGCTGGGGACTCCAAGGCTGACCAGTATGTCCAGCTGATGGGGGAAGAACCTGGGAATTCAGACGTGGGAAGGGGTCCTGAGAGAACGTTTACCATCTGCCCACACACAGGTGGCACATCCAGGCCAGGACACCTTAGCCAAAGGGTACAACTCACCCTGCCAGCTAGGCCTGGGCCACTCACCATCCTGGAGACTTCCTGCTGGGGCCAGGATCCCAGCCTCTCCTGTGAACAGCTCTGGGTGACCCAGTTAGGAAGTCAGTAGGTGTCAGACCTGGCTCATCCAGGTGTTGCTCCGTCTGCACTCCGCAGCCCCAGCCCACTTGCTGTGGGGGCTCTCCTGGGCTGCCTGCTTCTCAGGCCTTCCTGCACCCCTGGACGGGTGGACAGGTCCCTGTGGTCAAAATGAAAAGTTGCGCGGCTGGGTGGGCGCTGACCTGGTTCAAATCCCGACACCGCTCACTCGAGGTGTGGCCTTGGGCAAGTTGCCTAATCTCTCCAGACCTCAGTGTCTTCATCTTCCAAATGGCACCTGTGATGCCAGACTGCAGTGACAGTTACAGAAGCTGTGTAAAAGGCCGGGCACACGACACCCAAGGCCTCCCTCTGTGGGATGGGTGGTCTCTTGCGGAAGGCAGGGGAAGGTGTCTATAGCCCCGTCTTGGTTTNTCCGTCTGCACTCCGCAGCCCCAGCCCACTTGCTGTGGGGCTCTCCTGGGCTGCCTGCTTCTCAGGCCTTCCTGCACCCCTGGACGGGTGGACAGGTCCCTGTGGTCAAAATGAAAAGTTGCGCGGCTGGGTGGGCGCTGACCTGGTTCAAATCCCGACACCGCTCACTCGAGGTGTGGCCTTGGGCAAGTTGCCTAATCTCTCCAGACCTCAGTGTCTTCATCTTCCAAATGGCACCTGTGATGCCAGACTGCAGTGACAGTTACAGAAGCTGTGTAAAAGGCCGGGCACACGACACCCAAGGCCTCCCTCTGTGGGATGGGTGGTCTCTTGCGGAAGGCAGGGGAAGGTGTCTATAGCCCCGTCTTGGTTTCTGGCCCTACTTACTGACACTGGCTCGCTCAAGGAGTGGTGACCTCGCTCAGTGTCACAAGATGGACTGCTCATACCCTAGTTTACGTGGTGAGGTCCTAACCTCCAGTATGTCAGGACGTACTTGGAAAGAGGGTCTTTATAGAGTTGATTAGGGTCAAATGAGATCATTAGGGCCGGCCTTCAGCCAACAGGACTGCTGTCATCATAAGTAGAGAAAACATGGACATACACAGAGACGCCAGGGCACAGGTGCACAGAGAGAGACCACGAGAGGATGGGAGGAGAAGGCGGCCGTCTGCAAGCCAAGGAGAGAGGCTTCAAGAGAAACCAGCCCTGCCAGGACCTTGACCTTGGACTTCCAGCCTCCAGAACTATGAGGAAATGAATGTTTGTTGTTGAACCCACACAGTACGTGGTTCTGTGCGGCAGCCCTGGTGAACTAATACCGCAGGGAGGCATCTACACAAGGAGGGTTGCCCGTTTGTCCTAAGAAATGACCTTCTAAGATCTCAATCTAGAGCTGCTGTGGAGACTTCCACCATCCGTCAATCATGAAGTCTCATTTAAAGACCCTCCTCCAGGTCTCGCCTGAGGGGTGTCAGGTTCTGGTTGGGAAGGAGGGTCCCTGGAGGCCTTTCCCAGGCTGCAGAGTGTGGCACCTTCTCTCTGCTTCACGGGGGTGGCACCTTCTCTCCGCTTCGCGGGGGTGGCACCTTCTCTCCGCTTCGCGGGTCTTGAGAGGCTGGAGGCTCCCCACTTGAGGGCGGAGTACTTCAGGGCTGCTGGGCAGACCTAGGCATGGCCATGGTTGTCCCAGCAAGAACTGTTGTGCCAGGAGCTTGGAAGAGTCACTGCCTCCTGCCAGCCCAGTCTGCTGTGGGCAGGTGGCTGTTTTCCCATCCTAGGCTACCTGGGCAGCAATTCCTTTAGAATCAGGAGTGACCATGGGTGGAACTGCAGATGCCAGGACCATGACGCCTTTCACCAGGCACTCACCCGGATGCCCTGTGCCTCCACTGACCGGTCTCAAGGCCCACCTCCTGCCAGGCCTGGGATTTGGGGGCCTGGCCATATGCAAAGGTTCTTCCTGCTTCAGCTGTCTTGATGGAGCGTCTGAGAGAGGCCGTGCCTGCCACGCGTGATGATGATGAAGGGCGGAGTGGCACAGAGGTCAGAGCGGTGGTGGGCTGGGGAGGTCCTGCAGGTGCCAGGTGGCCACAGGTGGGACACCTCCAGGCTCAGCTTTCTGTCAAGGAAAGCCTGAAGCAGGGGAGGCTGTCCCCACCTTCCCTGCCTCCTGTGCAGGCCTCCTGGGTACCCTAAATCTCTGTGGCTCCTCAAGGCCCCCACATCCCTCGCCTCTCCTGAGCCTCCCCAGGGTAGACAAGGCGGGCAAACTGTGCCCCCGTCCTGTGGTTTTCTCCCACCAGGACGTCCCAAGCTGGAAGACTCCCGCTCTGTGTCACAGCTGGTGGTTTCACCCTTGGCCCGGGGGAGATGGCTGGATATGGTCTGCCCAGAGATTCCTGGAGGCTGGCCAAGAAGGCACAAGGAAAGGACTCCTTCTTCTGGCCTGGTGTGAGGAGCAGAACGTCCTGGAGAGACGTTTGCCAGGCCAGGGCAAGCCAAAGCTTTTGAAAAAAGGGCCCCTTCCCTCCCTGTGCCAAGGCCTGATTGGGCCGGGAGATATGCTGCACTGGTAGCTGTCCTGGCAGAGCTCTGAATCAGTGCTGTGCAAACATGACCCTCCTTCACGGGGACTGCCAACTTTCTTATCTAGAATGCAAACACAATGCAACCATCCTTAGCTCCAGACTAACAACGAAAACGTCCCTGGAGAAGCCACCTTCCAAGACGACTGAAAGCCCAGTGTGGATTTTAGCCAAAACAGATACAGAACCCCCGCCCCTGCCCTGGCTGCCTGCACCCACATTCTGAGATGGGGATAATGCCAAGAGGAGGACAGGGTGGGATGCAAGGTGCGAAAGAGCTGGAATGTGCCAGGGACCTGACCTGCCACGTACGCCAGCTCTTTCTGCCCCTGGCCACCTAAGCCCCCTCCTGAGGACAGCAGTTTCCTGCTCTCTCGGTCTGGTAGGCAGCAAGGATGGCTCCCTCGTGTGCCCAGGGCCAAGCATGAGTGTGGGCAGCTGATTAGAGTCCAGGCCAGAGGTGGTCTGGCCCTCCCTTCTGCTGGCCCATGCCTTGAACCCATCTGCAGGATGAAGGGAAGGCAAGAAAGGGCATAGACAGTGAGCGCCCCGATGGCCGGCATGCAGCTCCTTCTTGCCCTGAACCATGGCTGCAGAGAGTGGCACCTTCTCTCTGCTTGGCGAGTCTTGGACATGGGTGGACATGGACATGGGACCATCCCATGTCGCCTCCAGGCATATGGTAGTGAACATTGATTAAGCACTTACTATGTGCTGCTCACCCTGCTGCGAGTGCCGCATGTCCGATTCATTTGCTCCTTCCCGTAAGTAGGAACTGTTACTGCCCCCATTTTACAGAGGAGGAAACAGAGGCACAGAGAGGGAAATAATGTTCTCAAGGCCGTGCAATGAAGTGACAGCGGTGGGATTTCAACTGAGACCTCTTGACGGCAGAGTTTGCTCTGCTGCCTCTCACATCAGTGGTGTGTGCAGTGTGGAAGGGGCATCACTGGGAAAAGGCATTGGAGCAAGTCACTGGTGCAAGGAGCATCACTGGAGGCCAGCCCTCGCCTCCTCTGCGCATCGTGAACTCTGTCTCCAAGGGCATCGGGAATCGACTCATGTATTGGTTTGTTCATTCGTTTCTTCCTTCAACTCTTATTCTGTGCCATATGCGTCGCTCAGCACTCGGGGGTCAGAGGGGACAAAGATGTACAGGGTGCAGACCCCTCTCCCACAGCTCCAGCTTCTCCAGGCCAGGCCTTTCTCACTCTCCAGCTGAGGACTCCAGGGAGGCCCGTGGTCTGAGTGGAGAGGGAAGGGGGATGGCTTGGTGAAGCAGGGCGTGAGAAGGACAGACGAGACAGTCATCACAGGAAAGGAGCCGGACTGGGCACGCCTGCAGGGCCCAGAGGGAACGCAGCTGCAGAAATGCAAGTGTGAGGCGTCCAGGCCATGGCCATGGCCTGGAGAGAGAAGCTTAGCCCATGAGGTCCAACGCTGGAGGGGCCAAGATCAGCTCTGGGTGGTGCAATCCAAGGATGGGGAGAGGCTTAGCCAGGAGGGGAGTTTACCCAGGGCTGGAGGGCACAGGAGGGAATGGAGGATAGATAAGTGCTGGTGACTTAGAGCCTATGGTCCAAACCTGCGCAGTGCCACTTGGATGTCACCAGAGAAGATCAAGGTTAGGGCTGGGGTTGGGCAGAACTGGAGCAGAAACAACTGAGCAAAGCTGGGGGAGGAAAGGCTGCGGTTTCCACGAGCGGTGCCGCAGGACTGCCTAGGCCACTGCCGTCCGGGTGGGGCAGGCAGAGGACCTAAAGTTCCAGGTGGACAGTGGAGCCCAGGAGGGTGCCTGAGACCCTTGCAAGTGGGTGTAACATAAAGGCGGACTCCAGTGCACACTTTCAGGGCTTCCTCTATGCTGACTACCTTTCCAGGGCCATAAATGAACTCAACAAGCCTGTGAAGCGGATGCTGTTCTTGTCCCAGATTTACAGATGAGTGACCTGAAGCACAGAGGGAGTGGCCAAGGTCCCACAGCTAGGAAATGGCAAAACTGGGGCCCCAGAAACATGTAGGGCTCAGCCTGGGCCTGGAGGTGACGGCAGCGTTTGTCAATGAGGAGGACCCGGGGAAGGAAGTGCTGCTGGAATTCTACCCTCTGCATCTGGGGGACTGTGGGGTTGTTCACGTTCTCATGAGTGTCCCTGTGCAAGGCAGTAAGAACACAAGTGCTGACAAGGACACCACCTGGGCCAGCCTCCTGGCTCAGGGACAGCAGGCACCATCCTGACCAGCACCGTGGTGAGCCGAGGTGCAGGAGGCCTGGCTCTCGTGGGGCTCTGCACCCTGGGGTGCTCCAGCTGCGCTCCGCTGCCTACTCTCTCCGCACTGCAGCCAGCCTGGCACGGCTCTCAGGAGCCAGCTCTCCTGGTGGGTCAGTCACCCCCTGGGCGGAACTGGGACAGTCTCATTTGCCTCCTAGCTCACTCCTGACTTCTGAAACAAATATGCAGTTTGCTTTTTTTTAAAAAATTACTTCCTGGTCCTGCCTCTGACCCTGCCCCATCTCCTGCAGTGCAGGGTCACTGGGCAGTGCAGGGGCTGAGGAGAAGGGGCCCTGGCACGTGTCTACTGGGCCTCGTTCTTGCTAGGGCTGATCTGAAGCAGGTGACCCCTGGCTATGCCAGGTTTCTGGATCACATCCTGCTCCCTCGAGTTCCCAGGTCCCTGTGTCTCCTAAAAATAGAGGTGCCACTCACTGGGCACTTCCCAGGCACCGAGCACCATGTTGTGGGCTTTAAGGCACAGTCTCATTTGATCCTTCTAATAATCCCAGGAGGAGAGTGATCCTGCGTCCCCGTTTTTCTAGATGTGTTCACAGAGGCTCAGAGGGATGAGACTTGCCCTGGATCATGCACCCAGTAAGGATCTGAATTTTCCCTCTGAACCGCCAGCCTCCTGATGTCTATTTTCAGCCAGTTTAACTTCAGGCATGGGAAGCCCACCTAAGAGCTTGTTTCGAGTCCATGTTTATATCAACCATGCCTCACACTTCTTCAGATGATACGAAGGTGAGAGGAGAAACTTGTAAGCTGGATGGGCCAGGATTAAGGCTGAGAATATTTCAGGAGGAAGGAAAGGAAGACCAATCTGAACGAGGTGGCATCCGTGGGGGTGACTGTGAGGGTCTGCAAGTGCATTCGAAATCGCCATTGCACAAGGGCAGGATGGGGAAATGGTTAGGGGCTTTAGTGGACTGCCAGCCTGGTGCCAATCTGTGTACCTGATGCTGATAAAGCCAATGCCCTCATCGGCTATTTAAACAGGAGCATCATGACCAGCACAGGGGAGATGGCACATCCCTGACCATCTGATTGCTGTGTTTGAATCCAGATGCCATATGTTAAGACTAATACTGACAAACACAAGGCTACCTGAATGAGGGCAGCGAGAGAGGGGGCAGAGGTTAGTTAGGAGGTGGTGGGGGGCAGGGTCTATGGGAAGGATGTCACATTAAAATAGAAAAAGAGATGATGTGGTATGGGTGGGAGTAAACAGGCATATTTGACTCATTATATACAGCATCTGAAGACTAAACTATGGTAAATAATGAATATATGTTAAATAAATAAAATGGCATATATATGATTTATGGAAGCTCTAAATAAATGTATGTAGCAGAAATTTAGCTAGCAATTCAGTAGATATTTGAATTTTTTAAAAGAATAATAAAAGGTACTAGGAAGTCTAGTCCAAATGGAAAGATGTACTAGTCGCATTACATGAAGCCCAATAAATATGCTCAGGGCCCACAGGCTGCTGAGAATCTGGAAGACAGATGTGGAGAGGGGCAGAAGGCAGCTGTAGGCTAGATGCAAGGAAGAACTTCCTAATGATGAGTGTGGTCATGTAAGGAATGAAGTGCAGAAGGAGGAGGGGCTCCCTGTCCCTTAGGGGGTGCCAGCAGAAGCTGGAAGAGCTTAGTTGGCATCCAGGGGCTCCCTGGAGTCAGGGAGAGGAGTTTTCTGTGCACTCAGTTGGAGAGTCCATGAGACATAGCTGTGCTGTGTTGGTAAGGCATGCTCCAACCGGAAGTGCCAAAAGCTCCCAGGCGCCCTCATCTTGGGTTGAAGTTGGGTTTGCACCATCATCAACTGTTTTCCAAGGGCTTGGCCTGTGAAGGCTCTGGTGGGGACTTGAAAGAGTTTGCTTCCCACCTGCTTGCTTGCGGCTGACATCCCTCTTCCTGGTTGTCAGTGTCTGTTCTGGCCACGAACCCCTCCAGAGCTCAGACACCAGGATTGCACTCTGGTACCCACATGTGGCTGTGAGCAGTGGGGAGGCGGGACCCTGAGTGATACCCTGAAGGCTCCTGTCTGTGGGGCTAGGGATGGCAGGAGGGAGATGAGATGTCCTGAGGATCTCTGAGTCCAGCCTGTGAGTGATGCCATGTCTTGCTCTAGCCTTTAGGCTGGGACCACTGGGTGGGAGTGCAGGCTGGCAGGAGAGAATTGGAAGAGAACCTGGCAGCCGAAGAAATTTAAGAAAGGCTGGCCCAGGTGTGCCTAAGGCTGGGAGCACTGGATGCCTTCAAACAGACGTGCCGTGGGACATTCTGTGTGTCTGAAAAAGCACTCGCAGTTTGGTAAATCGATTGCAGAATGCAAGATTTGAAAGTAGTGGACCAATCAAGAGAGGGGGGTGGAAACGGTACTGGTCCTGGGGATGGTCAGAAGTGGTGAGATTAGAGAAGGACATTGACATGCTGCCAGCAGTACTGAGTGATGAGTTATGGGTGCCTTGAGGATGGCGTCTTGTGCATGAGAGACATAGCATCGTGCAGCCTGTGTGACTGGCAGCTACTGAGATTGTGACCAGAAAGCCAGGGAAGACCTCTAATGTGCCTCACTTTTAAGAAATCTTATTATACCTTTTTTGGAAAATAATTTCAAAGCAAAATAAATTACAAGAAAAGTTGCAACAACAGTAGAAAGAAACTCTTCCCAGTCCACTTAAAAGAAGTGCCCCACCCAGCACATCCCACCGAAGCATCCTTTCACGTGTGTCTTCCAAAGCAAGAACGCCCATCAGCACGGCCATCCGATCCAGACCCTTACCCTGAATGTGTCACTACCGCTGGGTCCCCAGGCCGACCTCTGGTTTCCACAGTTCTCCCAATAACCTCATTCATAGCAAAAAGAGCCAGACAGGCCACAGGTCACGTTTGAACACATCCCTTCGCCTCTTTCAGTTTGGAAAGGTTTATCAGTCTTTCCTTGGCTCTTATGGCCTTTGAGTGTTTGGATCTGGCAGGAGAGCTACTTTGAGCAATGCTCCTAATTTGCTGTTTTCTCTTGATTAGATCTGGGCTGTGAGTCTTTGTTGGAACCATAATGGGAGGATGCTGGTTTCTCGCTGCATCTGACCAGGCACATGGGATTCTCTGTGTGGCCTCTTACTGACAATGTCCACTTGGATCACTTGACTAAGGAGGCAGCTGTCAGCTTCTTCCCTGTAAGAGTATTCCTTTCTCTTTGTCACTAGGAAGGATGTTGTGGGAGAGGTTCTTAGAAAGCATGGAAGTATCCCATTTCTCATCAAGCATCCGCCCACTACTTTCAGCACCCATGGATGGTTCTCAGTGAAATGAAGCACCACTGTGAGGGCAGCCACAGAGAGCCTGCCTCATGTATTTGCCTAATGAATGAATCTGCACTTCATTGCCCAAGAGGTGGGTGGAGTGACCACAGCTCCCTATGCCACCAGGTCCTTTTCTCATGCAAGCCCAGCACAGGGCCAGGGTGGGAGCCATGCTGCCTCCGTGCACCTGACTGACTGCATCCTCCATCTTTGCATGAGCAAGCTCCAGGACTCCCCTGGGACTTGCAGCAAAGCCAGATCTCCTACCAGGAACAACATGCAGCCCTTCAGGGTCCGTGAAGGGTTTTAAGTCGGGGAAGGTGACACATTTGATTTACATTAAGCGAAACCAAACCAAACCAAAACAAAAGCGAACACCCTGGCTATTGTGCCAACAGCTTGGAGTGGTTCAGATTTACAGTCAGGCAGACCAATGAAGACTCAGAGGGGATGTTTGGGAAGCCTGGGTAGAGATCAAATTTTCAAGCGTGTGAGGAGGCCCAATGCCAGGGAAAGGCAGGAAGGGGCCCTGGCTCCTCCCAGGCTGCTGGGGCTGTGAATGGCAGGGGAGTCCTACGTGCACCCCCCCATCCCACCAGCCTCTGCCAACTCCTGCCCTGGACGCCCCTTACCTTTGGTTTCCCTAAGCAGCTCTTCTGTGAACTTGACCACCTGGGCCACCTCCACCCATGGGAAGCCTTTGCCCACTGCAAAGATGATGCTGTCATAGAGGGTGTCCAGCAGGATGCTCCTCCGGGAGTCTCTCTGTTCGTCAAACTCCTCCCAGTTAAGAAGCCTCCGCAGGCGCTCCCGACCTTGTGGTCTCTGCAGAGTTGCAGGGTATGATATGGGGTTGTAGGGTATGATATGGGGGGTGCAGGTTATGATATGGGGATTGTGGGGTATGATGTGGGGGGGTTGGAGGATATGATACAGGGGGTTGTAGGGTATGATATAGGCGTTGCGGGGTATGATATGGGGGTTATGGGGTATGATATGGGGATTGTGGGGTATGATATGGGGTTATGGGGTATGATATGGGGTTGTGGGGTATGATATGGGGGTTGTGGGGTATGATGTGGGGGGGTTGGAGGATATGATATAGGCGTTGCGGGGTATGATATGGGGGTTATGGGGTATGATATGGGGATTGTGGGGTATGATATGGGGGTTGTGGGGTATGATATGGGGTTTTAGGGTATGATATCGAGGTTGCAGGGTATGATATGGGGTTTCAGGGTATGATATGGGAGTTGCAGGGTATGATACGGGGTTGAGGAGTCAAGAAGCCATTTCTACTGGGTAAGACACTATTGGGGTCCCCACAATGGTGCTCCAGAGCCCTGAAGAGGAACTAGATAAGTGGGCACCCCGGGAAGAGCTGTGCTTTGGTTTCTGGGCAGCACTCCCTCTTCCTCCTGGGACTTGCTCTTCTGCTAGACTTCCCTTCCTCTAAGAGTTCTCATGCTGGCCACTGTAGCCCAGGGTTTGTGTACCTCCAGCAGGCCTCAGGTTCTGAAATATGATCCCTTCCCCCTTTCCTAAAATAAAATTTGACTTTCCTCAGCCTACTCTCAACTAACTGCACTAGAGGCATTGATCTGACAATGAAATTCGTACTACAGTGTTAGTGACTGACCTAGAGGGGTTTTGGTGATGTAATGAGCAGAAGGAATGAGACTTGCTTGGTGAAAATTCAGATACACTGGCAGGCCAAGAGGAAAAGGTAAACTTTTTTCCCTGCCTAGAAGTCAAAACCTATTTTACTTGAGAGTTCATCTGGCCCTTCTAGAAAGTTCTTATAGGCCACCAGCAGATGTAGGAGAAGCAAGTGGCACTTAAAGGAAGTGGCAAAAAAATGTTTGGGGTGATGCAGAGACCCACCCACCACACGCAAGCATGTTGCTTTCCTGGGGAAAGGAGTCCTCTGGCTGGGAGGGCCCCAAGGGACCTGGAGGACCCATGGTGGCCTTAGTGACAGAGGGAGCCCCAGAGTCATGTCCTCGGCCGCAGAGACTCCTCTTCCACTGCCACCACTCTTCTGCCTAATCCAGACAGCACCCCCTAGAAAGCAACAGAGCCTCCCCCAACACACTCCCTGCACACAGGGGCTCACAGGACCCTGAGAGTCCCAGGGGAGGCAGGCACAGTCCCTCACTTCCCTTCAGGCAGGATCTGCCCCTTCTGGGCCTGCATGCGGGCTTGAAAAACAGCCCACAAGATCCAGGGGCTGGTCAGCCCTGGCCTGGAGTTTGGGTCCGCACATCTCGTCACAGCACCTCAGAGGTGCTGTGCCCAGCCGGGGTGGCTGCCCCAGGGTCTCCTGAAGAGTGCCCACCTCCTTATGTGCCCAGGGTGAGCCAGTTTCTATTTAAAAGCCACATTTTCTCTTCCTTCACCTGAAATTGGAAGACTTCTTTCAATCCCTGGGGTGTTAAGAGTGCCATGGCCCCTGCATCTAGTTGCCAGGAGACCGAGCCAGACTGACACAGAGTTTCCGGAACCCTGGGGGTGGCCAGTGCCAGCTTTGTTAAGTCATGAATGGCTTCTCCCAGGCTTCTTTCCTCCCGGCCCCTCCTGCGATGCTCTGGGCCTCGTCACCTGTACCTGCTCAGGGACTGGAACCCCTTGCCTCTCCCTCATAACCTGTTCTCCTTCAGGAAGTGAGCATCCTGAGGCTTCCTGTAAACATACACACACATACACACACTTGCACACACATAGACACATGTACACACACAGGTACACATGTGTACACGCACGCACACACACACATATGAATGCACACACACATACACACATGCACACGTGCTGCCCATCATCCTCATGTTCTTCTGACTGTAGCCTCATGCCTCCTGCCCGCCCACAGGCCCATGTTTGTCTTCACGGAAAAGACTGCCCTTGCTTGCTGCCTCCATGTCCTCCCTGACTCCTCCTATTAGGGTCTGGCCTCCCCGACCTCCTCCACTGGCCAGTAGCATCCATGGCCCTGTTTCTGGCGTCATAACTTTGCTTTGGGGTGCAGCAAACAGCTCTTCAGGGGTGTCCCCAAGTGTAGTGCCCAAGCCCCTGAAGGCGACGTTTGGGAGGGGTCCACGCCTTCTCTGGGCCAGCCTTGCTTTTCTCTGTCCTGGAAGTCCCTGGCACCTGCTGGTTGCCTGAGAAGCAAGTCCTTCCTTCCTCTGCCTCACTGCCCAGAGTCCCAGTGAGGAAAACCTGGGCCTACTGATTAGGGTTGGTGGGCAGCTGCCCAGGACCCCTGGCTCCCCAGGTCACCCCATTTCCCCAGTGGGTTGTCTTGGAAGAGGCTCCAGACACCCTGAACCATCATCCTCCTTCAGCCATGTGACTCCGTCAAGGCCCAGCCCACCTTCCTCCCGCCATGATGGTGATATTTCAAGGCCCTCACTGCCCTTCCTGACCACCTAGTCTTGAATGACTTTATGCAACCACATGATTGCAATGTTCATCCACAGAAAATGACTCACCCCTTTACACAGTGGAGGTACTCACCCCTTCTCGCCTTGGGGCGTGTGACACACCACACCTCTCCCCAGAGAACGGATGCCTGCGGGCCTGCACCGCCTGTGCGGTGTCCAGGGGTCCTCGGGGGCTTCTGAATATTTGGGGTGTGTCGCTGGCAGGAGTCCCGACCCAGGGTCAGACAGGGGTCTCCATGTCCAGGCTTCTCTGGCAGGGGTTGTCCTGAATGCAGTGCTGGGTGTGTACCCCAGGCTGACACCATGCCTCGGCCCTCAGGTGGAGCCCCTCACTCGAGTCCTTCCCAAGTCTGTGGCCCCAGGACCTCCATAGGATGCAGCTGGGATAGGGCTCCATACCCCAAGCCTAGAACCCCTTCTCATCCCCTGTCCCATCCTGCTCCATTTTCTCAGAGTCAGTATTAGTACAGTGCTTTTTTCCTGCAATTATCAGAGACTCAGCATGACCTTAGGCCAAATGCAAATGTGCTGTCTCACATGACTGAGAAGTGTCAGTTCTGCTTAAGGCGGGCGGGGGCCAGGTTCTGGCACAGGGTTGTAAGGAACGCCTCCCTGACCCCTGGTTCTGCTTGCCTGGTCTTCATCCATTCGCAGGGTCCTCCCTAAATGCACTTCTAAACCCCCTCACCTGGCTGACTCTTAACTGACACCACAAAACAGCCTCTACGAAACTTAGTTCTTCTGGAAAACCCTCCAGATCCCTCTTCAACCCTGGCTCATCAGCTGTCCTTCACTGCTTAAGCCATGCAGTGGCATGATTACGGCTCACTGCAGCCTCCAACTCCTGGCCTCAAGTGATCCTCCTGCCTCAGCCTCCCGAGTGTCTGGGACTACAGGTGCACACTGCCTGCCTGGATAATTATTCTTAATTTTTTTTGTAGAGTCGGGGTCTCACCATGTTGCCAAGACTGGTCCCAAACTCCTGGCCTCAAGCCATCTCCCTGCCTTGGCCTCCAGAAGCTCTTGGATTACAGGTGTGAGCCACCACACCCGGCGGACTAGACCTCATTCTTGACTCCTCGCCCTCACTCCTTTCTAGCTATCTTGAAGCTCTGGGAACTCGGCCTCCTAAATATTTATTGAGCCCATTCTCTTCTCTGTATCCCATTGCCACCCCAAGTAGAGTTCATTGCCATTTCTTGCCAGCCCCCACCCCCACACCTACACCATCCATTCTCCACACTGTTGCCAGAGGTAACTAAAAAAATAAATCTAATTATGGACTGGTATTGACAAGAGCACTCGATAGGGTGCTGCTGTGTGGCAATCATGTTTCAGGAGGTGGTTACCCTGGTATATATACGTCTCACTTAAGACCTCTGAATTTTATTTTATGTAAATTACACCTTCTCCCCTTTCTCTACACACACAAATATATGCGTATATGAAATTAGACTACGTTAATTTCTTTCATCCAAACCTTCCATGGCTGCTCATTCATAAGCCCCAAGGCCTTCATGTGGCTGTCCAGCCTCGTGTGACCTTCTTTCTTCTCCAGCCCACACTGGCCTCTCGCCCACTGGCCTTGGCTTCGCCCGCACTCCCTCCAGGACTTTGCTGGCTGCCCTCTCTCCCTGGAATGCTCTTTCCTCCCTTGCTCATCTAGATAACTCTTGCTGGTTTTTCATGTCTCAGCTTAATCATCCCCTTTCCAAGGAAACTTTTCCTGAGTCCCTGTCACATACTCTTGTAGCACTAAATGCACCCCCAGTAGCACTTTGCACGTTGTAACTTTTTCATTTCATGTAGATGATTGTTTTAATGCTGCTTTCTCCTGGATTGTAAGACAAAGCGGGCATGTTGTTTTATTTATCACTGTGTTATTTACCGCTGTACATACCTGGCACATAGTAGGCACAATTGTGTGTTGCATGGCTGTGCTCATTTCTGTCATGGCTCTCACGACATTGCACTTTATATATTGATTGAATGGTGGCTTCCCCCTATAGCCTGCTGGTCCTGCAAGAGCATGGACAATGTCTTAGTCACCTCTGGAGCCCTGGTGCCCACTGCAGGCCTGGATGGTGGCTGGGACTCAGTACAAGTTTACTGGTGAATAATCAAAAGAATCACAAAGTGATGTCGATGGCAAAAACTGGTTATGGACAGAGCCCACCATGTTCTTGACTCATGTTGGCCACATTCAATGTTCTCTTGCTAAAGAAACATGGACATTCTCAAATCTCATCTGAGAGCCATGCGAAAGTCACATGGCCTGGCAGGCTTGAGCCTAGTGGCATCTGTGGCGTCTTTTCCCATTTACTGGGTGTGGGATGAATATTTGGATCTCAGTTTACCTATCCTAACGGCCTGTTTGGTAATAAAATGAAATAAAACCTCACAGAGTTACAAAACAACAGTGAAGAGTGTTTTTTGTTAGTAGATAGTTCTATTTCAAGAGCTTTAGATACATTATCTCTTTTAATCCTTGCAACAGTTCTATAAGATGAATATAATTATTAACATTCCCATTTGATATATGATGAAATTGAGCATAGAGGGATTAAATATCTTGTGCAAAAATCACTTAATCTTAACAATTGGTCATACTATCAATGCTGCTGCAGGATTCAGGAGTTTTCCAGGTAGGGCTTGACATTTAGGCTTCCAGTTAGTGCTAAAGCAAAGTTTACTTCACCACTTGCTTCAAGCTACAAGAATCATCTATACAACAGGGATTTTTGACTATCCTTGGTTGCATGCAAGATTCGACCTTAATTTTTCCCTTTATATTCTCTATCATCATTATCAACGTCAATACAGTTTTTATCATCTTCATTGTCATCATCATTGAGCCCCTGCTAAGACGTGAACTTGGATGCTGGAAATATAAGAAGGTATATTGGGATGGTCACATTATCTAAAAGTATTCCATCTGGAAGTGAGCACATAGATCCTTTCGCCCAAGCCCTCAACTTTTCCAGGTAACAGAATGAGGTTCAGAGAAGCAAAGGGGGCATCAGTAGTCAGGTATCAAGGTCAGGATTCTAACTGAAGCCTCTGATCTTGTATTAGTCCTGCTTCATCTGTATCATGTTACCTGCTTGTGATGGTCAGTTGCATGTGTCAATGTGACTGGGCTGTCGTACCCAGGAATTGAATTAAACATGAATCAAGATGTTGCTGTGAAGGTATTTTACAGATGTGGTAAACATCTATAATGAGTTGACTTTAAATTAAGGAGATTGCTCACAATATTGTGAGTAAGGTGGAAGTCTTGAGGCAGAAATGTTTCTTTTTCAGGAAACCTCCATTTTTTCCAGCCCTTCAACTGATTGGAGGCCTTACAAAAATTGAGGTTTCCTGGAAAAAAAAAATTCTGCCTCAAAGGAGGCCTTAAAAAATTGAGACTTCATGAAAAAGAAACATTTCTGCCTCAAGATTGTTGCATCAACTTCATCCTGAGCTTTCAGCCTGCAAGCTTGCCCTGCAGATTTTGGACTTGCCAGCTAAGGTGATCATACAAGCCAATTCAGTTCCTTAAAATAAATATCCTAATTATCTGTTATCTATCTACCTACCTATCTATCCATCATTTATCATCTATCTACCTATCCATCATCTATCATCCATCTATGTATCTATTATCTATCTATCATCTATTACCTATCTATCTACAGTCTATCTACCTACCTATCAATCATCTATCCATCAATTATCTATTTTCTATCAATCATCTATCATCTGTCTTTCTATCGTCTTTCTATATCATCTCTCTATCTAGCATCTAACATTCAATTAACTATTATCTATCAATTATCTATCCATAAATTAACTACTATCTGTCAATCATCTATCTTTCTACAACCTATCAATCTATCCATCCCACTGGGCCTTCTTCTCTGGAGAACCCTAGTTGATATACTGCCCTAAGGGACTTATATGGAACAAGTAACTTTTTATTTACAAGTAACTTTTTGTTTACAAATACAGCATATTTAAATGTAGAGGAAATACATAAAATAATAAAGCAACCCAAAACAGTGTTTCTACCTACTAAGAATGACCAAGGAAAAGGTGAGAGCAGTCTAATAGGACAGTGGACAGACCAGCTGGGAGCCGTTGGCTTATGGTGTCAAGAGAACCTGAGTTTCTTTAGTGAAGATACAAAGAATGCTTATGTCCTCCAATATTTATTCTCTACTTTTGTCTTCCTAATGGACCCTGATAGTTTGTGGAGGAGGGGCAGGTAAAGCAATAGGCTCAGCCAAAAGCTACCTTCCTCAGCCTCTATTTTGGCTAGGAGTGGTCCTATGATAAAATTACTCCCAATATAAGCAGGACTTCTTAGATGGAATATCAGGAGAGATTTTTTAGGAAGAGTATTCCCAGCTGGGACACACGTTTTTGCCTTTTTTTCTCCTTCTCTTCCTACCTGGGACATGGGCACTATGGCTGAGGCCTCAGCACGTATTTAGGATCATAAGGGAAAAGACCAATCTAATCAGAGAGGACTTGACCTTGACACCATGGGACACTGAACCAGTACCAGCAGTGACTATACCTGGACTTCTCATCAGATGACAAAAACTAACCCTTTCATATTTAAGCCACCATACTTAAGTCATGGTACTCACAGCTCTAACATCTCCTAACTTATGACTATGGTACCAGAAGTGGGGTGCCATAAGTAAAAGAAGCTAATGTTTGACAGGGACTGAATGAAGAAGGTAGGTAGAGAAATATTAATATATCAAACATTACAGACTAAAAGCTAGTGACCTTGTGATGCATTTGAAAACATTTTAAAAAACTGTGTCACCTGCTGTACCTTGGGTCATGTACCACACACTAACCAAGGCTGTAGCATTGCAGAATATGGTAGGAAGAATCCAGATTGCTAGCAGTGAAGTTCAGAGACAGAGAAATAAATTTGGACTAGGGTGGGACAGTCTGCAAATAGAAATAGATAGAAATCCTTCCTTCCTTCCTTCCTTCCTTCCTTCCTTCCTTCCTTCCTTCCTTCCTTTCTTTTTTCTGACAGGATCTTGCTCTGTTGTCCAGGCTAGAGTGCAGTAGTGCAATTATGGCTCACTGCAGCCTGAACCTCCTGGACTCAAGCAATCCTCCTGCCTCAGCCTTCCATGTAGCTGGGACCACACAAGCATGACACCAAACCTGGCTGATGTTTTTAAATTTTCTGTTTTTTGTGGAGATGAGGTCTCACTTTGTTGCCTAGGCTAGTCTGGAGCTCCTGGGTTCATGTGATCCTCCCACCTCAGCCTCCCAAAGTGTTGAAATTACAGGCATGAGCTACCATGCCTGGCCAAATACTGCTTTTCTAGAAGACACATCCTCTACCTGTGATCTGTAATCTATATTGACCGAAATCACTGCAATTTTTGTTGTTCATATGTTTATTTAAGATGACTTTTAAAAATTGTGACAAAATAAATATAGCATAAAATGTACCATTTAAACCATTTTACATGTGCTGTATTATAGCATTCAGTACGTTCACATTGTTGTGCAACCATCACCATCACCCATCTTCAGAGCTCTTTCCATTTTCCCAAACTAGAACTCTGTACCTATTGAACACTAACTCCCAATTCTCTGGCAATTCCCATTTTACCTTCTGTCTGTATAAATGTGACTACTCTAGGGACCTCATATAAGTGAGTACTTGCAGTACTCACACATCATGTAGCATTTGTCCTTTTGTGACTGGCTTATTTCACTTAGTCTCATGTCTTCAAGGTTCATCCATGCTGTGGCATGTGTCAGAATTGTCTACTTTTTAAAGGTTGCATGATATTTCATTGTACGTATTTACCACATCATGTTTATCCACCTCTCCATCAATGGACACTTGGGTTGCTTCCACCTTTTAGCTATTGTGCATAAGCTGCTATAAACCTAAGTGTACAGAGGAGAACACTACAAGTTGGAATCCTGCAGGATCAACGCAGCCTAACTGCTTCTATACCCCAAATTGAACAATGTATAAGTAGTGATTTCAAAATGGCAGCCACAGTGGGATAAAGGAGCTATCTCATCAGACAAAGCAATGGTCTTCTGGCAAAGACAGGCTTTAACCTTCCAGCTGGAGCTTATTGGTTTAGAAATTACCTCAAGTTGGTAGCTATATTTTAAGTGCTAGGGAATGGGTGATTGCACAGTGGCTATGTCCAATAAGTAAAAGACAAGCAGCTTCAGCCCCAAAAATTATACCTGGATAAGATCTTTGGTTCCACGTGTTACTTGCATGAAATCAACTGGAAGCAATTACAACTAAAGTGAACTAAGTTTTGAGAGAACCATTTCACTACAGAAAACCCAACCTGACTCGCAACATCCTTTAACTCTTTAAATCTCTGAAACTATTTGAGAACCTCGAAACCCAAATGAATAAGAGGTAGGCTTTAAAAGCTGTGCATTTATAAAGAAGGTTATCCTCCCAAACACTCTTCTGAGATAAAACTAGGAAGACCAAGCTAGCTTTATAATAGACCAAGAGAAACCTTCCAGAGAAAAAGCAATGGAGGACTAATGATTAAGGGAGATTCACCCAGAAGCTGGAGCCAAATTGGCCAGGTTGGTTTTAACCAAAGAATGTAATCCATTGCCAAGACAGAAACCCCTCATTATTTCTGTTCAAGAGTATTTGATAATTGTCATGGCCCAGTGGCTGCTGAGTGTTTCCCATTATTCTCTGTCTCTCTCTTTTTTTAAATAGTTGTTGTTGTTTTGGTTTTTGAAATGGAGTCTGGCTCTGTCATTCAGGCTGGAGTGCAGTGGTGTAATCTCCACTCACTGCAACTTCTGCCTCTCAGGTTTAAGCGATTCTCCTGCCTCAGCCTCCCAAGTAGCTGGGATTACAGGCACCTGCCACCATGACCAGCTAATTTTTGTAGTTTTAGTAGAGATGGGGTTTTCGCCAGGCTGGTTTCAAACTCCTGACCTCAGTTGATCTGCCTGCCTTGGCTTCCCAAAGTGCTGGGATTACAGGTGTGAGCCACCACGCCTGGCCAGTTCTCTTTTCTTGAAGGAAGTTTTTACTACAGTTCCCTTCCTTTTCTGCCGTTGTGTATGGGACATGCTAGGGACAGACTCTTCGATTTTGACTTTTTAGAACTACAAGGACCACATCTAGACTTGATAGAGAGGAGAGCCTTCCCAGAGACCCTGTCTATTCCTTAGTGGAAGAGCCAATTGTAGGTGAATATGAAAAAGATGTTTATGGCTGAAGGGTCACTCCAGAGGGTGGATTGTGGCAGACACTGCTTGTGATCCATCCAGTATTGTTCTCTCCTAGTCCTTTTTCAAGAGAATTCCCATTTTGTGGGGCGGGCGGGGTGGGGTGCCAAGAGCAACGTACACTGTTAAAAAAAAAATGACATTTCAGTGCCTCCCTTGCAGATTGGACTAGTCATGTGACATGATCCTTGACAGCTTTTCTGGGCTTTGGGAAGCCCATTTACCTTTTATCCCTTTCTTTCCTCCAGCAGGGAATGCTGGGATGATTGCTGGAGCTCTGGCAGTCATGTTGCAAGCACATGAATGGGCATCCCATCCCAGGGTCCCTGGTGACAGCCAAGGCTTGCTGCACTGGTCACTGATTCCTAACTCTTGGACTTTCTATGATGTATGAGAAGGAAACACCCACATTTGGGTTGAGCCGCTGTTGCTTGGGCTTAGGTTTCCACATAGCTGCACTAGGTGCTATAGGCCTGAATTGCTTTGGCTCAGGTTGGGTCAAATGAGGTTGTGAGGTGGCCCAGGCAGCAAGGGGTTCTCGTTCACAGAAGTAAAGTGATTTGCCAGAGCCAGGAAGTGGGGGCGTTGAGGCCTCAGGATGTCTCCTTTTGTCACCCATGTGAGTTGCACCTCCTACTTCCTCTCAGGTCCCTGAGAAAGGGACAGTCAGGCCATCATCTTGGGAGACTTTTCCAGGACTGGGGGAGGGTGGGAGCATGGGGGTGGGGGCTGGGAAGCCTTCTCATTCACATAAAAGGAACTCCCGTCAAGGACAAATCATCGTGCTGGAACTTGAGTCTACCCCATGGTGGACACTTTCTCAGAACATCAATTTGGACTTGTGAGCTCGCAGCTTGTTAGACAGGTTGGCAACCTTCATTTCTCTGGGGAAGGAGCAGCCAGAACATAGGCCTTGCTCCCAGGTTACCATAAGCCCAGGCCCCTGGAGGTGGCAAGGGGAAGATAAACAGTCCAGAAAGGCCATTTTCAGGACACAATCAACCTAAGCATGCTTCAAAGCAGGCGTTCATTCATTCACTCACTCAACAAATGTTTATTGAGCCCTTAACAGTAGCCACACTGCTAAGAGCATGAGCTACAGAGATGGCCTGTGAGGGCTTATATGACGCTGCCCTGACTTCCGGCACCATCTGGCGTGATCTCCTCTGCTGAATCCCCACTGCTGGGCTTTCCATGCTGTGGGCGTGCTCCTGCTCATGCATTTGTGCCTTTTTCTCCTGTCCAGAACACTGGTGCTTGCTTGGCCAGCTCACTTTGGCCAAGCCTTCATCCAATGTCACATCCTCAGATTGCATCCTCCAAGCACGCCTCTGCAACAGCTCCCCCTCCTCTCATCTTCCCACCCAGCTTCATCCTCCTCCCCAGCAGGTTACCCCTTGCCCTGGACTGGCTTAGTATGTGTCTGTCTTCCCCACTAGGGTGTTACTTAGGAAAGCAGGGGCCTGGCTTTGCTCCCTGCGGGGACCTGTGCCCGCAGCAGTGCCTGGCATGGAGTTGACCCTCCCAATGTATTTGTCAAATGAAAGCACCCAGGCAGGTGTCCAGAGCTCCCAGGACAAGGGAGGAGTACACCATGTCACCAGCCTGCACCTGGAATGTGAAGACAGAACCCTCAGGGGACTGGGATGGAAGAGAGGTAGGCCCTGACCCAGATGTGACAGCTGGCTGCAAAAGGTGACTCTGCACCCGACATAGAGCAGGACTAACTGGGGACTGAGGGTCCAGCAGAGAGAGAGGAGATGAGCTACCTGGGGCTGGCTGGGGATCACTCTGCCCGGAGTCAGGGGAAGTGGGAGGGTGATGGGACCAATGATGATGTGGGCAAAGTGGTGGGCAGTGGGGGGAGGTTGAGAGGAGACATCCCTATCACCACCCTCACTTTAGTGTGGGAAAGTGCAGTGTGGAAGTGAGCTTTAGCGCTAGGGCATGCACCCCGGTGAGAGTCTTTTGTTTTTAATAATTTCTTTTAATGGCTTATTTTAATAGCTTTGGTTTTAGTTTGTTTTAAATAGCTTCTTTGGTTGTGGAAGGATGGCTGTGGGCAATTCCTGGAGCCAGTGCTGGTTCAGGGCTCTATGTAAGAAGGGGTGAGGCTCCAATATCTGGACAAAAGTAGCTTCTCCAGCCAGGAAGGAGGTAGAGAAGTCACATGGACAGCCAACAGCCTCTGCCACAGTGGCATCGACCTTCTGCCTGGGGATAAGGAAATGTTGGTTGGAAAAGAGATGTGGCAGGACACTAGGAGGGTAGGAGAGGTGGGGAGTTGGGGCTCTTAGTGAAGAGGTAGGAGGCAAGAGTGAAGTGGAGGCAGTAGGGAGTTCCAGGGAAGATGCCACCAGGACACTCCTCAATGCAAGGAGGGTTGAGCCTGAGGGCTTGGTGTGCAGGGCTGCATACTGGTCACCCTCAAAGGTCCTCCCTTGCAGGGCTGTGAGCTAACCCCAGCTGCCTTTCCTGATTCCAACAGATGATAGACGAAAAATTTGGCCATAGTAAACCAGACTTGGTTCTAACTAGGTGAAAGCGTTAACCCCCAAATGTCCCCATGGATCTGCGGAGAGATGCCAAGTTCCCTATCCAGTAAGATAGGGCTGGAGCCTGTTTACCTGAATCTCTGAAAAGAGAGAGACCTCAGTCTGATTTCCACTTTACAAAAGAGGCAGAGATGATGTCACTGTGGAGGCGGGGGTGGGTCTACAGAGGTTTGGATGTTCGTCTGTAGAGAACAGGACACCAGTGGTTCCAAGAGTGGCCCTGCAGTACTCAGACCCACGTGGAAACTTAATTTCATCAAAGCCTGTCCTCTGTATGCCTGGGAGAGCTGGCACACTGGCTGGAGGAGTTCCGGTCAAGGCCTCTCCTGGAGTGGAGGCTGTGGCTGGGAGGTCAGAGGCTGGGGAGGGTTGGCCTGAAGCAGCCTTTGGAAAGGAGGGAGCGATCCTGGGAGCCTGAGAGGTGAAAGGAAGAACTGGAGACCCCAGAACCTTAGCCCGTGAGAGCACTGCATGTTTATTTGGTATCTCTTGTACCTAGAACAGTGTCAGACACATAAGCAAAAACCAGATCCATATTTGTTGAATTAATGAAAGAAAGAATCCCCTGATGATAGTAATTTGGCCAACAGCAGCCCTGGGGGTTTACCAGTTTACAACTGGTCGGGCACTTCGGAAATGAGCCCAGGTTCTCGAGTCTGCTCTTATCTGTGGTTCTGTTGAAAGGGGAGAGCTGAGCTGCTGAGGACCGTGGGAGTCACACAGAGAGGATGAAAAGCTGGGAGGACTGGGCCCCGAGTGTGTGAACTCATGGTGTGAGGGGGGAATCATGTCCTTCCAAACTTACATGTTGGAGTCCTAACCCCCCATTCCTCAGAATGTGAGTGTATTTGGAGATAGAGTCTTTAAGGAAGTAAATAAGGTAAAATAAGGTCATATGGGAAGGGCCCTAATCCCATAGGACTGATGTCCTTACAAAGAGAGGAGATTAGGAAACAGACACTCACAGAAGGACAGCCATGTGAGGACGCAGGGAGAAGACGGCCGTCTACAGGACAGGAGCGAGGTTCCCAGAGAAACCAGCCCTGCCAACACCCTAAAGTCGGACTTTCAGACTCCAGAACTGTGAGGAAATACGTTTCTGCTATCTAAGCCCCCAGTCTGTGGTCCTGTGTTATGGGGGCTGAAGCCGACTACAGTGTGGGTGCCAGCCTTGTAAAGGTGTGAGCCAGGTTGGTGGCTCCCTCCAAAGAAAGAGGAAAGACATGACGGCTCCCAGGGCAGATATGTGCTTCTCCAATGACACCTGGGAAAGAAGAACCTATTTGTTGGGTTTAAAAATTGTGAATCTATTATCGGTCAGTACTTAAAAGAATACAATGAAAGAAATTATTTAAAAATGTATTAGACACACAAAATATGAGCCAAGCATTCTTGCACTTGGATATCACCACAACATCAAATTGTTCTAAGCTTCTAAATGCATACCCACGATGTCTGTCCTTATCCCATTTTGTGTAGGTAACAAACTGCCCACAACTCACTGTTAGCTGCAATTCCTTTTAGAAGCACTGTTCTAAAGCCCTGCCACTCATTCTAGGATTGGTCTGGCCTTAGAGATCAGACACTTGGGGAGCTGTGTCCAGCGGGGAGCTCTGAGGGGTCCTGTGAGCCACACCCCCAGCGATGGCGCCCTGTAGAGGCCACTCATGCATGGCCTGGCTGCCTGCAGCCGGGAGCTTTCTCAAAAGTAAGGAGAAGAAAAATGAGCATCTTTCCCATCCAGGAGTAAAGAGGGGTGCAGAGGGGGAGGAAAGAGAAGAATCCAGATGGCAACAAGAAGACAAAACTCCTAATCCAACCACAGCAGCCACCTCAGCTCTGCAGTAAAGACTTGGTGGATTTCCTGTTGAAGTCAATCTGAGCTCACGTGACTGCAGAATGTTGCTTACTGTGGTGTCTGGGTAAAGGCAATCATAGAGACAGAACTATAACGGGACACAGAGCAGCTTCTTTCAGGGAGATTTGCTGTTCCTCTGCAACTAGCAGAGGAACAATGTTAATAATAGCTCACCTCCTATTATCCTGCCCAAAGGTCCACGGAGACGGTGACTCGGGGAAGCTGGTGAAGATTTGGAGTAGCAACTGTGAGGGCTGGACCTGACCACAGAATGAGAGAAACCTTGAAAAGAGCATCGAAGACTGAACCAGAGAATGAGAAAAACATTGAGGAAATGAATCAAAGTCTCAGTTAATGCTGAGACCGTGAATTTGAAGTAACTTAAATCTACAGAAGTGAGCAAATTCTTCCAGAAGCTTCCAACTGGTGCTGGAGGAGAGGAAGGTAGGTCGTTGCATTGATCTGCAAGAGAGTATACGAAGTGTGTCCCATGAGAATGGGGCTAGGCAGAGAGCCTCGGTAGAGCCAGGAAGCAGGAGAAAGCACGGGAGCAGCATGGCTGAAAGGCTATCGGCAGTCCTGTGCTGAGAGCCAGAGAGGAGAGAGCTGTACGCATAGGAGACTGTGGCCTGAGACTGAGCTCTTTGAGTTTAGGCTTCTAGAGCTGGTCACTTCTGGGTGAAAAAGCCTGGAGAACGGATGGGGAGTGAGTTGGTGAGCTGGAGTGTGGATGGAGGGTGTTGAGTTGAGGGGATATGAGGCCAGGTTGTGGGCTGGGTGCCACACAGACATAGGGGCATCAAGGAACAGTGGCATTTCTAAAGTGAAAAGGGAGATTCTGCACGGCCAGGTGCCAAACTCCTCATGTGAGGGAGTGAGTCCATGAGGTTTGAGGACAACAGCAGCAAGGAGCTGCCAATGGTGGTGGAACCTGACAGTGGGTGTGCCCTTTGAGGGAAGGAGGGGCTGTGCCCACGTGTGAGAATGATGGCCTGGCAACGGCAGTTGTGGAAAACCATCCCATCCCTAGGAGGGCCTGTGGTGGCAGAATTCCCTTGAGAACAGCTGAGGAAGTGATGGTCCAGAGGATGCATTGTCCTGGGCTGTGCCAGGTGATGTGGAGCCCACTGTAGTTCTTACTCAGTGCATAAATGCCCCGTGGCTGGGTTTACATACCAGTCCCAGGAACCAGGCCCCAGTAACAAGCTGTGGCTCCTCCTCTCACCTTTTTAGGACCTGCATTGTCCCCTCCCTCCTGCATCCTCAGTCTCTCCCCATCACTGGCCGCTTCCTTCTGTCCCTAGGCAGGCACAGGCTGCCTGCTCTGGCTACCATCTTGGTTCTTTCCCGCCTTGCACTGGCAAACTTCCCAAACAAAAGGTTTGTAATTCCTGCCTCTATTTCCCCACCACCTTCTCACCTATAGTCTCTCTTCTGCCCTCTCCTCTCAACTGAACAGCTCTCTTGAAGGCCACCAGGGCTCCCTGCACTGCCAAGAACTGGTGCCATTTCCCTTTTCTTCTCCTGGGTGTCTCAGCAACCATGGCTGGGTTACCATTCCCGCACCCTGCAAACACGCGTGGCCTGTTTTCATGCTGCTGTGCCCTCCCACTTCTTGACTCTTCTCTCTCCATTCCCTTTTTGACGCTTCATTCTCTTTCTTATTTCTTTACTAAAATCCCTTCTTGGGGCTATGCTGTTCTCTCCACCCAAAGCGCAGCGTATCGATGAGATGCGTGGAGGCCAATGCCAAACTGCCTAGACCCAACTTCTGGCTCCTCCACACACCAGCCATGGTAAATCAGTTCTCATTTCCATGACTCGGTTTCCTCATATGGAAAGTGGTATGATAATACCTACCGCCTAGGGTTTTTGAAACTCTAGACCGTGGCTGCTGTATGATAATTATGAAGCCTCTCTCCTCCAGAGCTCTCCCGTCTACCCCTCTAGCTCCAGATAAGGCACATTTTAAGTCTTTGTCAGACCATCCCATGAAATTAGTTTCATTTGGAGTGAATTCATGTTCTCATTGCTGATTTTGTTGACTGTCTTTCTTTACATCATGTTTGTCATGTGATTTTAAATGTTGGTTTCAGGCTCACCTACAGTAGGGGGTTTGCTTTTGTTCTGTTTTCTCTCCCCCTCTGTCTGCTACCCTCCCTGGGTAGTAGTTTTGTGGCAGCCCTCATGCAGTTCCCTAGTCAGAACCGAGTCTCCTAGTGACATTTTGGGAGTTCTTCTTCTGCAAATATATTGGGGGATATTCTAGACCCAGTCACCAGCCATGCGGCTGAATCTTTTTGATCCCTCTTACTTATAATACCAATGGCTTCTTAGAAACCAGGTAATTTTTATAAGTTAGAATAAAGGTTATCAAACCCAGTAGTTTTCAGCTGAAGTCCTGATTCTTCATGCAGAGCCCAGAATATGAGTAGCACAAATGTATTTCAGATAGTTTACGTGTATTATACCAATGGCTTCCTATAAACCAGGGTTTCTCAATCTCATCACTGCTGACATTTGGGGCTGGGTAATCCTTTGTTATACAGAGGGTTGTCCTGTGTATTGCAGAGTGTTTAGCGGTGTCCCTGGCCTCTATCCACTGGATGTTAGTAGCACTCCCCCTTCCAGCTGAAACCACCAAAAATGTCTTCAACCATTGCCACGTGATCCATGGGCAACCCCTGATCCACTGGCAGACATCTAGTATCATAAAGCCATGCCCCCACACAGGGGTCAGCATTTCCTTTTACAGCTTCTGTGTCTGAAAGGTATGGAGGAGCCCAACCAGCCTGTGGTCTCAGCCCTACTCACTGCTTTGTGCTTTTCTTCTAATTTTGGGCAATAGAGATGTTTGCCTTTTGGGAGTGTAGGGGGAAACCCTAGTTATATCTTTTTGTTGTTCCTTTGTTTCATTTGGTCCCTCATGGCAATGAAATTGGAGCAGAGGGTGTAAATTCATGCACAGATATGCTACTTCATCTGCATCAGCATGCCCTCTCCTTTTCATACTTCAAGAATAGTGTCCTCCTTCCAATCACGACAGTCTTTCCAGCTTTGGAATATGTATAGCACTTACTGTCAGTAATAGTCCCTTTACATGTTCTGCTTTCAGCCACTCAGAAGGGTTGTCAAAGTCTAGGACTGGTATTTGACCTGCTGGCTTATCTCTTGCGGCTCCAATTTGATGTTGGCTTCTCCGAGGTTTCTTTCCCTATTCAGTAGTGGCTAAGAGGGCAGGTGGAACATAGTAGGTGTTTGGGAAACATTGAGTCATGAATCTCTTATTGGTTGGTACAAAGACCTCTGAGGCTCAGGTTCAAAAGTTCTAGCTACTGTCTTGCAGCTTTGAATCATTGAAGTAGGTTCTCTGTAATACAAAGGCTATTTGACCATGCAACCCACAAAATCAGAGATATTACACTTGGTCATTCTTAGAGGTAAGGTAGCCCTGGGTCCTGATTGCCTGGGGACAGTCGCAGTTTACTCCTGTCTTCCAGATGAAATTGATAATGTCCTGTTTCACTCCCCAAAGTGCCTTGGTTTAGCTGATAAAACATGTGGTAACCCCACTTTGAGGCCACTAAGTATACTCTCCTTACTTTATAAGTGTGGACAGTGAACAAATTATATTTTCCCTTTACTTACAATGTTTCCCCACATTCCCTTGGGGAAAAGAAGCTAGTGAAATGTTTTATTGCCACTCTATGCTTGTTCGTGGATTTGGTTGAACTGGCATTTACTGAATAGCAATGACTGCTGTACATTTTGCAGGTAGGTGCTCAGTACATGTGAACCAAACATACATCATCTGAAATGCCTTTGCGCTACTCGTATTCTGTGCTCTGCATGAAGCATCTGGACTTTGGCTGATCACTACTGTGTTTGATGATGCTTGTGCTAACGTATTACAATTACCTCGGCAAGCCTATCTTTCACCTACAGTGTGGTCTGCACCCCAGAGCCCACATCCACGCACATCTGATCACTGGGACTGACCTGCTGTGTCTGTCAGCCAGAAGCCAGCCTTAAGTTATATCATTTGTGGAACTGATCAGTTCAATGCGGACAACACATACACTAAATCTTTGCCTCTTGATGGCAACACATCCTGAGTCCCCATAACTTCCACAGGCTGCCCTTCCACCTAGTTAATTTCTAGGGAGGAAAGAGGAAACTGCCAGGCTGGAGGTCACAGTGTGTCCCCTGCCTCCAGGCAGCCCTGCACCTAAACATGTGTATTCTAAACAAACAAAAAAACAAATTTCTAGCCCTTCAAGAGAGTTGATTTGAAAATTCCAGGCTCCCGTGGTTCCCCATAGGCGCTGCCAACCTAAAACCAAAATGATCCCTGTTGTCTGAAATGAAGAAGGAGGGCCCTCCGAGGGGAGCTGCTGTTCGACTTTGGCGGAGAAAACAGCTGAGGACGGGTTGACTTCTTGGCTGCTTCTTTCGGCCCTCCGTGTGCTGCCTCCTGTCCGATGCAATATCATCGTGTTTCCTTCTCTGCTTTCTTCTGGGAGATGGAAAACAGTTCCCCACCTTTCCCCTGGTGTCCCCTACTCAGGACCTGGAGTTCCTGCCCAGTACCACGGTGGGCGGGGCGCTCTCCCAATCCTGCAGGCCTGTCATGGCCCACCCAGATGGCTGGAACAGGGTGGGAGTTGCTGGTGCTCAGAGGGCTCCTCTGCAAGCCCCCAGGCTGTGTTTAACAGTCTTGACAAGTGTACCCTTGGGCAGAGGGCCAGGAACAATCCGTGTAACCCCACTAAGCTAATTATCCTCTCTGCAGATGGCCTCCTGCACTAATCCTCTTGGGTTTGCCATAATCCAGCTCCCTCTGGGGAGAGTGGCCAGGGTGGCAGGTCTCTGTGCAAATGGACCATCTGTTGGAGCTCAGGAGGCTGGGCTCCTGCCCAAGGGACTGGGGCCTCAGGCTCTCAGGCCAAGGAGAGTGGCCCCGAGGACTGTCCGGAGGAGGGTAGCCAGCCCTGCGGCCCAGGGGGGCTGAGCCAGTGGCAGGGAAGGAGGCAGTGTCCACATTGGCCTGACTTTCCTCCGAAGGACGTCCCCCTGAGGCTTAGGGACTCGGGGGAGCTGAGCCATGCCCTTGTTCTCCCTGGAGGACGGTGAGTCAGCAGCTGCCTATGTCCCGCAGGGTCAGCCAGCCACCCGAGGGGCAGAGAGTCTTGGCTCTTGGAAGTCACAGCAAGTGGGGAGGCGTTTCAGCCTGAGAGCCTGGGAGGGATATCTTGAACAGGATGCTTGTGGTGATGCAAGGTCGGGCCTCTTCTGCAAGGCCTGCTGGGCTGTTTGGGAGCAGATCATGTTTAAACACGGCGCAGTGGAGTTTCAGGTTTCTGCTCGTTGAGTTACAGGGTGTTAGTATCACAGCCTGTCTGGTTCTCCCACCTGGACCTGGAGGGTGAACAGTGTAGTCGCTGGAGCCAGAGAGGGAGAAATCCCTCCCGAGGAGTTCCTGGGGCTCTTGGAGAGGAGGGAGAGGTGGGCCGCTGCCCCTTGACTCCTGCAGGGTGGGGTCGGCTGGGGTGGGAGCAGATTCTGGGGAGAGGTCCAGTTTGCTTCTTAGAAGACCCAGACTTCAAGAATCTCTGAAGATCCAGGGCAAAAAAGAGAGAGTGGCAGGGAAGGGGCGTGGAAGGTCCCTATAAATGAGGTCATTGAATTTTCTCTACCCAGCGTCCAGGCTGGCATCCTGGGCCCGTTTCTGCTGAAGAGACTGGACCTGGACAGATGAAGTCATGGAAGGGCCACAAAATCAGACTGGGGTCTGCTCTTTTTATGGTAATAACACACCCCCGGCGGCCGGGCAAGTGCCAGTCTCCTGTCCCAGTTTTCTGGTGGAGAAACTGAGGCTTAGGAGAGATCGGTGGTTCCAACGGCAAGTGAACAGAGATCCATGGCCCAGACTGGGTTCCTCAGACCAGGTCCAGCGTGGCTACGGCTAACTGTCCCTGTGCCTCCACTCTGTACTTCCGCATGGGGCCATGCCCCACAGCCAACTCATCCCCCTGCCCCAGGCTCCCTCCCCAGCTGCTACACAGTGAAAGCTTGGAGGAGGTCGTGGGAAGGCACCAGGACTCCTTCCCTGGGGGAGGTGTACAGCCCAGAAACGCATCTCAGATGGTGAGAACACACCTTCGAGATGGGCACTCCACACCATTCTTTATGTACCCTCTCGGTTATATAAACATCTTCCAGAAATCCTCTTACAAATTATAGTGACCTCAGACAGGCCTGCTGCTCTCTTCTAACAGGAGGGGACAAGAAGAGCTGGTTGCCGTTTTTTGCACCTCTGTGCTTAATGTGTGTGTGGGTGGGTGGGTGTGCACGTAAGTGTGCATGTGTGTACAGATGTGTGTGTCCACATGTGATGTGGGTATGGGTGTGTGCACATGAATGTGCATGTGTATACGGGTGTGTGTGCATGTGACACATGTGTGGGGGTGTGTGTGTGTGTGTGTGTGTGCACATGACTGTGCATGTGTGCACAGGTGTGTGTGTGCCCATGTGATGTGTGTGTGTGTGCATGTGATGCATGTGTTGGTGTGTGTGTGCACGTGTGTGTGTGTGTGTGCTGGAGGGAGACACCTGGTGTTTTGGAGGGATGCCTGGACCTGCAGTCACAAAGCATAGACCCCCTGTGGCTGGCGATAGAGTTCTCTGCTCCTCTGCTTCTGGGTTTTGGTCTCTTAGGTGGAAATCAAGGGGGTTGGACTGAACAAGCCTTTGGTTCTTTCCAGCTCGATGGCCTGTGCTTGCAGGTGTTCAACAGCTTTCTCAGCTCCCAGTTAAATAACCCGTCCCTGTAACCTCTCCCTGTAAAACACATTTTCCAGTCCTTTGATCACCTTGGTTACTTTCCTCTGAACTCCCTCCAAGAGACCTGTGTCACTGAATAAGTATGTCACATAAATTAGTCAGTAAACCAATCTGTCAACAATATCTCTTGAGCAACCACTCTGTGGCTTGCTGGAGGTGCTGGGCTGATACAATCCAACCACACAGGAACAAAAAGAGTTTTCACCCTGCCTCGGACTGGGAGTTCATTTGTCCAACAGTGGCCTGAGGCACTGGGCACCCACTGGGGAGTCATCGATCCCCAAAGACTGGAGCCTTCCTCCAACATTAATGTGTGAAAATACTTTAGGTAACATTAGCGGGACACCTGCTCTATTCAGAGCTCTGCTAGGCACTGTGCTAGTTACAAAAGTGAGCATGATGACCTCCAGGAAGGGCAGGTATGCGTGGAGGATGGGAGGAGATAGGGAACCAGGGGGGGACTTGGGCTCAAAGTGGAGAGCCGGCCATCCTCAGGCTGCAGATGCAACCTTGGTGTTCAGACGTGGTCTGCTTTGAAGGCTTTTTTTCCCTTTTTTTTCTTCAATACAGAAGGATCAATTCCAAAATGAGGTAGCCAGAAACATTTAGAATTTGGAGAAAACCAGACTTTCATTCAAAGAGTGATTTCACCACTCACTAGCTACGTGAACCTTGGGCGACTCATTGACGCTTTCCAAGTCCCAGATTCTTTAAGATACTGTGGGGCTGGTTATACCCAGCAGGAAGGAATATTTGAGTTAGATGACACCTCATTCGTCAAGTGTGTGGTGCATAACAGGAGATCTACATGTATAATCCACTTTCTCTCCACCACCCATGATGGATCAGTTTCTGAAGAGGCCCCCAACCCTTCTGGATGGGTATCTATATTGTCAGCCATACTGTTAGCTGGGGCTCTAAGTTCTATGAGTCCACTCTGTGACGTGTATCATATTACAGTCCCTGCTTTTTTTTTTTTTTTTTTTTTTTTTTTTTGAGACAGAGTCTTACTCTGTCGCCCAGGCTGGAGTGCAGTGGCGTGATCTCGGCTCACTGCAACTTCCGCCTCCCAGGTTCATGCCATTCTCCTGCCTCAGCCTCCCTAGTAGCTGGGACTACAGGTGCCCGCCACCACGTCCAGCTATTTTTTTTGTATTTTTAGTAGAGACGGGGTTTCACCGTATTAGCCAGGATGGTCTCCATCTTCTGACCTCGTGATCCGCCTGCCTCGGCCTCCCAAAGTGTGAGATTACAGGCGTGAGGCACCGCACCAGGCCAGTCCCTGCTTCTTGGTCCTAAAATAATTTCCTTTAACCCTGAAGGACAGTCTTTTATTTATAGTGGAGTCATGTGTAGCTTCATGATGAGAATGCATTGTGAGAACTGTGTTGTTAGACAGCTGTGTGATTGTACAAACATCATAGAGTGCACTTGCACAGAACTAGATGGTGTTGTCTATTACACACTCAGGCCCTACACTGTAGCCTATTGCTCCAAGACTACAAACCTGTACTGCATGGTACTATACTGAGTACTACAGGCAATTGCAGCACGATGTGAAATATTTGTGTTTCTAAACATGGAAAAGACACAGTACAGATACAGTATAAAAGATTGAAAAATGGCACAGCTGTATAGGCAGCACCATGATTATCTCATGCGGCACTGTCATTGATGAGGTCTGTCATTGACAGAAATGCCATTGTGTGGTGCGTGACTGTGTACTGTATGCCTCGAGATTTTACAGTCGTGGAACAACAGTTCTGAGCATTTTTTTTTTTTTTTTTTTTTTTTTTTGAGACGGAGTCTCGTTCTGTTGCCAGGCTGGAGTGCAGAGGTGCGATCTCGGCTCACTGTAACCTCCGCTTCCCGGGTTTAAGGGATTCTCCTGCCTCAGCCTCCTGTAGCTGGGACTACAGGCACGTGTTACCATGCCCAGCCAATTTTTGTATTTTTAGTAGAGATGGGGTTTCACCGTGTTGGCCAGGATGGTCCCAATCTCTTGACCTTGTGATCTGCCCACCTCAGCCTCCCAAAGTGCCGCGATTACGGACGTTGGACACCACGCCCAGCCCGAGCATAGCTTTTATTTCTGTGGTTGGGTTCCACACTATTTTTTAGTTTAGCATAAATTTGCTGTGCTAGAAAGAGCACTCGGTCCTTGACCAAGGCCCCAGATTCACCTGGCAAGGTCATTTTAGACAAATCACAGAAAGCACTGCAGCGCTCCTCAAATGCGAGTGTGAGTAGAACCACCTGGAGGTTTTGGTAAAACAGGGATTGCTGGGCTCCACCCCCAGGTAATTTGCATTTCTAAGAAGTTCCCAGGCCAGGCTGTGGCTGACGACCCAAGACCTACACTGTGAGAACCTCTGGTATGGGAAGAACAGCCCTGGAGTTTAGCGGAGCTTGGCAGAGTCAGTTGCTCCTTCTGAGCCTGCTTCCTGATTTATCAACCTTTACCTTACAGACTAGACCTCAAGGTGATAATTAGACACATTATCCCAGAGCACTTTGCAAACCATAAAACACTATAGCTATTAGTGGCTTAATGTTCCCCATTAGCTTTCACTTGCTTACCTATAAAATGGGGATAGTAATGGCAATTTTTATAAAGATTAAGTAAGATGATCTACATAAAAGCACTTTGTAAAGTGTAAAGAACTATGGAGTCAGCCGGGCGTGGTGGCTCATGTCTGTAATCCCAGCACTTTGGGAGGCCGAGGCAGGTGGATCACCTGAGGTCAGGAGTTCGAGAACAGCCTGGCCAACATGGCAAAACCCTGTGTCCACTAAAAATACAAAAAAATTAGCCAGTTGTGGTGGCACGCACCTATAGTCCCAGCTACTCGAGAGGCTGAGGCAGGAGAAGAATCACTTGAACCCTGGGCAGCAGAGGTTGGCAGTGAGCTGAGATCACACCACTGCACTTCAGTCTGGATGACAGAGCGAGACACCCTCTCAATTAAAAAAAAAAAAAAAAAAAAAAAAAAGACCACAAAGTCTTGCTCTTATGACTGCCCTAAGCCTCAGTTCCTGCATCCCCAATGTGACAGAACGACCACTGGGTCCACTGGTGTGCCAGCCTTGGTCACGTGACAGCTCATTATCATAGATGTGGATAACGCAAGTTGGAATTTAACACCCTGGCTGACGCCGCTTTGTGTCTTGTTGGCCCCTTTGGTCAAAGCTGTATTTTGGGAGACTCTTGCCAGCTAGGATGCTTCTGCCTGTGGGAAACCAAATTCCCAGCTAAAAGTGGCTTGAAGAATGTGGGGTTTGTGGTCCTAACAAGAAGCCCAGAGGCAGGGAAGTCTGGGGTTGATTAACTCTCTGGCTTCATGAGTACAGACTCTGGGATTTTCTTGGCCTGCTCCTCATGATCACGTGGGGGCTGCAGCAGCACCCAGCATTCCACACACACATGACAATCCCCAGAAGCAGGAGGAGATGAGTCTCAAATTCGTGTCTCTCTTGATGGATGAAAGCACTTTCTCAGAATCCTCTCATTGGCCAGGGTTGGATCACGTGCCCTACAATGAGGGGAATGGAACTGCTTGATTGACTTAGGCCAGCTCATGTTCAACCCCTGTGGCTGAGAGGGACCCACCAACTGCAGGCCACCCAAACAGACTTGTGACAGCAAGAAAGAGGTGGTGCAGGGGTGGCTGAAGGGGAGGCAGCCAACAGTATCAGCTGCATCCATGATCTCTTTCTTCCAGGAAGAGTCACGGGCATCAGGAAATTGCTTGCATATCTATAATCCCACGTGTTGTCCTGGAGCCTGAAGCACAGCCAGAAAGGGGCCCCAGCAGAATTTCCAGCTAATTTTTTTGTAGTTTTAGTAGAGATGGGGTTCACCATGTTGGCCAGGCTGGTCTCGAACTCCTGCTTTCAAGTGATCCGCCTGCCTTGGCCTCCCAAAGTGCTGGAATTATAGGCATGAGCCACCGCACCTGGCCAGAAGCTTCTTAAACAGGTATTTGTGAGCCTTCCCAAGAGAACACTGAGCTCTCTGGGAGCCAGGGACAGCAACCCACCGTCGAGCAGCCTCCTGTCCTGGCTGGGGCAGGCTGTGGTCTAGCGGGTCACAGTGAGACCACAGCCGACGGGACTCAGCCGGCCACAGTCTTTCTCAGGCAAAGTCCTTGATCCTGAGGATTCACAGATGAAGGTTGAAGCC
Source organism: Rhinopithecus bieti (assembly GCF_001698545.2). Taxonomy (NCBI): domain Eukaryota; kingdom Metazoa; phylum Chordata; class Mammalia; order Primates; family Cercopithecidae; genus Rhinopithecus; species Rhinopithecus bieti. The sequence continues at coordinate 1,399,221 of NW_016807741.1, forward strand.
TTGCTATCGTGTGCTGTGTTTCCTGCTAAACTGAACATAGTCGTAGTCCCTCGAGTAGGCTCCCGACACATGCCCGAGTGCTTCAGAAAGAAACTCTAATGGCCATGAGTACAAGCCTTTGGTCAGCAAGAGGAAGAGGAGAATGAAGAAGGACTTGAGAGTAGAATCGGTTTTGCTGGAAGAAAGTCATGTCTGTGGGTTGTTTGAATCTCACGCTTCCTCCTCTGTGAGAGTTTTGCGAATCCACTGGAGCGGTGAATCCAGGAATTTTCTAAGGAAGGGAAAACCCCTACAAGGTTTTTTATTCCACAGAGAAGGCTCCTGTCTCGGCTCAGGCGTGGCCCTGCAGCTGTGTGTGAAAGTAGGGCTGCGGGGGGAGAGCCTGCACCCTCACTGCGCTGGCCCCTCCTGCCTGAGCAGTGGATGTCTTTGGGCCTGAAGCTTCCTGGCAGCTCTTGTGAAGCATCATGGGAAACCGTGAGGGTGAGACCATCAGGGGCTTCTCTAGTGATGGTATGCGCAGGAGAGAGGAGGATAAATGCTGGGAACGGGGGACATTGTGTTAATTCCCCTGGGTGTGCGGTGTCTGCCAATCTAAGTGATTTCCCAGCCACAGTGATTATTCTAAGTTCCCCGTCAGGGTCTTAAGCCCATATAAGAGTCAGAGAATGGCAAGGCCAAATGGATCTCATTGCCTCTCGGTTGGAAGCTCCCATTTTACTGGCAAAGACGTGGGGGCCACTTCGAAGGAGACAGAGAACCTAGGGCCTTGGATGGCATATTCCCAGACCTGCCTCACTGTTCCTCGTGATGTTTATTTTAAAAGCTTGGAAACGCATAGCAGATCTGTCCTGGAACACACGCTGCAACTGCTGGGTTTCAGAGCTGTGGGTCTCAAGCCCACTTGTGTGTCAGACTTGTCTAGGACACTTTATAAACAGAGCAGCCCTAAGGGGCACTGGGAATCTAAACTGAAAAACAATAGCAGCCATTAGAATAGGTACTATTAAAAAAAAAAACAAACAAACAGAAAATTGGCCAGGCATGGTGGCTCACACCTGTAATCCCAGCACTTCGGGAGGCCAAGGCGGGCGGATCACCTGAGTTCAGGAGTTCGAGACCTGCCTGGCCAACATAGTGAAATCCCGTCTCTACTAAAAATATAAAAATTAGCAGGGCATGGTGGCACATGCCTATAGTCCCAGCTACTCGGGAGGCTGAGGCAGGAGAGTCGCTTGAACCCAGGAGGTGGAGGTTGCAGTGAGCCGAGATGGCGCCACTGCACTCCAGCCGGGACAATGGAGTGAGACTCTGTCTAAAAAAAAAAAAAAAAAAGAAAGAAAGAAGAAAAAAAACAGAAAATAACAAATGCTGGCGAGGATGTGGAGAATCTGGATTCCTTGTGCACCGTGGTAGGAATATAAAATGATGCAGCTGCTGTGAATGGCAGAATGGAGGTTACTCCAAAAAATTAAATGTACAATTTTCATAGGATCCAGCAATTGCTCTTCTAGGTATATACCCAGAAGAATTGAAAACAGGGTCTTGAAAAGCTGTTTGTACATCTTGTTCATGGCAGCATTATTCACAGTAGCCAAAAGGTAGAGATAATCCATGGATTCACCAATAAGTGAATGGATAAACAAAACCACTGGCCTATACATGAGGTCGAATATTATTCAGCCCTAAAAAGGAAGGAAATGCTGACTCATGCTGCAACATGTTAAAATGTTGGAGACATGATGCTAAGTGAAATAAGCCAGTCACAAAAGGATAAATACTGCACGATTCTGCTTCTGTAAAGTTCCTAGAGGTGTCAGATTTATAGAGGCAGAAAGCAAAATGGTGGTTGCCAGGGGCTGGGGAGAGGAGAAATGAGGATCGAGTGTGCAAAGGATCCAGGGCTTCAGCCCGGGGTGATGGGAGGAGTTTTGGAGATGGATGGCGGTGATGGCTGCATAACAATAAATGTGCTTAATGCCACTGGGCTGTACACTTAAAAATGGCTGAGATGGTCAATGTTGTTATGTGTACTTTACCACAATTAAAAAAATAAAAACCCAAACAGTAGCAGCAACAACCGTAGCAGGCTCAGCTGTCACAGATATGTTCCCTGGGAAGAAGGTTAGAGGGCATTGACTAGGATTTGTACTTGGTTGCCTTGTAACCACTCTCCGTTGTAGGGAGGCCCCGGAGCAGGCTGGATGGGGAAGAAGCTGGGCTGCGGTGGCGCCTCAGTGGAAATGCAGCCACTTTTACAGGGAGTTCTGAAGGCGGGACAGCTCTTTCCTGCTGCCCCAGCCTGGGGGCGGGATGAGGATGCATGGCCTTTACAGCCCCTCGTGGATCTCTGTTGGTCATGCACTGCCTTGCCAGGGGTTCGGCCTCGGGCGAGGCTTTCTTCCGCTGGAGCGACCCCCTAAGGAAGCTGACAACTGAAGAGGGGGAGGTTGGCATTTGAGAAAAGGGACTGCAAGTACCTAAGAGCTGGGGACACACAATAGGCCTTTAATACCCATCTTTGTTTAATCTTCACTGTGATCTTCATAGCCTCTCCGCGGAAAGCAGTATTATCCTTGTTTTGTAAGGAGGGCGTGGAGCAGATAAGTCAGTGGCCTAAAGTCACGTAGCTAGTAGGTGGCTGAGCTGGTTTACAGCTGTCCTCAGTGCCTGTGTGCCACCCGTGGGTGTGGGCAAGAGAGGCCCTGCCTAGGCCCTGGACTTCAGAGGGGCTGGCTGGGTCCCCTCCGTTCACACCACTTCCTAGGGGACAGGGAGTCCAGAGGGCCAAGTGGACGTGTTATCCTCTGCCCCATCTGGAGCCCACACTGGGGACCTGGAATTCCCTGGGTGTTTCTAGAGCCTGCGTCATCTCTTCTCGGGCTCCATCCTCTCATGGATAATGGCAAAATCGGTAATGCCCATTCGATAATGGGCAAAATCCTAAATGCCCATTAGCATTTAAGATGCCCAAATGGCTCCTAAATGGAAGGCGAGGTCTTAGGAGAGCATACACGGCTTCCAGCAATTCAGAAAACCAGCCCTGGTGTCTGCTTCTGGGGTGAAACCCCAGCTCCCTCCCTAGCGCTGCCTCAGTCTAGGTAGTTTAAACCTCTGAGCCTCCACGTCCTCCACCATAAAATGGAGATAGAATAGCGTGTCCCTCAGGAGGGTGTGGTGACAAAGTTGGCATGGGAATGCGAGGCCCTTGGCACAGCGGGCTCTCTTGGCAGCCTCGTGGGCGATGCCCGCAGTACCCTTCTGCCTTTCCCAGTGCAGCCTGGTTCTTGCCCGTTCCCAGCTTAGACTTTAAGCTTGGAAGTGCTGGGACGGCTTCTATCTTTTTCTCTTGGTGACCAGCGGAGGCTCAGTCTGCCCCTGCTGAGGGAAGGAATGGAGAGGGCAGGGCTGCTGGCAGGGGGTTGAAGGGATGAGGCGTTCTGTAGGTGGGGGGGTGGCCCGGACAAAAGGGAGGAAGAGAAAGGTCAGGTGCCATGCTTGTCATGCCCCGTGGAGCCTGGTGCAGGGATCAGAGGTCCCTGGTGGCCGACAGGTGAGCGTGTCCTTCTGACTGGCCTAATTGACTCTGGAGGGCTGGACTCGCTTGCACTGGTGCCATCACTTGCAGATGTCCCTGTGCTTGGCTGAGGACCTGGAGGCCCAGGGAAGCCCAATGCTTGCAGCCTCGTGACTCCTTCTCTTCCCAGAGGCCTTTGCTCCTGGCAGGACATGCGCATGGCACTGATTCTGCAGCCTGACTGTGCTTCCGAGTCACCGGGGGTGCTTGCTAACAGACTTCCCTTCCTCCCTCCAAGGGCTGGACTTTGCTCTACAAAGTGATATTGGACATCTGTGATGTGGAAAAAAGCCCCTGGTGATTAGGATCTATCTGGTGTTGAAGGCTGACGTTTGGAAACCACTAATTTGGAAGGGAGTCATAAAATTAATTTGAATTTTACCTTTTCCTTATGTGTCCCTCATTCTTTCCAAAAGTTGAAGCATTATAGACATGTTTGTTTGTTTGTTTGTTTTTGATACAGGGTCTCACTCTGTAGCTATGCTGTAGTGCAGTGGGGCGATCATAGTTCACTGAAGCCCCAACCTCCTGGGTTCAGGTGATCCTCCTACTTCAGCCTCTCCAGTAGCTGGGACTACAGGTGTGCACCACCATGCCCAGCTAATGTTTTTATTTTTTGTACAGATGGGATCTGGCTATGTTGCTTGAACTGGTCTTGGACCCCTGGCCTCAAGGGACCCTCCTGCCTTAGCCTCCCAAAGTGCTGAAATAACAGGCATGAGCCACCAGGCCCAGTCCTACATTACAGAAATTTAAGAGGTCAGTGAGTGGGGTCACTGAAGTGTCAAACAATGTTAAAATAAGTGATCATTAGTGCTAAAAATCGGTCAAACTGGTTGTTAGTGTTGTATAAAGTAAATTACGTGGCTGAATTTTTCACCATTATTGGTAATAACAGCCCTTGTACTTGTGCGGAGTTGTAAAATACGGTTCTCATCCCTGGCTGTACATTAGAACCCCATAGGAAGCATCAGAAAGATATTAGAAAGGAGTTGAATAGGCCTCTCTGCGGGGCGAGCCCTGGCTGCATTCCTGGGGTGGCTGGTGCGGGAGCTGTGGGTGTGGCTTCAGGGCTCCTCCTGCTGCCAGCTTCACAGCATCGCCAGCCTGTGAGAGGGGTAGGGTTTTTGTTCTGGTTTTGTTGATGGAAAAGGATTAAAAAGCTGAAGTCCAGGGAGGTGAAAGAATTAGCCAAAACTAGAGAGGGGAAGGACTGGTGCCTGGGTCTCTGCCCAGCATCACCCTGACCCATCAATTCTCAGCCATCACAATGCTCTGCACAGCCACGGGCTGGGAGATCTACACCCATGTGGCCTCGTGTGACCCTCCAATGGTCAGGGCCAGGCATGAATAGATCAGCCCAGCCCAGAAGCTCAGCTGGGGCTGCTGTGTCCTGGAAGGCTTCCTGTAGGGTCACAGAATTTCAGGATGGGCAGATTCTCTAGAGACCGCCTTGTCTAGCCTCCTCATTTTTTTTTTTTTTTTTTTTTGGAGAAGAAAGTCTGGAGGTGTGATGTGACATCCCTGAGTCCTTACTGCTCAATGAGACCAGCATGTTGGTCACTCGGCCCCAGTCCTGAGGGAGTAACCCTGTGATACCAGTTGCCCTGTCCCCGAACGGAGCTTGGGGCCTGGTTGGTTAAGATGGCAGGGGGCAGAGCGCAAGCTTTTGAAAGAGGTGGAGTTAAGCCGAATGCTCTTGGAACCCAACATAGCCTTCTTCACCTCCCAAACCACTCCCTGGCAATATAATCCTTGTTGACAGGCGCGGGAAGGTTCTACTTCTCCTCTGACCGCCTCCCAACCTCCTTCCAGCAACCTGGCCATGTCTGCCTGCTTGATAGATACTGTAGCCAGTTTTGTTGCCCTCGTCTTGCAGATCAGTTTCTGGTAACACCCTGGTTGCTTCCATTCTCTGAATTTCCATGGTGCTATCAACATGTTCCTGGAACTGGATGCTCTGCCCTGCACCACCACCTGCCCAGGTGAGAGGTAGCCAGCGAGGCCCCAGGCAAGGCTGCAGTGTTTTTCCAGCGCCCACATTAGGTTGTTGGCAGCACCAGGATCTTCTCTTTCCTGGTGCAGGGATTGGCTTTCATCTCCCAGGCAGGAAAGACCACATTCCAGCTTTTCCCAGACTCTTTGCTACTTGGCAAAAGAGTCAGATGGAAAGACAGCTTTTTTTTTTTTCTTTTCCAGTACATTACCTTAAATGCTTTTCTCTCATTTCTGAGAAGCTGAGAGTGTATCTCTCATCCCTGATCCCTGAATCTTGAGGTAGTTTACAGCAGATTGGCCATCCCATGGCAGATGTTGGATTAGGAGAGGTCCCAGGAAGGGAAGAACTAACATCGAGACCGACGGTGTACCAGGCACATCTCAGCCTGCAGTCAGAATCAGAGAGACCCCATTCTGATACTAAAACAATTTTTTTTTCTAGGCAAGGTCTCTCTCACCCACGCTGGAGTGCAGTAGTGTGATCATGGCTCACCACAGCCTTGACCTTCCTGGCTGAAATCATCCTCCCACCACAGCCTCCCGAGTAGCTGGGACTCCAGGTGCATGCCACCACACCCACCAAACTTTTGTGGTTTTTGTAGAGGCAGGGTCTTGCCATGTTTGCCCAGGATGGTCTCAAACTCCTGGAATCAAGCAGTCCTCCTGCCTTGGCCTCCCAAAGTGCTGGGATTATAGGTGTGAGCCACCATGCCCTGCCTGAAAAAATTTTTTAACCCAAATCTTTACTGAAACCTTCCTAAGAGGCCCCAAGGAGATAATTCCATAGCAAAACATTTCTTCATCTATCTTCTCCCTCCAAAATTTTTCAAAACACTTAAAATCTTCTTATGATCTTAGCTGGCACTATTCATTGTTCTCTCCTCTCTTCCTTCACTTTCAACTTCCTAATCGTTATTATTTTTTACGTTTCTCCAGAGCTTTCTAATGTGAAAAAATCCACACACTCTCTACTCGTTTGATTCTGCAAACTTACTTATTACCCTTAACCACAACCAAAACCCAGGACAACAAATTTCCTTTGCTCTGTGGGGAGTGGGAATAGGCAGGGGGAAATGAGGCAGAGAGCAATGTGATGAATTATATGGTGCACCAATTCGGATTAGATTTGATTGTATTTAATGGAAAATAAAACTTGAGTGACTTAAACAAGAAACTCAGAGGCAGGCCAGGGCTGCTACGATGTCTCTGTGATCACTAGCATCTGAGTGCCTTCTGTCTTTTGTCTTTAGTACTAGGTTTCACAGTGGTCACCAAATGGCATCTGTAGCCCCAGCCATTGCATACGTGTTCCAGGCATCCGGAAGAGGCAAGGAGAAAGAGGGGAAGGGTTTTAACAACCTTTCAAGACGTTTCCTAGAAGCTCTTCCAAATGACGTCCGGTTAAAAATTATTGACCATCCTCACCTGGAAAGGAATTTGGAACAGTAGTTTTATTAACTGTATCTATTGCAGTCCCCCAAAATAGGAATCCAGTGAGGAAGAAAGAAAGGAGAGAAGATATTAACAGTCTTTACCATACTTCTCTGTCACTCTTTGGACTTTTTAAAAACTTCTCTGAAAAAAATTAAACCTTTCATTTTGAGATAATTAATTATAGATTTATATGCAGGTGTAGGAAATAATACAGAGGGATCACCTGTAGTCTTCACCCAGTTTCCCCTAATGGTAACATCTTGTAAAACTATAGTACAAAATTGTATATCACCACCAAGACATTGATATTGGCCCTGTCAAGAGACAGGGCACGTCCATCAGTCACCACAGGGATGCCTCCTGCTGCCTGTTATGGCCATCCCCACTTCCCTCCCAGCTCCATTCCTCCTTAACCCTGGCAACTGTTAATGTATTCTCCATTTCTACAATGTTGTCATTTTGAGAATGTTATGTAAATTCAACCACAGTGTAGGTAAACATTTGGGTCCAATTTTTTATGTGTATCAATAGTTCATTCCTTTTCAATGCTGAATGGTAGCATTCCATGATATGAATGTATCAGTTTGATTAAGTCTTCATTCTTTGAAGCACATTGGAGTATTTCCAGTGTTTGGCATAAAAGCTGCTATGAATACTTTTGTACAAGTTTTTGTGTGAACTTCAGTTTTCATTTATCTAGGATAAATGTCCAAGAGTGCAAATGCTCGATCATATGGTCCATTTTACATTATGATAACGTTGAAAATATGCAAAAGGTTAAAAGCTATTTCTTTAACCTATAGGTGTCATCATCTAAAATAGCACTGTAAAATTCTGGAGTGTTTTCTCCTCACATCTTTTAAAATGTGTATTTTTTTGTTTTCATGTTTGTGTGTGCATTTGTGTGGATAGGCAAAGTTATGCTGCTGTGACAAATGACCCCCAAATCTCAGTGGCTTATTCCAACACATTTATTTCTCATTGATATAAGGTCGTTGTCAGTCCAGACAACCCCCAGGGGTCACTGTCTTGTAGATGGTGACTCCAGGATCCAAGCTGCTCTAGGATTTGGGCTCTGCTATTCTGACTGCAGCAACATGGTAGTGACACATGTCATGTCTGTTCACATTTCATTGGCAAGAACTTCTTATATGACTCCATCTAACTGCGAGGGACAAGAAAACATGCAAAGAACATGGAAGAACATGGCCCAGGGTGGGGTGAGCTGTGGCACTGCATCTGCCATGCAATGTATGAAAAATGTATTTTATTTTATGGGTTAGTGTTAATTAGTCAGGCATGGTGACATATGCCTGTAGTCCCAGGTACTTGGGAGGCTGAGGCGAGAGGATTGCTTGAACCTAGGAGTTTGCAACCCACCTAGGCAACACGGAAAAACCTCCTCTCTACAAAAAATACGAAAATTAGCCAGGCATGGTGGTGTGCACCTATAGTCCCAGTTACTCAGCAGGCTGAGGTGAGAGGATCGCTTGAGCCTGGGAGGTCAAGGCTGCAGTGAGCTGTGTTTATACCATTGTACTCCAGCCTGGGTGACAGACCCTGTCTCAAAGACCCTGTCTCAAAAAAATATATAGTACAATCTTGGAATATTATAGCACAAACTGTTACGACACAATCTCTTTCCTACATCTTATAGATTATTATTATTATTATTATTATTATTTTGAGATGGAGTCTCGCTCATGTCACTGCTGAAGTGCAGTGGCATGATCTTGGCTCACAGCAATCTCCACCTCCTGGGTTCAAGTGATTCTCCTGCTTCAGCTCCCGAGTAACTGAGATTACAGGCACCTACCACCATGCCCAGCTAATTTTTGTATTTTTAGTAGAGACCACCATGTTGGCCAGGCTGGTCTTAAACTCTTCGCCTCAAGTGATCCACCTGCCTCGGCCTCCCAAAGTGCTGGGATTACAGGCATGAGCCATCACACCTGGCCACGAAGTAGTAAGAAACAAAATTAGAATGATTTTCAGCATATAAAATAATCTTGATCTTTTCTTTGAAAATTTCTGTTACCTGCCTGGGAAATTCACTTATGTAAAATGCTTCATTCACCAACTATGTGAGGTAGACGAGGCCTCACTGTCAGAATAGCATCATTGCTAAGATAAGGAAACAAACGAAGTCATTTGGATCATGCAGCTTTACCCCTTGGGCCAGTGTAAGGCCATTATCAATCTCACCCTTAAATCCTCCAGCCTGTTTTCATGTTTTCTTTCCCATGATGGGTGTCATCCTGAGATAGCTTTGTTTTTTAGTTTTGTTTTTAAAACAAACTAGAACTAAAAGGCAAACAAACAAAACACCTGACCATTTAGAACCCTGTAAATACAATAAATAAATTGCATATGTTGTATTCAAATGTATTTATTTATTTATTTATTTTTATTTATTTTTTTTTTTTTGGGGCAGAGTCTCGCTCTGTCGCCCGGACTGGAGTGCAGTGGCCGGATCTCAGCTCCCTGCAAGCTCCGCCTCCCGGGTTCACGCCATTCTCCTGCCTCAGCCTCCCGAGTAGCTGGGACTACAGGCGCCTGCCACCGCGCCCGGCTAGTTTTTTGTATTTTTTAGTAGAGATGGGGTTTCACTGTGTTAGCCAGGATGGTCTCGATCTCCTGACCTCGTGATCCGCCCGTCTCGGCCTCCCAAAGTGCTGGGATGACAGGCGTGAGCCACCGCGCCCGGCCTCAAATGTATTTAATAAATAAATACACCCCATGTAACATTCTACCAACACCATCCCCTGAAAAGAGGGAAATAATGGAGGAACATTATCCTTTCTTCTGCAAAGACTTTTCATTTCATCTTTGTCAAGTTAAACGGCATTCATCTTTCAAATTTGTTGTGTGGGGATTCCTTGAAATAAAGGTAATCTATGTACAGTTCAGTCAAGCTTTCCCTGAGGTGACGAAACAGAAAGGCTCGCAGTAAGATTCTCCAGTAACATGGTTTATTCAACAAATTTAAACTGGCCAGGCACAGGGGCTCACACCTGTAATCCCAGTGCTCTGGGAGGCTGAGGCAAGGGCTGCTCAGCGTCAGGCATTCAAGACCAGCCTAGGCAACATAATGAGGCCTCCATCTCTACAAAAAGTACAAAAATTAGCTGGGTGTGGTGGTGCATGCCTGGAGTCCCAGCTACTCAGGAGGCTGAGGCAGAAGGATCGCTTGAGCCCAGGAGTTTGAGGCTACAACGAGCTATTATTGTGTCACTGCACTCCAGCCTGAACAAGACCCTGTCTCTAAATACATAAATAAATTCAAACAATCGGCAAGAAGCAAAGGCAAAGAGGCAGGACAGGTTAACACATGGAGGACAGAGGCACGTGGGCAGATTCCTTGGTTGTTCACTGCTCGTTTGTTCTGTCTCTTTCTCTCTCTGATGCATGAGCCATTCCCACTGTTGACGGGGTTTTGAGGAGCAGAATTGAGGGCAAGCAAAGGTCTCCACAGAGGCAATGCTTGCTTTTTTCTCCCCCGCCCTTTTTTTTTTTTTTTTTTGAGACAGAGTCTCGCCCTATCATCCAGGCTGGAGTGCAGGGTACGATCTTGGCTCACTGCAACCCCTGCCTCCCAGGTTCAAGTGATTCCCCTGCCTCAGCCTCCCAAGTAGCTGAGATTACAGGCATGCACCACCATGCCCAGCTAATTTTTTATTTTTTAGTAGAGCCGGGGTTTCACTGTGTTGGCCAGGCTGGTCTCAAACTCCTGGCCTCAAGCGATCTGCTGGCTTCAGCCTCCCAAAGTGCTGGGATTACAGGTGTGAGCCACCGCGCCTGGCCCATGCTTGCTCTTTCAGGGAGTGGAGGCAGGCACATGGGTCCCACTGCCCAGTTGCAGCTTCTCAGTGATCCACTGGGCAGCAAAGGGGTTTTATCTCTGTCCCTCCGTCTGGAGAGCCCCCTTGTTTGTCCTCAGCCCTAGTCCCAACTATTCCAACCCTCAAACAGTTCAACTATAAATTTGTATCTAATTTTGTGGGAAAAAAATAATCAAGGGAATTATTGCAATTCTTCCTTTGATTTTTTTTTTTCCCCGCATGAAACTGTCTCAGATTCCTCCTTGAGTCCCCAGCATTCAGGGGAAGTTTCTATTTCTTGCTTCCGTTTGTACTTCTAGCATCAAGGCTACCCAAACTCTTTTCCTCGACCAGACCTCGGTGGGAATCACACGTGCCTGTGGATACGTGGACATGTGTTTGAATGTTTGTTTCATTTGCATGGGCAAGCTTACCTGATATTTTTCTGTTCACGTGTGTAATCGATGTAAGCCCTACCTGAAACTAACAAAATACTGTGTTAAGCCGGACAAAGCGTAAACAAAGCAGGTATTTCCCAATTGTTCCCGCCATGAACTGAGGGCGCGCTTCCCAGGATCAGCGGGTGTGCCTCGTAAGCTGCTCTGGCCTCGCAGGCCACCAGCTTCTGGGGTGGGCACCATCGCCTGTTCTTGTTGCAAAAGGGACCCAGCCCGGAGGCTGCAGGCAAGAGGGTGGGGCTGTCCCAAGAACTAGCTCCTTATCAGGAGGATACAGAGTCCTGAAAATCCCCCCCACCCCTGGAGTTTGTTTCCTTTCAGATCTCTGAGCATCTTTTGATCTTGAAGCTAATCCATTTTTCCTCTCTCTCTTCCTACTTCCCCCCTCTTTCCCCTCCTGTCTCAACCAACCTAGGGAAATAAACTCCTATGCAGGAGATAAGTTACCACAAATAACAGCTACATTAACTCTTTCTTTGCAGGAAAACTCAGCTGAGCTATAATTGACTAGAGTGTCCAGTACATATCAAGTAGATCAAGTGACTATAAATGGGGAGGTTTCTTAAAATTTTTTATATATTTTATATTTTTTTTGAGATAGGGTCTCACTGTGTTGCCCAGGCTACATTTGAACTGCTGGGCTCAAGCGATCCTCCCACCTCAGCCTCCAGAGTAGCTGGGACTTCAGGCACATGCCATTGTGGCCAGCTTTTGTTTTTTATTGCTATGTTTATTCCTTCATTTAATGCCAAAAAAGGCTTAGAGGAGTTTTCTGGCCCCTACATTGGCATCACACGCAGGAGGTCCTCATTAAGTCTTTTTGCCTAATTGGCTTAATTGTGGTGCATTTGGTAACTACTGGAGGAAATCCTGTGGTCTGCTCTGGGGCGAGAGGACGGACCTGGCCACTCTGTGCATTCCGTGGCCAAGCCTGGCAGGTTGGGGACTGTGAAGGGGATGCCCCTGACTACATGGGGAGAGGCAGCCTTGCCGTGAGCGTTGAGTTTGAGTCCGAGAACCTAATCAGGAAGGCTCAGCTCTCTCCTTGTTTGCTCTATGGCCTTGAGCGACCCTCGCAATCTTTTTCTCTAAATCTCGGCCTGTCTCTCTCCCTCACGTGTCTACTACAAGGCCCACCTGGGAGAGTGAGTGAGGATACTTTGTACACCTCCGAGTGGCCCCACATAGGGCCCTGCTGTCATGGCCTCAGGGCGAGGAAGGTTGCCATGCCTGGGAGTTGTGTCAGGGAGCCAGGGAGCTGTGTGGACAGACTGGCCACAGTCCTGGTCGCTCTAGCTCCATCCAGGTGCTCAGCTTCCCGGGGCATCCAAGCCTAGCAACCCCAGGGATAGCCAGGAGGGAGTTGGTTCTGACCTGCTGCGGGGCGGGGGAGGGGTCAGGCCCGGCTGGGAGTTACCTAATTCCAGCGAAGAGCATGTCTGATTGCTTGACCGCTGCCCTCCTGCAGCTGGATTAGCAGCTGTGGCTTGGGGGAATAGGCTTGTTTATCATGCCCGAGACAAAGGGAGGAAGCTGAGAGCAGTTAAAACAACAGCTCTTCCTGTTGCCCCCACGCCTTTCATCCAAGGAGGCCGTTGTGAAGGAGAGTCCTCTTGGTGGTCAGGCCGGGGCCTGGGATGTCATTCTAGGGGGAAGGGAAGAAGGCGGGACCTCAACTGCGCAGGCGAGGCTCAGCCAATCCCACTACTGCCCCACAGGGCAGACGCGATGTCTCCATTTTACAGAGGATGGTGACCAGGCTCAGAGAGGTTGATTCATTCCTCCAAGGCTTCACAGCTGCCAAAGGCTAGCCCTGGGATGCTGAGGGGTCTGGCTGCCTGCAGACGGGCTCCTCTTCCCTTTGCCTCATGTTGACACCTTCATGCTGGACAAAGCAAGAGTCATCAGCCCCAGAGGCCCCCAGCACCCTTCTTTAAGGCCAAGATATTTGGTGACCTAGAACTCTTGTTATAGACTCAGAAAGTCTGAGCAACGGCAAGGCCCATAAGCATTGTTGAGTCCAATTGCACTGCAAATGTCATTTGACAGATGAGGAAACTGAATCCAGAGAGGTGAAGCATCCCCACCAAAACAGCATTTTAGTATCTTGCAGAAGGCAGGTGGTCAGCAGAGCTGCTGAATGATGGAATCCGTGGCAGGGAGCCAGACTCACGTCCCCACCCCAGCTCCCTGTGCTCTCAGGCCTGTGCCAGCCTCTTCAATGGGGATGGTTTTGTCTGTGGGTTGATGCTACAGCCTGACCTGGGGGATCTTCCAGTGTCTGCTGGCTCCAAGCATCTCACCTGGTGGCCTTCTGCTGATCCTGAGTCCCCACTCTCTGCGCCCTGTAAGTAACTAATATTTATCTTGGATTAGTTCCAAATCTACTGCAAAGTTGCAAGAATGGTACAAAAGGCTCCCACATCCGCCACCCTCTCCAAAAACACTCGCTGCTTTTACCACTTGCTTTCCTAGCTATCAATAGCGCTGTGCCAGGAGGGAAGGAAAGAAAAGAGCAGAGAAGATGGAGGCTCTGGGCACTGTGTAGATCAAAGACTCCTCCCTTTCTCAATTCCACAGTCCCCTGGAGAGTAACAGAGTAAAGCAGTTACCTCGTCTTCTTTTGTGACCGTGCCCAGGCTCAGTAGGTATTCAATAGGGATTTGTAGAGTGGAGGAATGGATTGTTCTCATACAACCTGGATTGCATTGGCTACCTTCTGTCAGGACACCTGAGAGCAGAAAGTGCATGAGGCGTTGGATCTCTGGGGTGCGCTGGGAGTAACCCGGCATGGTAGGGTGAAGAAGACCAGGGATTAGCCTGAGGGGAGGGCATTTCTGGATGCCCAGAAGGGTCCCCTCTTAGAGAAGGTGACAGAATTATGGGCTGCTCAGGCCAAGGGGTCAGTTGGAGGGCACCTGAGCCTCCATTTCCTCCCCCATTTTTCAGAGGGGAAAGTCAGGTCCCAGGGAGGTAAAGTGACTTCCTCAAGGACATGCCCTGGCCAGTGGCAAAAGCAGATGAAGACGGCATCACCTGAGTCCCCAGCCTCTGCCTGTTTCCTCCCTGGTTCCATTGCTCTATGCGTTTGTGAGGATTAGCCCATGTTAATGCAGCAAAGCTCACACACACTTTCATACAGTCCCAGGTTGCACTGCAGGGAAAGAGTGACTAAGAAGCCCCAGCACTCTCCCAGAGTTGTGGTGGGTGCATTTCTGGGGGAGATGGGCCTCTCATTCCTAGTGAAGAGGGTCTTGGGGAGACCGGAGGGGCAGTGACTCTTGGCGTCCCTTGAGGAGAGAGAGTCGCGGTTGGGGTTGGGTAGACTCATACTGGGTGGAAGAACCATAATGCCTGCAGGTGGGCTTGCTCTACTTGAAGGTGGACAGGGGTCCCTTGGGCTGGTGGGTTCTGTGTGGGGGCCCCTGCCATGCTAGGAATAGGAGCCACTGCAGCAGCCGTCCCTGAGCCTGTGGACTCATTCCTGGGGTTGGTTCCTAATCCAGCAGGAGCCTGGTGATTGGCACTCTTCTGCCAAACCTAGAGCCTTCTGCAGTTCCCGCAGGCAGTGCCTCAACAATGCCAGGAATGCTGGGGGAGGTCCCCAGATGGAAATGGAAACCCAGTTCTCTCCACACGGCAACACCAGACCTGATCCTCGCTTTCTGCATGTCGGCTGTTTTGCATTCTTTGTGTTGCTCTTCCCCACTCGTCACATCACGAAAAACTGGTCCATATGCTGGGAGAAGCCTCGCAGATGCCGATGACGACGTTGTCTGGAGAGTGGGGCTCGTCCTAGGGGCCCTGTGTTGCAGCCTCTTGCAGCTCTGCCCGCAAGCATCAGTGCTGCTCCTTCTCGGGTCCTGGGAGAGTGCATATTCAGAACTGTTTGCAGAAGAGGGTGACAGGCACGTGGTTGAGTTCATTTAGGAAGTGGATAAGTGGGGTGGTGTCAGAAATGAGCCCGGGGACTCTTTTTTTCCTCTGGCAGGTGCTGTGTGACATGAGTACCGTACCATGTTATGCTCCCAGCACTTCTCTTCTTACTCAGACAGCTGTGGTGTGGTCCAGCCTGACGCTCTGAGCTCTATCTGCCATGCTGTAGGAGCTGAGGCTGCCTCCGGCCTGCAGCTGGGGATCAGGGTGAGTTGGGCCACCTGGTCAGGCCCTTGGGCACCCTTCTCCACAGGCAGAGAGAGAGGGAGGACAGGGTGTTGAGAGTCCTGAAGCCTGGGTTCCCCTCACATTGGTCAATTGCTTTTCTCAGCTGAAAAAATTCAGGGAGGCTGAAAAGGGATATAATTCATGCGTCCCTCATGATGCATGAATGGTTACTGAAGCTCGTGTAGTCTGCACAAAGGTCTGGAGAATGTTCCAGGGCAACTTGGGTCATGCCCCAGAGGTTTGGAGTCTTCCTGGTGGCTCTGGGTGAATGGCGGACTCAAATGATGACCACAGAACAGCAGCTGTTCTGCCTCCTGTGCGGGACACTGCACTCCTCTGAGTGGGCTTGCGATTTCCTGGGCCTCCCCTGTGCCTGGCACACAGTAGAGCCATGGAGAGTGTTTGTGGGGCTGAAGGGCACTCCAGGTTGCAGGGATGGGACTTGTGTGCTTGCCAGGGTTTTGTTTGGCTGGAAGCTGACGTGATTTGGGATTTGGGATTATTACATCCCTGTCTGCCCCAGCCCCCAGATCTACCCTTTGTCCTTTGACCTAAGAGTCTGACCTCTCTGGGTGGCCTTGTCGGGGTTCTTGCCCTCTGATTTCGGGTTGGATTTGGTCAATGGGGGCACCAGCGGGAGATCAGAGGGCAGAGGGGGAGAGAGGTCAGCATCTCTGCTTCTCCATCCCTGACCTGGCTGTGGCTTTGTGAGGCCAGCAATCCCTGCTCATGGCCCTGGGACAGCTGCTGTGCAGCTCTAGCTTCCACTGGCCAGCAGCCTCCGCTCATCCATCCCGCCACAGATGCAGTCATCGCTGCTGCCATCTCCTGGGAACGTTGCTGTGCCCTGTTGGATGCAGAGCGTTGGACACTCTGCCCATGTCTCTTCCATAAACCCCACGATGCAGACCCTCACTTTCAGAGTGACCCCCAAGGCATTGGTGCTCCTGTGGCCCCAGCAGTGAGTGAGGAAGCACGCATCTCATGTTGCAGCCTCCGCCCGAGGAGAGGAGAGTGGATGTGGATGGTGCTGAAGGATGGGCTGAGCATCCTTAAAGGGGTAGCTCATTCTTGGCTCTGAGTTGTGTCAGAGCCATCAAGGGGTCCTCAAAGACTTCCAACTCCTCATCTTGACCTCATCCATCCTATATCAGGTCAACCTCAGACTGGGAATCAGGGGACCCCTGTGTCGGATGAATGTTGATCCGTTTACTCGTTCAGTCCCTCAACAAACAGTTCCAGAGCACCTACAAGGTGCCGTGCACTGTGCTGCGCACTGGGGAGCCGAAGTCAGCGGCCTCATCCTCACCCTTGGTCTAGCGGGAGAAATAAGGGGTGTACACACATGGGGATTCTACAGGCCGTGAGTTGGCAGGAGAATGAGAGGAGCAGAGACAAGGGGCTGCAGGCGTTGTAGGGGCAAAGGAAAAAGTCAGGATGAGACGGGGGTCCCTCCCCAGGATTTTAGGTAGAGATATCTGTATACATCAATAAATCGGATTGCATAGCCAGGAGCTGATTGTTACCAACCAGTTAAATGAAAATACGTGAAAGGTACTTTATAACCACCATCTCAGACATGCCGCCTCCATTTCCAGAGGAGAAAAGGCTGAGGAGGAATGTTCTAGAACGTTCTAGATAGCACCAACCCAACTCTAGGATCACAGAGTATTGCCCAGTTATAGCTAAATCTAAGCAGGGAAAATGGGGATTTCCCACAATCAGACGTTGGTGCCCCTGGTTGCTTCCCTTTGTTTGTTGGAACCAGGGCAGGACTGCAAAACCACACTCCTGCCTTCACCCAAAGCCTCCTCCGGGCCAGGGTCGCCCCATCTTTGTGCTCTCTGCTTCCTTGACAGGACCTGTCCTCCGGTGGCCCTTGAAGCCTCCCTCCCCCACTGCCCACCGTGTGAAGCACCATGACAAAATGGCAAAAACATTCTCAAGGAAATGAGCTGCTCTGTTCCTGGGGCCACCGCGAGTGTCAGAGAAAGCAGGTCTGGGAGTGATTTGCTCACGTCCGTGGCCTGACTCCAAATCCGCCCCGTGCTGGCTTCCCCTTCCTGTTTTGAATCCAGACCTTGCCTGGCAGTGTCTTCCCCGCCGTGGAGAGCCCCCCAGGACCCATCGCCCTTGGTCTTCGTCTGGTCAGGGGTGGGCTGCTTCCCTTCGGCCTCCAACCAGCCCTTGTCCACAGGCTTGGGCGGCACTGGCAGAGAGAACCCAGCGCTGGCGGTCTGAGAGCTGGCTCCAGCCTTGCTGTGGTTGTCTTGGAAGTGGAGGAGGGGGGACAGGGACAAACCGTGGAACTTTGCCAAGCCTTGGATGTCTCCTTTGTTCAGTGGGATTTCCCGGCCATCTCTCTAGGTAACTGTAGGAACAGTTGAGATAATGTTTATGTGTATATATAATCCCGCTATAAACGGAAAAGAGCTTCACACGTGTCATTACCTATTTGCAGAAGTGCTCCCTACCCAGAGTGTGTGTGCATGTGTGTGTGCACGTGTGTGCATGTGTGTGCGTGTGTGCGCACATGTATGTGCATATATGTGTGTGTGCGTTCGCAGGTGCTGTTGCCATGACATCATTCTCGCCGGGGCCCTCCAAAATATCCTGCTGGTTGATCTTGGGTGATCACTGCTTTCACAACATCATGCCCTGCTCCAAAGCTGACCATGGCTCCCAACTGTGGCGGCCGTAAACAAACCTCCTCTCCACAAACCCGGCAAGGCCATTCCCCCAGAGAGCCAGGCGTTCACTCCACTCAGGCAAGACCCCACCTGCAAAGGGGCTGCCCTTAGCCCCACTCTGCCGGTGCACACCTCCCAGCCCCCACAAGCCCAGCTGGGACATCTCATCCAAATTCTCCCACTACGATGACCGGTCTCCTACGAACTCTGTTGTAGACTTAACATCACATGAGTTGGCATGCAGTTGTCATTCCATCATGTCCAGAGTTTTAGCTCAGTGAATTTCAACACTAGCTGAGAATCACCTGGAGAGCTTTTTAAAAATGAAAAAATTCACTTCTTTGTGCAAGAAGTGAATTTAGAGGTCACTTTGAACCTGAGTCCCAGCAAGAGAGGGCAATTTGCCTATGGTTATCTAGGGAGACAGAGTCCAGGCAGGAGGCTGCCTGCGCAGAGGCGCAAAGCTCCCTTCTCTGACCCCAGCTCCTCTACAGGCTGGGGAACAGAAAGTGAAAGCAAAACCCTCCACTCTCAGAGTTTGTCTTGACGTTTTCTTTCAACCGGTGCTTGAAAGCTCTCAAACTTTACACCCCTTTCTCTTTTCTCCACTTGAAAGGCTCAGGCTGGCTGAGAGTGACATCCTTGCTGTCCCTTCCTCCTGGCTCTCTGAGCGTGTTGGGACAGTCCTGGAACTCTGCTCTGCAGTGGGGCGGAGGCAGGACTTGTTAGATGGAGAGGTCAAGTCAACCTCATACGAGGCTAACTCAGTCCGTACCTTTACCTCTGCCCGTCCTCCTACCTGGTGTGTGGATGGGATGGCAGAGACAAGAAATGTCAGGGATGGAAGACGGCAAGATTCGGTCTGGTCCCCACTCCACTGCACTCCCAGCTGTGGGTCAAGGGAGGACCTTTCAGGCATGGAGATAGATGCTCTGAGGACAGAGGGCCTTTGCCCAGCTAAGCCCCATGACTGAGCTCTAAAGGACATCCCCCACCAACCTGACTCCCACTCAGGATGGGGCCTCAGCAAGGCATGTTAAAGGCAAAACAAAGTGGAGAAGACTCTGACCTTTGACTCCCTGAGCCACCTTGATGCCTATGTGGTGGTGACAGGGCCATGCAGGAACAGGGGGCACGTGGTTTTGGTGAGCACAGAGACTTGGGGACAGACCACTAATGCCAGGCAGAATGGGATCTCAGTCAAACTGCAGGGCCCACAGCAGCCTTCCTGTGACTGTGAGGCATCTTGAGGAGGGAATAAGTGGTAAGGGCAGCAGGGTGGAAAGACAGGAGGAGCCGGGGACATGGGTGGCACCATACAGCCCCCATGCCAGCGTGTGAGCAGCCATCTCTAGACTATTTCTATATGAGAAGAAAATAAACCTCTACCTGGTTTAAGTCATTCGTGGGGAGGGTCTCTGTTGCTGACACGAAAATGCAATTCCTGATTTCATTTGGTTGCACAGTAGCCCGAGCTGCCTTGGGACCACGTCTGTGGTTTAAAGTTGTTTGCTAAGTTGAGCTGAGATCTGCCTCAGAGTCTGAGGAAAGCCTGGCCAATCCTAACTCCCAGTTCCACCAGGACCACCCCAAAGAAATCTAGTCCCTTCCTCCTCTCCAGCTTCTCCCTATTCCTTCCCGTTTACTTTTCGTCTTGATGTTCTTTGCTCTATCTGTGACTATTCGTTGGCTCCCAGGCCCTCTTAGTCACCTTCTCACTTGCTCAGGGCCATGGGTAGCCCCAGGCAGGGCGCGTGCCCTGTCCATGCACTTTCCAGACCCTTGGCGGCTACCTCCAGCCCTGGATTTGCTTGTTCCTTGGTTGTGTATATGTTTCCTCCATGCACTTGCTCCATGATCGGGCAAGAGAGCTTTCTACCTGTCCTGTGTTTTACTATCATCCTGTTCTGTGCTTACTGTACTTCTTACTCCATTCTCTTCCCTGCTCAGCTCGCCAAGCATTATTTATTCTTCAAGCATTTGTCCAGCACTTGTGATGTGCCAAGCACAGGGCCAGAGGTGCACCAGACCCACTTCCTGCCTTCAAGGGAGCTCTGATGAGGCTGCACATCCCGCTTGGTGTTGTAAGCCCTGCAAATCCAGGCCATCTCATTAACCTACTTCCCTTGCTGATAAGTGGCCTAGAGACTATTAGCAAGTGTGTGTTTGTGGGGGGTGGACAGGAAGATACTCTAGTACTTGTTTTTGTTTTGTTTCTTGACAGTTTCCAAGGATTCTACTTCCGGTGTCAATATCAGGTTTCTTCTAGTCCGAAGTCTTTTATCCTGAGTTGTCATGGATGTGTCCCTCTTTTATTACCAGACAGAACAGGAACTATCATTGGGAAAATTTTCCCAGTGACTACAGGTTGGACAAGAGTGTCTATATTCAGGAACGTGATTTCTTTTCTTCTTTTGAAGTCACACCATCAGGGCCCCATGGCCAGCCCAAAGCTCCACTGTCACTCTCACTGTTGTTTCTCCTCTCCCTGCTTTTTTCTCATCACCAAGGATGAGATCACCGGTTCTTAGCCTGGGCTTCCTGGATCTCTGGGGCTGGGACTAGGGGGTGCATCTATGATGAATTGCAGGAGCCCATGCTCTTGCAATTGTGTGCAGTATTTTGTGTTTATGGGAATGTGCTTGTTTTTCAGGAGGGGCATTCCTGTTGTTCATGGTTTTCACCATCATTTTGAAAGGGAGGGAGGCTACTACCTAGACAATTTTAAGAATGAACGCCTTTGGTAATTTCTCAAGAGGTCTCTCAGATTGGGAGACAGCACAGCCTCATGTGCTAACTTTTCCTACAAACTCCTAGTGTAACCTCAGCGATCCTGTGGTTTAGCCTGTGTATGGCTCAGACAATGGAAGCACAGACAACTCAAGTAGGTCACTCAAAGCCATCAGCTTGTCACTGGCAGAGCCAAGTTGGGCCCATGAACCTGGAGCCCTCCAGAAGCAGCTGGATTGCTCATCCACTAAAGAGTGAAGACCTTGGTGCTGTCTGTATTCTTTCCCGGATTATAAATTCCAGGAGGCGTAAGCCTGCCTCCCCAAGCTGTGCCTCAGTCTCTGTGTCTAAAGTCTGGCACACAGTAGGTGGTTATCATTTGCTGCTGGATTGCTTTGTGTCTGTTCATCAGAATGACTAAGTACCCTTGTGAAGCCTTTTTCCCTGCTTGCTCTGTTCCTCTCCATCTGAATGTACTGCCCGGAGCCTGGGGTGCCAGAGAGTTCTGTTGTGTGGAACGGTGTGATGTTTCCCTAAACTCTCACTAGTTTAGGAATTGGCTTAGGGAAGATGTCCTCCACCAAATTACCTTCTTAAAGGGTAATTCATCCCACTCCCTCCTTTTACTTTTTTTTATTATGTTATTTTATATTTTGTATGGTGATAAAATACACATAACATAGAATTGGCCATCTTAACCATTTGTAAGCATACAGTCCTGTGCCATTGGTGTGCAACCACTACCACCACCCATCCCCAGAACTCCCAGGGCAAAACTCTGCACCTCTGAAACACTGACTCCCCACTCCCACCTCCTCCCAGCCCTGGTGTCCCCCATTCTACTTTCTGTTTCTATGAATTTGACTGCTTTAGGGACCTCGTACAAGTGGAATTATACAGCATTTGTCTTTTGCAACTGGCTCATTTCTCTTCACGTAATGTCTTCAAGGTTCATCCATGTTGCAGCATGGGCCAGATTTTCCTACCTTTTTAAGGCTGAGTAATTCTCCTTTGTTTGTTGGTATCGCATTTTGCTAATCCATTCATCTACGGATGATTGTTTGGGTTGTTTCTACCCTTTGACTACTGTGAATAAAGCTGCAATGAACGTGGGTTTACACATATCCCTTTGAGCCCTGCTTTCAGTTCTTTTGGGGAGACAGCCACAAATGGGATTTCTGGATCATGTGGAAATTCTATGGTTCCATTTTTGAGGACCCGCCATACTGTTTTCTACAGCAACCACATCATTTGACTTTCCCGCCAGCAGTGTTCTATCTTCTTCCCATCCATGCCAACACCTGTTTTCTGTTTTCTACAGTAGCCATTCTAATGGTGTAAAGCAGCATCTTACTGTGGTCCCTCCTTTTTTTTACGAGTCACGTTCACCCACCTGCTAGGCCTGAACTGCTCCTGACGCTCTCAGCACCCAGAATCAATCGAAATCTGTGGCTTTCTCGTGGATATGTGAACAACTTGTGCTTGGCTTTTTGTCATTCTGTGTTTCCCGAACTTTGATACGCATACGCACAGATTTGGGTTTTTTTCCATGTGTTAATATATCTGAAGCCAAGATGCATCTTTGCAATGAATGTCTTGTCTTTGTCTTCGTTTGTCATTGTTTCTTTTTTCATTCTTCTTTTCTTACTGGTTTGTAAAATACCAGTGCTCTTACGACCTGTGGCAAGTGCGAGCCACTGGAAGGTGGTGCTGAAAACGGCTGCCTGACCCCATGTGGCCCGTGTGGACCCGTGTGGTGGTGCAGAGCCTGCAAAGGACCCAGCTCCCTGCTGCGTGCCTGCAGCTCGTGTTCTCTCTGGGGGCTGCGTGCCCCAAGTGTTTTTCTCTGGGGACATACGCGCTTCCCATCACGCTCGGCTTCTTTCAGCGACCTGTGTGTGATATTGATCAGCCCTTCAAGCTCTCGTGGCAGTCCTGTCCCCCTTCCTGCTCAGCCCTCTGGGGCCTAGCTTGGGTTCCTGCCACTGGCATTCTCTTCTGCAAAGCCCAGCCTCCCCCATCCTCCCACTATTCACTCTGTTCCTGAATCCACCGCTTCTCCTGCCTGTGCCCGCTGCCAGCCCCTTACCCAGCCTAGCCCACTCCTGCTCCCAAGGCTGCCAACAAAACAGTTTCCTCCCTGCAGGTCCGCCCTGCCCATTCCTCCCCAGGGGCTGTCAACTCTTGGAGCATTTCCTGTGACTTCTATTTTTTCTCCTTTTGCCCCGTAATCTGTTTTTCCTTGCTCCCTCTGCCCCCTCCCACACACAGCTGGAAGGCCTCTGCTTTCCTTCCCTGCTTCCTCCTGAAATCCCCAGCATCGCCCCCTCCTTTTCCATCCCACAGTGCTGCCCCCCCGCTCACCCCCTACCTGCACTGACTCAGCCTCCCCTGGCTCTGATCGGTGCAAGTGGGCCCTGGGGTTTGCTGGGGACCTAATCAGCCCCAGGGGTGGATCCCTCCGTCTCTGTGCTCACCGAGATCACCCACCACAGCTCCCCGCTTCCTGCCAGGTCCTCTGCTCCTGCGTGGTCCTGTCGGCAGCCTGGGGTGCCTGGATGGTTCAGAAGTGAAATGTCGGAGCCTCCTCCAAAGCATTCTACCTGCCCACACCTGATGAGGCCCTGCCCTGTGTGGGAGGCAGGTTGGGGGGACGCCTTTATCGCTCAGTCATGAGGCTTGGCTGAGCAGATGCCCTCCGCCTATAGAGCATCTCATACCTCATCTAGATGCTCCCCTCCCACACCCCCACTCCGCCCCCCCGGGGTTCCCCACTTGACCCCCAGTTGGGCACGGAGTGGAGAGTGGGGACCACACCCCACACCCCTCCTCCAGCCCTGCATACTCTTCCCTTTGTCCTTCCTCCCAGCATTTCCTCGCACCCTGAAGGCCCAGGTTCCTGGACTCTCACCACAGGTGAGTCTCTGCATCACTTCCTCTAGGAGGCTTTCCTTGACCTGCACGGCCATTCCTTTTACTCTGCATTCAGTCACACCCAGTGTATATTGTGGTGAATGTGTGAGTATGTGTGTATGTACACATACACACATCAGAACATTTATTACTGTGTGTAGGAGCATGTCTGTTTGTCACAATGGAATGTGGAGTTTCTGAAGATCGGTGCCATATCCTACTCATGTTTGCATCCCAGGATACCACACAGAGCCTGATACAATAGATGCTCAGAAATCTTTGTTGGATACATGAGAGAGTGAGTCATGAGTGGCAGAATGTGTGGAGAATGTGATAGGTATTCTGAGAGTGAGGACTGGAAGGTGATGCCTCTTCCAAGAAGAAAACCTTCCATGTTTGCAACTTCCTTCTTCATGGCTGCAAGATAAGGTCATACTGGGGACAAGACAGTGCTGAAGACACAGTGATGCAGGGATATGGAGGTGCTAGGGACATAGAGATGCTGGGGACATGGAAGTGCTGGGGACATTGAGGTACTGGGGACATGGAGGTGCTGGGGACATGGTAATGCTGGGTTCATGGAGTTACTGGGGACATGGAGGTGCTGGGGATATGGTAATGCTAGAGGACATGGTCATTTTGGGGACATGGCGATGCTGGGGGACATGGTGACACTGAAGACATGGTGGTATCGGGCACATGGTAATGCTGGGCCATGGAAGTGCTGATGACATTGTGATGGTGAGAACATGGCGGTGCTGGCACGTAATTGTGGTGCTGGGCACGCAGCACATGGTGATGCTTGGGACATTTAATACTGGGAACACAGTGATGCTGAAGACATCATGATGCTGAGGGACATGATGACACTAGGGACATGAGGGTGCTGGCAACATGGTGCTGCTGGGGATATAGTGATTCTAGAGGAAACGAAGCTGGATGATACAATAATGCTGGGACATGGTGCTGAGAGACATAGTGATACTGGGGACAAGGTGGGCTCACAGTGGCAGGTGCAAATGAAAAGATGTTGGAAGAAGGGCTGTCCCACAGCAGTGTCTGGGGCAAGTGCTCCAGCTCTGCAGGAAGGTGAGCCAAGGGCTGGGAAGAACAGCTTTGAGGGATTAAATGCTGGGTAGGAGGGGGCAGCCCAGCTAATTATAAAGCTTGTGTCAGAGATGAGGTCAGATTAACAGGTCTTTCTCTGCACCACAATTTTGAAAAAGAGAGAAGAGTTCTATCTCTTGGGACAGATGGGGCTACGTGGAGAGGAGGGTGAGAAGGGAAGATGGGGGCCCCAGCTACCCCAGAAATGGGCACAGTGGCCACAGCCAGGGAGGACTGTGGCTGCCCATGGCCTGTACACCAACGAGGGTCCTGGGCTGTGTCACCTGTAAGCTGGGACGACTCCTTGCCTCTGGTAAGTGCTCGGGGCCAACTTCCAACAGGCCTGGCTCTAGGAAGCATCAGCTTGACTCATCTGTGTGCATTTCTCAGCCCGACTCTGTACGGAACGTGGGGCTGGAGCCCTGGGGAGCACAGGTTCTGCCTCCTGGGCCCTGGTGGAGTTGGCCAGAAAGGACACAGGCCCAGGGATAGGAACTGTCAGAGAAGCTGCACTGAAGATGGGGGCTCCCCAGGCTTTGGGGGCTGAGTAAAACTCTTCGAAAGAGGAAAGCCAGGCCGGGGCCGCAGGGCAGGGGCCACCTTGCAGGAAACCCTTGGAGCCAGGCAGCCTGGGGGGAATGGTGAATTCCCATGTGAGCAAGAAGCAGGAGGTGAGGTGCCCAGAGCAGGCGTGGCCTCCTGGGCTAGGAAGAGCACAGAAAAGCACAGAAGGCCTGTGCAGCCCTGTGTGAGGCTCCTCTCCGGGAGACAGTGGGAGCAGGAAGGGACTGTGGGAGACTGGCCTTAGCCTCGGACAGCAGCTCTGAGCCCCCGCTCCCATGATGGCAGCAGTGGTTGGGATATTCACCTGTAGGGTTTATCATGCACCTTGCACAGACTTCAGGAGAATGTGAGAGGCAGCATCATGTTTATATGAAAGCAAACCTCAACATAGAATGAAGAAGGCACACAGCTTCAAACAGTGGCACCCCCTTTGGGTTAAGGACACAGAGCTCCAAGTCTCCCTGTCTGCACCCCTGTGCCTGCGTGGGTTGAAACCCATGCCTTCCACTCCAGCCCTCTCACCCAACATCTCACCTCTGGAGAGGGGGAGTCCAAGGAGGCGAGAACTCCCAGGGGCCACACAGGGAGACCTCACAAGCAGGGGTATGCTGCCCAAGCCTCCCGAGTCTCCATCCAGCCTTTGTACCTGTGTGTTTCATGGTCCTCTCTTTATTTGCCCACCTCCTTAGAGACAAACCGCTGAAATACTATTCAAAAAGGTTCAAGGTTGGTGGAAGTGAGCAAGAGAAACAAGAGGAAGGAAAGAAATAAAGATTTATTGCTGGGTGCGGTGGCTCATGCCTATAATCCCGGCACTTTGGGAGGCCAAGGAGGGTGGATTACCTGAGGTCAGGAGTTTGAGACCAGCCTGGTCATTATGGCAAAACCCCGTCTCTACAAAAATACAAAAATAGCCAGGTGTGGTGGCGGACACCTGTGATCCCAGCTACTTGGGAGGCTGAGGCATGAAAATCACTTAAGCCCAGGAGATGGAGGTTGCAGTGAGCTGAGAGTGTACCACTGCACTCCAGCCTGGGCAACAGAGTGAGACTCTGTCTCAAAAAAAAAAAAAAAAAAAAAATTAATACTTGCTCAGTGCCAGGTGCTTTCATGTCTAGACTTATCTAATGATCATAACCACTATGCAGTGTGGCTATGGCTGCGTTTTACAGATGGGGGCCACCAAAATCCAGATTGCACCCTTCACCTGGGCCACACAGGAGTAGGTGGTGGAGATGGAGTTTTTGTTTTGTTTTGTTTTGTTTTGTTGTTGTTGTTGTTTTTTTGAGACAGGGTCTTGCTCTATTGCCCAGGCTAGAGTGCAGTGGCATGATCATGGCTCATTGCAGCCTTAACTTGCCAGGCTCCAACCATCCTCCCACCTCAGCCTCCCAAGTAGCTGGGACCACAGGTGCACACCATCTGGCTAATTTTTGTATTTTTGTAGAGATGGGGTTTTGCCACGTTGCCCAACTGGTCTCGAACTCCTGAGCTCAAGGGATCCACGGGGCTGGAATTTGAATTCAGATCTGTCCCATGCCCAGCTTTTGTCTTTCCTTCTGTTCCATCCAAATAGATTCACCTGCCTCTCCATAGTGGAGTGGAGCACATTCGGGGTGGGCAGGAAGCACCTCTATAAAGAAGGGGAGAGACAGGAAATGTCAATCCCCCAAGCTGCTCTCTGACCCCTCTTCCTCTGACCTGTTACAGCTGCCAGAGCCGCCACATCATGAACAGCACCCCAAGGGATGCCCAGGCCCCGCGCCACCGTGAGTGCCTCCTGCCCTCTGTGGCTCGCACCCCCTCAGTCACCAAGGTCACACCAGCCAAGAAGATCACCTTCCTCAAGCGAGGGGATCCGCAGTTTGCTGGGGTCCGCCTGGCCGTTCACCAGCGCGCCTTTAAGACCTTCAGCGCCCTCATGGACGAGCTCTCCCAGCGTGTGCCTCTCTCCTTTGGGGTGCGCTCCGTCACCACACCCCGGGGCCTGCACAGCCTCAGCGCCCTGGAGCAGCTGGAAGATGGTGGCTGCTACTTCTGCTCTGATAAGAAACCCCCCAAGACCCCCAGTGGGCCAGGCCGGCCACAGGGGAGAAGCCCCACTGCTCAGCAGCTGCGGGATATCGAAGGCCGGCGTGAAGCCCCAGGAACCTCCTCCTCCCGGAAGAGTCTTAAAACCCCCCGGAGGATACTGCTGGTTAAGAACATGGACCCACGCCTCCAGCAGACAGTGGTTCTCAGTCACAGAAATACTAGGAACCTGACCGCCTTTCTCAGCAAAGCCTCAGATCTCCTGCGCTTTCCTGTGAAGCAGCTGTACACGACCAGTGGGAAAAAGGTAGGCTGTCGGAGTCTGACAGTTCCTTGAAAAAGTTCTTTAGACCTCAGGTCAAAATACTCACGTGGAAGAGGGAGAGTATCCCTTAAGAAGAGGCATTGGATTGCCCTGGTACTAATTAAAGGTGAATAGCATGGAGACACTCAGTCAAGTCCATTAATCAACAAGCAGCTGTAATTCACGTTTTTAGGTACATTTAGAGAGCATGTGGTAAGTGGTAGGCATTGTGCCTGGCATACTCTTTTTTTTTTTTTTGAGACAGAGTTTAACTCTTGTCGCCCAGGCTGGAGTACAATGTCGCGATCTCGGCTCACTGCAACCTCTGCCTTCCAAGTTCCAGTGATTCTCTTGCCCCAGCCTCCAAGTAGCTGGGATTACAGGCATGTCACACCATGCCCCGCTAATTTTGTAGTTTTAGTAGAGACAGGGTTTCTCCATGTTGGTCAGGCTGGTCTCAAACTCCCAACATCAGGTGATCCACCTGCTTCGGCCTCCCAGAGTGCTGGGGATTACAGGCGTGAGCCACCGTGCCCGGCAGCCTTGTGTACTCCTACTCTTGTCTTATCCAATAACCTATTATTGCAGGAGTTCAGTGCAGGAAACAAACTACTCAAGGTACCTTAAGTAGAAAGTGATTTAATACAGGGCATTGGAGGGCTTCGTCTTTGGGAAGCCAGAGAGTGAATTGGAAGCTGGGTCTGCAGGAATGGCTCCCAGCATGTGCAGGAAGCTACTACCTCTGCTGGAAGCTGCTATGATTATTGAGTTCAAGGACACTCGTGAATGTAATTTTTGCCTTTCCAGGTTCTGCAGAACATGAATTTCCACCAAAGGTGGGCAGAGCAGAGGATGGAGGTTGACTGATCTAATTCACAGTCTCCTTAGATTCAGTCCTGTTGCTACTTAACATCTGTATGCACCACTCCATCAATACTTCTTAAACATCATATCACCAGGCATGGTGGCTCACGCCTATAATCCCAGCACTTTGGGAGGCTGAGGCAGGTGGATCACCTGAGGTCAGGAGTTCGAGATCAGCCTGGCCAACATGGCGAAACCCCGTATCTACTAAAAATACAAAAATTAGCCAGGTGTGGTGGCACACACCTGTAATCCCAGCTACTCAAGAGGCTGAGGCAGGAGAATCGCTGGAACCTGGGAGGCAGAGGCTGCAGTGAGCCAAGGTCGCGCACTGCATTCCAACCTGGGTGACAGAGCCAGACTCCATCTCAAAAAAAAGTCATATTATAACATCATTACAAAAACTTCATTATAAACATCGGCTACAGCAACATGCACTCATGTAGTAATAGAGCTCTCCCTCCGACAATAAAAAACACATTCACCTTCTCCCCACAATCACATTATCACTGGACCCTTCTATTCTGTGACAACCTCACCTTGATATCATCTGTCTTAAGGTCTACTTATGTAGTTCAGCACCATCAAAGTACCCTATGCTAAGTAGTATAGGAAATAAAGAGCAAAGAAAAGAGAAATTGATTAATATGTATACCTAGCAGAGTTGTGAAAAAAATTAGACTATCTACTGCGAGGCCATCGTTGGTGTTTAAAGCTTCTTTCCACTCTCCACTCCCTGTTCCTCTGTCTCCCACCAGCACCTCAGCTGCTTATGATTATGTACTTCACAGAGTGACCAAACCATATTCCTCAGGGGTCTGAGCCCCTGGGGTTCCTCACTACATGGGGCTGCCATGGTCTTGTATTCATGTTTATCCCTGGACATGACAGCCAATGGGCTGCGTGGGGAATAGATGACTTCCTCCCTGTCCCATTGTGTAATAGTAGCCCTATTTCCCCCTTGGACAATCAGAACCAGCCACCCCATCCAACACAGAACCTCCTTGTTACCTATTGGTTCATTGTCATGAGAAGCCTTGTACGTACCAGGTGACCATCTCAGCTTTCAGCTCCATGGAGCCACTGTTGTGTCTTCCTTTTTTTTTTTTTGGAGACAGAGTCTCACTCTTGTCGCCCAGGCTGGATTTGGAGTGCAGTGGCGCAATCTCGGCTCACTGCCACCTCTGCCTCCTGGATTCAAGCAATTCTCCTGCCTCAGCCTCCTTGGGTTTATAGGCATCCACCACTATGCCCAGCTAATTTTTGTATTTTTAGTAGAGATGGAGTTTCACTATGCTGGCCAGGCTGGTCTCGAACTCCTGACCTCAGGTGATCCACTTGCCTCGGCCTCCCAAAGTGCTGAGACTACAGGCATGAGCCACCGCGCCCAGCCCACTGTTGTGTCTTCTAAGGGGGAACATTCTCCTTAGAAGGAGGTCCTGAGACCTCCAAACCCACGCCATAACCCATGCAGCTTACTTCTATCCAAAGAACTAATTTTGTAGCAAAAGAAGTGAGACAGTGGACTAACAACCATGGGATTCACTGTACAGCTTGCAGAGACTGAAACTGCTTGAATGGAAAACAAAATATTTGCAGTGAGGTCACAGTTGTAGCAGGACTAAGACACAGGTGTCTTGGTCGCCAGAGAAACAGCACTCGGTGTCAGTTGCCAGTTCAGAGCACATATCACATTCTGTAAGGCAACATCCCAACATCATAAAGTGATGTCTTCCCACTGCTGTCCAAACTGGGTCTTCCGTAGAATATTCCATTGTTCTATAAGTTAGAGCTACTTTGCATGATGGGGTACGTGGCCACACAGTGAGTTTCGTGGGTGTTAGTCCCTCTTCTCACATCTTTGCTATAAAATCAGTCCTTTGGGTGGAAATAATCTTCATGGGTTTTGGCAAGGATGAGCAAGGCGTTCAGTGAGCCCATGGAGGGTGGAGAAGGATGATGGCCAGGTGCAAAATCTACCTGTGAAGCAGGATTACAGTTGGCACAGATTGCTGAATGCCACCAAATCAGAGGGGTTCTTTCCACCAGGGGTCTGGCTGTGTCCTTCAAGGTCTGATACGAATCACTGGTCTCTGCTTTTAGCAGATCAGGCCCTGAGCAGAGGTGGCAGCCAAGTTTGCTTGAATGGAGTGGAGCATCTGCTGCTAGTTGATGCTTCTGTGCCACTTTGTTCAGGAACTGCCTGAGCATGCCCCGGAGTGGCTGAAGGAAGAGGATGATTGACTCTACAGAGCTGGTCAATACATCCTCAGGATTTTCACTTTTTGGTAAACAACCACATGGGACACCAATGTTCTTACCCTCTAGGCCAGTTCTCAACGATCCATTCACAGGTCCTTCTCTGGACTTCCTGTCACCCATCCTCCAGTCCCCTTCCTTTCAAGCCCCTTGATTGTCAGATTTAACTGCTAACCATTGCCCATAAATTGCTCTAGAACCTCTTGCCATTGCTTCTTCTGAGTAGTCACCAAATCACACTGTCTCCTGGGTTTTTCTTCCCCACTGCCCTTCATTGGCCAAACTGGGTCTGTCACGCAGCAGTCAACTCTTGGTCATGTCAACATACTCTGTGCAACCGTCTGAAAGCCAGAATTGAATCTTTTCTTCTTCAGTTAGCTGGGAGGGGGAATTTCCCAGGAAGTCATAGGTGTGTGCTGAGGAGAGATGAGAATGCAGCAGGAGGAGATGAGCTGGGGTGTGAGCCGCCTGCTTGAGCAACTTAACTGAGGCCTCAGTCAAGATTCTTGAGCCTTATCTAGTCCACGTCATCTCCACGTGGTGATCAGGGACTACTTCTGCACACCACCCCTGCTTTATGGCTTGATGGAACAGCTAACACCCAGTTCAGTTGTCTTTCAGCCACAAGCACAAGCAGTTCTGCGTTTGAGTTTTGACAAGAGAAAAGAGACTCTTTGACAGCAGTTGCAGAAGAAGCCCCAAGTCCTCTGGTCATCCTTGAACCAGGGCTTAGACCTTGAGCTTGCCATTTTTCAAAAGTCAGAAGCAGCCAGCCCACTCCATAGCCCTTGCAGCTCTTACTCTCATTGTAAGAGGGTATCCTGGCAGCCAGTGGAGGGTCAAAGTCCTGCTCTCAGGAAGCACTACTTTCTACTCTGAGAGGGGACCACCTAAGAACCATTTTGTCACTGTGTGCCATGCGCTGAGTGTCCTGTTGTCACCAGTTTATCACCACCTTCAAATCAACCAGATGAGAACACGAATCCCAGATTCCTATCCTTGAAGGTTCATTGCCTGCAGCCACCTCTGATGTGATACACTGTATCATCCATGCTTCAGTACAGGAAACAGAATCCTCTCTCAGCATCTGTTTTTTTTTTGTTTGTTTGTTTTGTTTTGTTTTGTTTTGTTTTTTTTGCGATGGAGTCTCCCTTTGTCACCCAGGCTGGAGTGCAGTGGTGTGATCTTGGCTTACTGCAACCTCTGCCCCCTGGGTTCAAGCATTTCTCCTGCCTCAGCCTCCCCAAGTAGCTGGGACTACAGGCACCTGCCAACATGCCCAGCTAATTTTTTTTTTTTTTTTTTTTTGTATTTTTAGTAGAGATGAGGTTTCACCATGTTGGCCACGCTGGTCTTGAACTCTTGACCTCAGGTGATCTGCCCACCTTGGCAGCCCAAAGTGTTGGGATTACAGGTGTGAGCCACTGTGCCCAGCCCTCTCTCGGCATCTTAAGCAGGAAGGAATTACACTCAGAGGGTTTGATGCTCAGAGATCCAGTGAAAGGCTGGAGGAGCACAGGCTGGGTTCCTGGAAAAGATTCCCAGAATGTTACAGACCGACCTGTCCGGGATGTCTAGGAAATGAGGAAAGTGGGTTTGGGAGGTTGCCTCTGGAATGACTGAGCTCTGAATTACCCCACCATTGCTGGGATCCCAAATGGGAAGATGTTGGGTACTAGAACAACGAGGGCATCTTTTGATATCTCAGCGGCACACACCTCTCTGCATCTTTGACTTCCTTTTGCTTGTGGCAAGAGTCAGGAACAAAAGAAAGATGGCCCCTGCTTCACTGCCGTGTTCATGCCCTGTGCAAGTGCATCTAGTTCGTGGGACTTATTTCGCATTTCGATCCTAAGCTTCGAGCAAGTTCAGGAAATGGGCTGGCAGCTTTCTAAATTCTGCAGTACTGGGCTAGGTGTGGTGGCTCACACCTGTAATCCCAGCACTTTGGGAGGCTGAGGCAGGTGGATCACTTGAAGTCAGGAGTTCCAGACCAGCCTGGCCAACATGGGGAAACCCCGTCTCTACTAAAAATTCAAAATTAGCCGGGCATGGTGGTGTGTGCCTGCAGTCCCAGCTACTGGGAAGACTGAGGCAGGAGAATCGCTTGAACCCGGGAGGTGGAGGTTGAATCCGAGAGGTGGAGGTTGCACCACTGCACTACAGCCTGGGTGACACAGCGAGACTCCATCTCAAAAAACAAACAAGCATACAAAAAACAAAAAACAAAAAACACCACCAAAACCAAAACAAAGAAAGAAACCTCTGCAGTACTGGAAAGCACACCAGAAAGAAAGTGGGATAGAAGCAGCTGGTCTGGGGCATAGCGTGCACCACACAAACTCACGAGGTAGCTGATATTACTATTATTAATTTATTAATTACTATTATTAATATTTGATTCAGGGTCTGGTTCTGTTGCCCAGGTTGGAGTGCAGTGGCACAATCTCAGCTCATTGCAGCCTCAACCTCCTGGGCTCAAGTGAGCCTCCCATCTCAGCCTCCCAAGCAGCTGGGACTACAGGTACATGCCACTAAGCCTGGCTAATTTTATTGGGTTTTTTTTTTCATTTGTTTTTTTGTTTTTGAAATGGAGTTTCACTCTGTCGCCCAGGCTGGGGTGCAGCGGTGCGATCTCGGCTCACTGCATCCTCTGCCTCCTGGGTTGAAGCACTTCTCTGCCTCAGCCTCCCAAGTAGCTGGGATTACAGGCACTCACCATCATGCCCGGCTAATTTTTTTTTTTTTTTGGTCTTTTTAGTAGAGATGGGGTTTCACCATGATGCCCAGGCTAATCTCAAACTCCTGGGCTCAAGGGATCTACCCATCTCGGCCTCCCAAAGTGCTGAGATTACAGGTGTGAGCCACTGCATCTGGTAGCTGATATTATTATCCCCTTGGGACAGATAAGAAAAGTGAGGCACAGAGGTTAAGTAATTTGCTCCTAGTTGCATGGCTGGCCAATGATAGAGCCAACATTAATGCTTGGAAAATGAAAAAGAACAAGCTCTGTGCTTTAAAGATGGAAATACACCCCCAAGCATTGCTAATTACAATGTAATGCAAGGATGCTTTTGAGTTAGTGTGCATTACCATGGACTAGCATGTGCCACATAAACAGACAAATGAGACAAGGTCCCTACCTTCAGTTAGCGGTAGTTTAGTGGGTGCGGTGATGGGGAGAGAGCTGGTATAACATGAGTGAACTGGAGAAAAAGACTTAGGATATTTTCACCTAGACTTATTGCAGAGCTGTGAGAGTTTCTGTAAATATAATGACCTCATTTCTCCCCAGGAAGGACTGCAACATGATTATCAACTTTCAGGTTCCCTCCTGGATAGTCATTCTTGAAAATGCTCCTTTTCCTGTAGATTTTAGACTTCTACCTCTCCCTAGGAATGGGAGCATCATTTAGTCTTCAATTTTTTCTTCTTCCCTGGAGAGTCTGATTCCCTAGAAGCATGGCTACATCCATGAATTGATAGACTTGGGTCATGTTTGAAATTTTTGATGGACTAGGAATCTAAATCAAAGAAGAAATGGACCTCGTCATTTAAAACAAACTTCTTCTAATTACCTAGGCTGAAAGATCTGGTGCACAACAAACTTCTGTGACATTTTTGGGGGAAGAGAATGTAATATTCCCTCTTTTTTTTTCATTTTTTTTTTGTTAATGAGCATATCCTTATAATTTTGGAGAATGAAAAAGAACATGCTCTGTGCTTTAAAGATGGAATACATCCCCCAGCATTGCTAATTACGATGTAATCCCATCGGTAGTGCAAACCCTCAGATCTGCAGGCGTCTCTGGGCCCAGGGACCTGTTTCCTGGAATGGAATCTTGCCCTGAGCCTGCCCTGAGCCCAGGAGTGGGTAGGGGACATTCTGATGGGTCTGGGGAGGGTCAGGACCCCAGAGACCATTGCGGGAGTCTGGAAGGGAAGGGGTACCGGTAGGAAGAGTGGTGTCTAGCCCCTGTCGCCTCCACTTGGGCAGAGGCAGAGACAGAGGCAACAGACTCAGATTGTACCAGAAAACACAGGTCAGGCAGCACAGAGGCTCCTCCATTTGGGAACAGGGTGAGAGAGTCAATCAGGCCCCGCTGTGGGATCTGGAGGGAGTGTGCTGCTCCAGTTGCTCCAGAGAATACATATTCTGGAGGGTGGACG
Organism: Rhinopithecus bieti; assembly: GCF_001698545.2. Classification (NCBI taxonomy): domain Eukaryota; kingdom Metazoa; phylum Chordata; class Mammalia; order Primates; family Cercopithecidae; genus Rhinopithecus; species Rhinopithecus bieti. The sequence goes on from NW_016807741.1 coordinate 1,434,305, forward strand.
TGTGGGCAGAAATGCAGCCTACAGAAGTCTTTTGCAGCAGGGGCATCCAGAGTGCCCTTTGATCACAGGCCTCACACCTGGTGGAAGGAGGGGTGTAGGTAGAGTGGGAGATCATTGTGGTGGGACCTCAGCCTTCAGCTAGTGATGGAGGTGTTATGGGGAGTGGATAAGACCCCTCCTTGGACCAGGAGTCTGGAGTGAGATGTGCAGAAATCAGGACAGGGCTGGTGAGACTGGATCCTTCCTCCCCCAGGCCTCAGGGTAGAGGGGTTTCTGCAGCCCAGGCCTCCTGACCCCGCCCGCTCCTCCCTCAGGTGGACTCGCTGCAGGCCCTGCTGCACAGCCCTTCTGTGCTGGTGTGTGCCGGGCATGAGGCCTTCAGACCCCCAGCCATGGAAAATGCCAGGAGAAGTGAAGCTGAAACTTTATCTGGGCTGACTTCAAGAAACAAAACAGTGAGTTGGTTTTGGGTTTCCCCATCTGATTTGCACTGGATGGTGGTTCAGTAGGGTTGAGTGGATACCCTTCCAGGTAATTCAGGAAGCTTTCCTTTGGCCCCAAATCTTGGGTATCCCAGTAATTTTGGGATCTCTCTTACCTCTTCCTCCTTCTCAGTACTGTCAACCTTACTTGGGTTGAACATTTGACCAAGATAGGAGAGGGCAGTGTTTGGTATATAAAAGGAACAGAGGTTGGGCACAGTGGCTCATGTCTGTAATTCCAGCAGTTTGGGGCGCCAAAGCGAGAGGATTGCTTGAGTTCAGGAGTTGGACACCAGCCTGGGCAACATAATGAGACACTGTCTCTAAAAAAAAAAATAAGCCAGGCATAATGGCACATGCCTATAGCTCCAGCTACTTGGGAGGCTGAAGTGGGAGGATCACTCGAGCCCAGGAGGTTGAGGCTGCAGTGAGCTGTGATCACACCACTTCACTGCAGCCTGGGTGACAGAGCAAGATCGTGTCTCAAAATAAATAAATAAATACATGGAACAGGGTTAAGCTATCCTGAACTTGAAGTTTCTAGAATCTAAAATAAATTTTATTAAGAACCACAGGTGCAGAGGCTCACACCTGTATTCCCAGCAATTTGGGAGGCTGGGACAGGAGGATCACTCGAGCCCAGGAGTTCAAGACAAGCTTAGACAACAGAGCAAGACCCTGCCACTACCACAAACATAAATAAGTAAATGAACAAATTAGCCAGGCATGATGGCACATGCCTGTGGTCCCAGCTACTCAGGAGGCTGAGGCGGCAGGATGATTTGAGCCCAGGAGTTTGGGACGTCAGTGAGTCACGATCGTGCCACTGCTCTCCAACCTGGGCAGCAGAGACCCTGTCTCAAAAAAGAAACAACTACAGTGGCCATGACATCATGGCAGCAAAGCGCCCTGTGTGTGGCGCTGCATCCTTTCAGGGTCACGATGGTCTCAGACAACAGTGGTGGCCGGCACAGAGGTCAAAAGGACTAACACTAACCATGACCATGGATCATCTATCTATCCATCCATCCAATCAACCATATATCCAGCCAAAGAGCCACAGTCTGGACTATGTTATTTTCTAAAACCACACACTTATTTTTAAAAGCACAGTTCACAAATGCAGTCTGACAAGGAACACATTTGGTGAGTAAACAAAGTACTGTCCTTGTGAAAAGCTCAGAAACACCAACAAGGGCAGGCTTGGTGATCACTGGAGGCACAAGGACAGTTTACTCTGGGCCCCTCCCTGGAGGAGTCCCCAGTCGCATTTGGTCCCTGTGGAGGGGCAGGACTGGGTAACGTCATCTTCTGCCCAGATGTGCACCTGGGGTCTGTTCTTTTGCTGGTCATCGGCTCAGCCTCTGTCTGCTAGCCCTACCCTCTTGCCACATGTTGGCTCAGGAGATGGAATTTGAAAGCACTTAGGGGATTCATTCATTCTTTCTTTTTTTTTTCCTTTTTCTTTCTTTCTTCCTTTTTTTTTTTTTTTTGCTGAGACGGAGTCTTGCTCTGTCACCCAGGGTGGAGTGCAGTGATGTGATCTAGGTTCACTGCAACTTCCACCTCCGGGGTTCAAGTGATTTTCATGCCTCCGTCTCCCGAGTAGCTGGGATTACAGTCACCCACCACCACGCCCTGCTAATTTTTTGTGTTGTTAGTAGAGACAGGGTTTCCCCATGTTGCCCAGGCTGGTCTTGAACTCCTGACCTCAGGTGATCTGCCTGCCTTGGCCTCCCAAAGTGCTGGAATTACAGGCGTGAGCCACCGCGCCTGGCTCATTTTTTCTTAGAGTCACTCCCTTGCATCCCCAGCGGCCCTTTCTTCTTCTCTTTTTCACGGCTGGGGTGCAGGCTTGACTAGCAGGACCTGATATCATGAGCCCAGGTCCTTCCCTGAAGTCATTTATCAACCCAGGAACTTGATGAGGGTGAAAAGTCACCACTAATAATCACAGAGCATATAACAGTTTACAATCTGGGTCATATGCAGCGGTTTATTGATTTCACCTGCTGTGCTGGGTGTGGGCATGAGGAGGGCCAAGAGCAAGCTCTCGGCACTGCCACTCTGCCTGCCAAGCCTGCCATCTCTCTAGAGCCTACTCTGTGCTAGCAACTATAGAGGAAGTTTTATAGGCATAGCCATGTATCAATAAGAACTGAACCAATCAATATTATTATGCTTATTTTATGGTTCAGAAAACAGGCTCTGCCAAAAACTATGCAGCTAGTAAGTGGCAGAGTTGAGACTGAATTCAGACTCAAGTTCTCCTTGCTAGACGATGCCAGTTCACAGACTGGTAGCTCTGGGGACTGTCATTCTAGAATAGCTCTGCCTTTATCATGCTTTTTTTCTTTTCTTTTCTTTTTTTGATGGTCTTGCTCTGTCATCCAGGCTGGAGTGCAGTGGCGCAGAGCTCATTGCAGCCTCGAACTCTGGGACTCAAGGGATTCTTCTGCCTCAGCCTTCCGAGTAGCCAGGAAGCTGGGACTGTAAGGGCATACTACTGTGCTTAGCTAATTATTTTTTATTTTTTATTTTATTTATTTTTGTAGAGATGGTGTCTCACTAAGTTGCCCAGGCTGGTCTTGAAACCCTGAGCTCAAGCAGTCTCCCACCTCGGCCTCCCAAAGTGCTTGGATTACAGGCCTGAGCTACCGTGCCCAGCCGTTACTGTGCATTTTGGAGGCAGTGGTGGTGTTCAGGTCGTGGGAAGCTTATGACTATTTTATTCCTTTACCCTGATGCTGCCCCCATGGCTCACAATCTTTTCCTCTTTTCTTTTCCTCTTCACTGCGTGCCAGGGAGCTGGGGGCCAAAGACCAAGCCAAGTGTCATCCATTCGCGGTCCCGGCCAGGCAGCAGGCCACAGCTGCCAGAGAGGCCTGTTCCTAGCAACCCCCCGGTGGGCCCTGCTCCTGACAGGCACCCTCAGGACACACCAGCGCAGCCAGGCCCGCTGGTGGCCGGCGATGACATGAAGAAGAAGGTCCGCATGAATGAGGATGGCAGCCTGTCCGTGGAGATGAAAGTCCGCTTCCACCTGGTCGGCGAGGACACACTCCTGTGGTCCCGGAGGATGGGCAGGGCCAGCGCCCTCACAGCAGCCAGTGGGGAAGACCCCATTCTGGGGGAGGTGGACCCCCTCTGCTGTGTGTGGGAGGGCTACCCTTGGGGCTTCTCGGACCCTGGGGTATGGGGACCCCGGCCCTGTAGGGTGGGATGCGGGGAAGCCTTTGGCCGAGGTGGGCAGCCAGGGCCCAAGTATGAAATCTGGACGAATCCCCTGCATGCCTCCCAGGGAGAGAGAGTGGCGACTCGGAAGAGGTGGGGGCTGGCCCAGCACGTCCGCTGCAGTGGCCTGTGGGGCCACAGGGCTGCCGGGAGGGAGAGATGCAGCCAGGACAGTGCCAGCCCAGCCTCCAGCACCGGCCACCCCGAGGGCTCAGAGCCAGACTCCTCCTGCTGCCCCAGGACCCCGGAAGATGGGGTGGACAGCGGCAGCCCCTCTGCCCAGAGAAGGGCTGAGGGGGAAGCTGGAGGGAGCCTGGGTGAGGACCCCAGCCTGTGCACAGATGGAGCCGGGCTGGGCAGCCCAGAGCAAGGCGGCTGCCTGACACCCAGGGCCCGGAGTGAGGAGGGGGCTTCTTCGGACTCGTTGGCCAGCACTGGGTCTCATGAGGGATCCAGCGAATGGGGCGGGCGGCCCCGGGGCTGCCCAGGCAAGGCAAGGGCTGAGACCTCTCAGCAGGAGGCCATCAAGGGAGGCAACCCTGGTTCTTCAGCTCCGAGTCTTTCGTCTTTAAGGAGTGAGGACCTGCAGGCAGAGATGCAAGGACGGAGCACCGAGCAGGCCGGGGGGGCGTCTGTGAAGAGGGGGCGTCTGGTTCCTGGCCTTTCTGGCTCCTGGGACTCAGAAGGAGCCTCTTCTACCCCTTCCACCTCCGCTTCATCCCAGCAGGAGCAGAGAAGGCACAGAAGCCGGGCCAGTGCAACGTCCTCACCCAGCAGCCCTGGCCTTGGCCGAGTGGCCCCGAGAGGCCATCCCAGGCAGTGTCGCTACTGCAAGGACACCCACAACCCGCTGGACTCCTCTGTAACCAAGCAAGTGCCGAGGCCTCCTGAGCGGCGAAGGGCCTGCCGGGATGGCTCAGTGAAACGATCTTCTGGAAGCTCATTGAGCACCAGGACACAGGCCTCCGGGAACCTGAGACCTCCCTCCTTGGGATCTCTTCCTTCCCAGGACCTTCTGGGAATTAGCAGTGCCACTGTCACCCATGCAGGACACTCAGATTGTGCTTCTGGGGTCTCCCCCTACAACGCTCCCTCTGTCGGGTGGGCAGGGGACGCAGGGTCCAGGACATGCTCGCTGGACCCCACACCACCTCACACATCCGACTCCTGCTCAAAATCTGGGGCTGCCAGCCTGGGGGAACAGGCCAGGGACACCCCCCAGCCCTCCTCGCCCTTGGTTCTGCAGGTTGGATGGCCTGAGCAAGGGGCGGCGGGCCCCCACCAAAGCTGCTGCCACTCACAGGCTGGGACAGAGCCGGCTGAAGAGGCCCAGTGGGGACCCTCCCCTGAGGCCCACTGGCTGTGTGGCAGGTACTGTCCCACTCCGCCCAGGGGGCGGCCCTGCCCCCAGAGGCGCTCTTCCAGCTGTGGGAGCACTGGCAGCAGCCACCGAAGTGCTGCCCGGGGGCCAGGTGGGAGCCAGCAGAAGGAGGGGACACACCAGGCTGTGCCCACACTGTCCCTGGGGCCCGGTTCAGGGGCATCCAGGAGAAGCAGTGCCAGCCAGGATGTGGGGTCTGGGGGGCTGTCCCAGGAGGAGACCTCAAGGAGTTGGGGAGGCCCGCAGGGGCAGGAGGAGGCCAGCAGTGTGTCACCCAGCTCTCTGCCCCGTTCGTCTCCAGAGGCTGTGGTCCGCGAATGGCTGGACAACATTCCAGAAGAGCCCGTACTCATGACATATGAGATGGCGGACGAGACCACAGGTGCAGCAAGGGGTGGCCTGAGAGGCCCCGAGGTGGACCCCGGGGATGACCATTCTCTGGAAGGCCTGGGGGAGCCAGCTCTGGCCGGACAACAGCGCCTGGAAGGGGACCCCGGCCAGGACCCGGAGCCAGAGGGAGCCCTCCCGGGGACTAGTGATGCTGGTCCCCAATCAGGAGAGGGTGTCCCCCAAGGGGCAGCTCCAGAGGGAGTTTCCGAGGCCCCCGCAGAGGCCAGAGCGGACAGAGAGGACCCAGCCAGCTGCAGGGTGAGCCTGCGGGCACTTCCTGGTCAGGTGTCTGCCTCCACGCAGATCATGAGGGCGCTGATGGGCTCCAAGCAGGGCCGGCCCAGCAGTATGCCCGAAGTGTCTAGGCCCATGGCCAGGAGACTCAGCCGCTCAGCCGGGGCCCTCATTACTTGTCTGGCCAGTCTTCAGTTCTTTGATGAAGACCTTGGGTCTCCTGCCAGCAAAGTGAGGTTCAAAGACTCCCCTCGGTACCAGGAGCTGCTCAGCATCTCGAAGGACCTGTGGCCAGGATGCGACCTTGGGGAAGACCAGTTAGACTCAGGCCTCTGGGAGCTCACATGGAGCCAGGCTCTGCCGGACCCTGGGTCCCATGCAGTGACGGAGAACTTCACACCCACGTCCTCCTCTGGTGTGGACATCAGCAGTGGCTCCGGAGGTTCAGGGGAGAGCAGCGTACCCTGTGCCATGGACGGCACCCTGGTCTCTGAGGGGACAGAGCTGCCCCTGAAAACCTCCAACCAGAGGCCTGATCCCAGAACTTCTGAGAACCCAGGGGATCTGGAAAACCAACAGCAGTGTTGTTCCCCAGCCTTCCTGAACTCCCAAGCCTGTGCTTGTGCCACCAATGAGGATGAAGCAGAAAGAGACAGTGAGGAGCAGAGGGCGAGCTCGAACCTGGAGCAGTTAGCTGAAAACACAATGCAAGAAGAAGAGGTGCAATTAGAGGAAAGTAAAGAAGAAACAGAAGGAGGAGGGCTGGAGGGCTGCAGGAAGAGGGGCTGCAGTTAGAGGGAACTTTAAAACAGAAGGGCCCGCAGGAAGAGGGGGCGCCGTTTAGAGGAAGTTAAAGAAGGAGCCAGAAGGAGGACTGGCGAAGAAGAGGCTCTTGAAGAGGGTCTCAAAAGAGGAAGGGCTTCCATGAAGAAAGGTAAGCGTCGGCCGGCAAGGGAGTTGTTCCGCGGCCGGCTCGCCGGATGGGGAAGCTCCCGGGAAGATGACCCAATGCAGGAGGAGAAAGCGGGAAAGAAGCCTCTGCAGAGCCGCGGCCCCAGAGGGCAGCAGAGGAACCGCACCAGGCGCCGCTAGTCATCTCAGAGAGACGCAACCCAGAGCGCCGCGAGAGTCCAAGTGGCGTCCGCAGCTTGAGCCTGGCTTGGAAAAGCCGCCCGGAGCCGCCAATGATGGGCCCCCGGAGCACACGCAGGCCAAGCCCCGCCGGGGCCGTGCAGAGAGGGAGCTCTTCGTGGCCCTGCGGAGCGGCTCTGGACTGGCGACCCGCATCCTGGTGTTCCGTTGTTGGCTGAAGAGACCGGAGAAGGCCTCCTGGCCCACCTTTCCGCGCGGTGGCTGAGCTCCGAGCCCCTGGGGCCTGCAGACAAGATGACCTGCTGGACCAGATGGCGGCCGAGGCTGCAGGCAGGTGTGGCCCGACGCCTCCAGGAGGCACCGAGAGAGAGCTGCAGAAGCCCAGGGCCGGGCGGGCGGATGGGCCCTGGGCCTGCCCAGGGAGGACCTTCCAACCTGGGGAGCTGCTCCTGCAAGACCCCAGCAGCGCAGACAGCCGGTCTCCGGGCCCTGCCGCAACCTTCTTCGGCCTTCTCTGAGCGGACCCTGGGCCTGGGGCCGTTCTCCTTTTACGCTGGAGAATCAGCCAGCGCTCAAGTGCAGCCCTGGGGAGCCAGTGGGCGAGGACGGGAGGGCGAGGAGTTCTGTCCCTGCGAGGACATGGCGTGAGGAAGAAAGTGAGCCCTGCGTCCCCCAAAGCCCACAAATGGGGGCAACAGAGTCCCACAAAAGAGGGCCCTTTTGAACTGCAGCAGATTCTGCAGAGGAAGAGGGAAAAACAGCACCGATGGGGAGGCAAGCGGAGTGGCCGCCTGGCGAGACCCTGCACAGACCCACAGCACCGGACTGGTCCGAGTGAGCAGGCGGAGGGCGCAGGGCCAGGGCTGGGTTTGTGGCTGGAGTGGACCAGGGGAGGATGGCGGAGGGAAGCCCAGAGACATCGACAGAGACAAAGATCCCAAACCGTGGGGGAGGCAGGGAGGAGATGGAGAGGCTCAGAAGAGGGAAGGGGAAGAACCACACAGCGAAAACCCAGTGTGGGCGCGAGCTGGGGGAAGCTGAGCAAGGGGAGGGGAGAGGGCATAAGTGAAAGGGGAAGAAACTGGGGGCCAGGGCTCTGGGCATGGGACCGAACTTGCAGGGTAAAGCTGTGGCAGGAGGTGACCAACCCCGGAGGCTGAAGGGGAGGCCCAGCCAGAGTCAGAAGGTGTAGAGGCCCAGGAGGCTGAAGGGGAGGCCCAGCCAGAGTCAGAAGGTGTAGAGGCCCTGGAGGCTGAAGGGGAGGCCCAGGAGGCAGAAGGGGAGGCCCAGCCAGAGTCAGAAGGTGTAGAGGCCCCGGAGGCTGAAGGGGAGGCCCAGCCAGAGGCAGAAGGTGTAGAGGCCCAGGAGGCAGAAGGGGAGGCCCAGGAGGCAGAAGGGGAGGCCCAGCCAGAGGCAGAAGGTGTAGAGGCCCTGGAGGCTGAAGGGGAGGCCCAGCCAGAGTCGGAAGGAGAAACTCAAGGTGAGAAAAAGGGGAGCCCTCAGGTCAGTCTAGGAGATGGCCAGTCTGGGGGGGCTTCTGAAAGCAGCAGCCCAGCCCCCGAGGACAGGCCCACTCCACCCCCTTCCCCAGGTGGAGACACTCCCCACCAAAAGCCAACCTTCCAAACAGGCCCTTCCTCGTCCAGAGCATGCTCTCAGGGCAGCAGCTGGCGGAAAGACTCAGAAGACAGCCATGTATGTGGAGACACAAGGAGCCCTGACGCCAAGTCCATGGGGGCCCCTCATGCAGACAGAAAGGCCACCAGGATGTATCCAGAAAGTTCCACTTCTGAGCAAGAAGAGGCCCCTTCAGACACAAGGACTCCAGAGCAGGGGGCCAGGGAAGGCTGTGACCCTCAAGAGGACCAGACACTCGGAAATCCCGCCCCCACCAAGGCAGTGGGCAGGGCAGACGGCTTTGGCCAAGATGACTTAGATTTCTAGACAAGATCAAACTGCAAAATGATCATGAGCTTGGGAGCTCTGTTTTTATTGATATTTTTCCTACAAAACTGAGCAACGCTCAGTCTACTGGAGATGCCCGCAGCACATGGACAAAGACCAAGGACTTGCCAAGGACACAGCCTATGCCATGCTGTCCCAGGATTCTAAGTCCAGAAGCTTCAGAGAGCTCTGTGGCCCGTCCCACACGCAGTGTGAAGAAAGGGGGTCTGCGGATCTGCCTGGTTATCGGAGGCCAGGTCCTGTTCCCATTCATTTGTCTTCAGGGCCCGAAAGATGGAACTGATTGGAAAGGCTCCAGTTTGGCTTTTTGTGGGTTTGTTTTCTGCTAGCAAGTGTTTCTCTCCGTCTTTTCCCTATTGATCTCCTGTTACTTTTCTCCTTGGCCTCTGTTGGCACTCACCTCATTTGACTTTGAGGTACTGTTTTTCTAGTCTTGAATGTATTTGGTGACTCTGCAGAAATACTTGGGCAAAGCAGATAACTTCAGAGTCATTGGATAAAGTTTGTTCTCAGCCCCAAAGTCGAAGTTGCTTTTCCTCAATTCATACTTTTTGTAATGAAAAAATGGAAAATGCAAAAAAGCAGGTAGTAAGAAATAATCCCGTCACTCAGACACTTCTGTTAGCAATTGGATGTATTTCCTTCTCCTCCTCGTCTAACCATTTTACAGTTGAGATGATTCTTTATATATATATATATAT
>NW_016807741.1:1444377-1467730 GCF_001698545.2 Rhinopithecus bieti
TATATATATGTATTTACACTCGTTTTAAAAACTTAAAAATGTAAGAATTTCCTCTATTTATCTCGAAATCATCATAAACCTATATTTTAACGCCCGAATAATGTGCCGTTAATGAGTATATTGAATACTTTTTCATTTTCCTATTTTTAACCTTTTACATGGTTTCCCTTATTTTGTTCTTAACACTTTTTTTTTTCTTGAACTTTTGATTAATTCTTTAGGATAGACTCCCAGGCATGGAATTACTGGGCCAAAGGAATCGACATTTTTAAGGCTTTTGCTATCCTGCAGCCAAATTGTTTTTTCTAAAGATCTGTACTCATGATAACAGTATGATCAGTGTTTGGTATTGTCATCAAAATTGAAAAATCATTTGGAAATTTTATTGGCAAAAAAATAGTACCTTATTGTAATGCGGTACTGTCTTAGATATATATTTGATAACTAATGAAATTAAAATTTTTTCTGGGGTTTTAAAAAACTATTTGAATGTACATGGTGTGTGCATGCTTTTGACCCATTTTTCTACTGAGAGCCTAGCTTTTTTTCTTTTAATGAATTGATTTGCCTGTGTCCTTTATAATTTTTTAAAATTCTATTTCTCATTTGTAAGATTTTAAAAATGGCCTCTCTGCACACCCTTCAAAAGCAGGGCTTAGACTGAGCCCCATGCAGGTAAGAGAGCTCCTGGATGGGGTAGAATGTCTTTGACTGGTTCTCACTGGCTTTCCTGCATATACCAGAGCATTTTGTGCCATTCAAATATATTAAAATGGAGTCTGTGCTACAATGGCAGATACTGCCCACTAGTTATCTAAATGTATCCACACAAAGCAAAGGTTGGGTATCTGCTGTCTCTACATGTGTGCAGTCTTCTATCTACAAATGGAGATGTTATTTAAACATTTTGACATGTGCCAGGCGTGGTGGCTCATGCCTGTAATCCTAGCACTTTGGGAGGCCAAGGCGGGCAGATCACCTGAAGTCAGGAGTTCAAGACCAGCCTGGCCAACATGGTGAAACGCCATCTCTACTAAAAATACAAAAATTAGCAGGGTGTGGTGGTGCATGCCTGTAATCCCAGCTACTCGGGAGGCTGAGGCAGGAGAATCACTTGAACCCAGGAGGCGGAGGTTGCAGTGAGCCCAGACTGTGCCACTGCACTCCAGCCTGGGTGCCTGGGTGACAGAGCGTGACTCTGTCTCAAAAAAAAAAAAAAAAGACATGTTTTAAAAATGTTCTGCAAAGGTGATTCCTTAAGGTGTTGACAATAAAAGCATAATTTTATATATATGTAAACTGTGATATATTTGGGGGGTAGTGTTTCTTCATATTGGATGAAGGGCTGGTGAAGAATTACACTCACAAGTCACATGTCAACCAGAACTGGCATCTTAGCTAGAAGCCCCCAGTGGAACCGATTGCACTGTGAGCTTGTTCTGGAAATGGTGACATGCAGGGGCGTGCAGCACTTGTCACTACTGGCTGGCATGAAGCATCCACCGGGCACCTCTTCTGTGATTTGAAGTCCCCATTCGTTCTCTGAGAGACGTTCCAACCCCTTTGTTTCACTCCCTGCTGCCCCCCACCTCCGAGTGCCAGTGACAGCCAGCCCTGCCACCTACTGACCCGACACCTCATTAAAATGGCATTGTCCATCTCTAGTTAAGAGCATGCAATGAAAAGAGCATGGGGCCTGGAGCTGAAGGACCTGGGCTCAAGTCCCAGTGATCCCAACTCAGTTTCAGCATCTGCAAAATGGGCTAAAGTATGTTTTCCTCATTGTAGTGTTGCGAAATAGATAATATGAAACTTTATTACACACGCTGGGGATAGATCCATATTTTAATTATAACTGCTAAGTATTCAATACCTACAATGTGTCAGGTACCGTACTAGACTCTTGATATAAATGATCATTTGTGAGATTTAAACTTCTCAACATGTCTGTGAAATAGGCAAGTAGGTGTTCCATTTCACAAATGGAGAAACTGAGGCTTAGAAGAGACACGGGCTTGCCCAAACTCACACAGCTAGTTAGGAACAAGGCCAGGATTTAAACTCAGATATTTCAGACTCCAAAGTCCACATCTTCCATTATATCATATTTTTTCTTCGTTTTGATTTAGATCCTGTAAATAAACACCTTAGCTAAAGGTAGCCAACACCTTGTTGAATGACTTTACTGCAACGTAGTGACAATTTAGGGGGGTAAATTAAATGGGACTTTTGGTTCAGCTGATTACATTCTGCCTCTAGCAATATTCTACTTCTGTACAGATATCAGCAGCCAGAGATAACCTAGGTTTATAAAGCCGATCATTAAACTGAAAAGTTATCTGCATTAAAATGAAAAGTTATCTGCCCATGGGATTCTCCTTTAAGTTTACAAACAGACCCGCTTTAAACCACCCCGGCCCAGTATGTCTACACTTTATATTTAAAAAATTTACTGTTAATGGACAACACTGTGTTTCCTTCTGACTTGGAGATAAAGAATTTCAGGGCCAATGGCTGAGAGGATTTTTATGCCTTCTCTACGGCAATCTTCTAGCATCTCTTAAAATGCTGGCATTCCTATAGCCTCAGCCTGCCCCGAATCAAAACCCATGTCATGTGTCACTCAAATGCTGACAAAGCAACCATAGTATCAGCATAATGCAAAAGCTTTTGGCCAGGGGAGTTTCTCCTTGAAGGGTAAGGGGAAGGAACCAAGCCCTTCTCTCCTGTCTGTTGTCCAGTTGGTGGGGATCAGAGAAAAGGATCACCATTTAGGGGTTGAGAACCAAAGACCCGTGTCCAGCCCCACACCTGGAGATGCTAACTTTATCAGTCTGGGGCAGGGCTCCAGCACAGTGCTCTTGGAGGGGTTTGATGTTCAGTGGAGGCGGCTGATGGCTGATTCAGTCCAAAATCTCACAGCTGTATGAGTGGCTGAGCCCAGACTAGATTCCAGGCCTTTTCCCATCTCTCACTCAATATCCCCCATCCCAGAACTAGGAGAGGCCCTGCAGAGAAACACAGGCAGGCAGCAAAGCCACTCCCTTGTCATTCAGACCAGTTGTCCCCTCACCCACATGCCCCCATTCCTCTCCATTCAAACTGCCTGCGTCGTTGGGGTCTCCGCGCGAGGGCAGGCTGTCTCCAGAAGGACCCGTCTGGCCTGGCCAGGGGAGAAGGGGACCCATCCTTCATCTTAGGAAGCCTTCAACGTAAGTGCATGCCTGGCACGGGGAGGTTCCTGAGGGTTCCAAAGATCTCACAGGCCTGTGGGTTTTTTCCTTCACTGAAATGAACATGAAAACCATCTATGGAGCTTTAAGATGAAGAGTTCCACTTAGGAAATTCTGATCCAATGTGTCTGAGGCCTAGGAATGTGCATTTCACCAAGCACCCAGAGGAAAGCTGGCACAAACCCCCACCTGCCTGCATTCTACAGCCAGGCCACCCTTCCACCAGGGTATGTGGTCCTCGGAGAGGCTGAGCACCTCTCACCAGTCCCGGCCCAACAAACACACACACGGACACACACGCGCACACACACGCACACACAGATGGCAGCTGCTTCCTTGCTCTCATTATGTAGTCTCCCCAAGGGACAGTGGGGATCAGCCAGAGTCAACCTCCTGCTCTGTCTCCCTCTCCGGAGAGGCAATTAGGGTGGATACGGAGCCATCTCCCTCCCCTGACCCTCCTGCCCCCATGTCCACAGGCACAGCTGGCAGCCCAGGCCCCTGTCTATGGAGATGGGACTCAGCCTGCACAGACACACACCTGGGCTGCAAAGGCACCAAGGCTCGCTCCCTCTCACTAACCAAGTACCCCGGGCAGAGTGGCCCCGGCTTGTTCCATGACTTCCACTGGAGCCAGTGGGGCCTGGCTTCCTGGGGTCATTGGCCTGGGGTCTGAACTGAGCCTCCAGATCCGGGGGTGGGCGGCAGCCTCATGGTGCTCCTCCAGGGATCAGGTCTCCACCCTCCCATTGGTTCAACCCTCACCCTGAGAGACTGACAGAGCCCACCTGTACCCTCCTGGGTCCCACATTTTGAGACCTAGTTGGGGTGATCATGGCCCCAGGCACTCAGATTGTGGGTGAGGCCCTGCAGCTGTGTGGCTGAGAAGCATACTCCCCCTGGCCCTGCCCACCTCCTCCATCACCTCTTTCTCTCCTCCCCTCTCCACTCACTGCCCCCACCACCCACTGGGCCCCGAATCACTGCTGGCTATGATCGTATTTTCCAAAGGCTGGGATGTTCTCAGTCATCATCTCCCTAGATGGTGGTGGCCAGCACTCCTAAGACACTGACCCCAGCTCAATGACCATCTCCGAGTTCTCTCTAGCCCAGCTCTGACACCTCAAAGGGGGAACATCGGCGTCTCCCTAATCTCCATCCACCGCCCACCTCTGCCTTCAGTCCTCCGGGTGAGCCCATCCGTGCTCTGCTGTTCCTGCTCCTGGTTTTGGGCAGAGGACTCCTAAGCCCATGGCTCAGGCCCAGGATCTCTCTGAGTGTCCTTCACCACATTGCCTGGGAGCCACACACGCAGAGCAGAAGGCACCTTCCGTCCTCGTCCTCATCCTGCTCTTGTCCCCATGGCTAGACCTGGCTCCCAGCCATCCCAGGCTTATCCACCTCACCCTCAGCTCCCAGCCCTGAATCTACCAAAGCTGCCCCAAGCCCAGCAGTTCCTGCCTTCCCAACCCCTCCACCTGCCTCCTCAGGGTGTCCCCACATCTAGACTTGCCCCCCACTCTGTCCTCACCACTTGCCACCACTTGCCTCTGGAAAAGAGAAACCTCACCAGGCTGCCTCTGCCTGCAACTGCCCAAGGGCCTCTCACCACCCCAGCCAGGGCCAGGCCCTCAGCCTGGGTTCTGCTTACTCCATTTCCCTACCTCCCTTCCTCCCCTCCTCCTCCTTCTCTCTCCTCCCGCCCGTCCCGATCCTAGCCCTCTGTCCCCTCCCTCTTCACCCATCTTCCTCTTTCCCCAGCCTAGCAGCTCCCCGTGTCCAGGAAGCCCCTGCTCCAGCATTAGATGCCTGGGCCTGCAGGGCCTTTGCTCTGTGGAGTACTCCATGCCCGTCCTGGGCACAGCACCCCCAGGCTCACACCGGCCTGGACTAAAGGGCCTTTGCCCTGTGGAGCACCCAGCACCTTCCTGGGCTCAGAGTGTGCCCATAGGCCCACACCACTGCCTTGGAGGTCAGGGCTGCCCATGGCCCCTGCTGCTGCCGGCCTGCTGACCTGCATATCACAGACACCTACCAAAAGCCTTATTGTTAATGACTTGGAAAAAAATGTGTTTTTACTAAGATATTTTGTGAAGCTCAGGGACAAGGAGGAGGTTTCCTCCTGACTCCCTTTCCCAGGAGGGTGGCTCAGGCGCATCCTGCCCAGGCCCTGTCCTGGAGGCAGGATCGGGGAGGCAGAGGGCAGGCTCTGGGGTGCACCGAGCGGTTCCAGCCTTGCTGCACCAGGAGCTGCCGTTCACTTAACTGCCTACATCTGGAAAGGAGGAAATTAATAGTCCCCGCCCCACTGAGCTGTTGAGATGGCCCTGAGACAAGGCTTCTAAGCCATCAGCCGCCCTGGTCACCACGGAAGCTCCTTATCAGCAAATGTCATCACTCTGTTCCTTTTCTTTTCTTTCTTTTTGAAACAGAGTCTCACTCTGTCACCCAGGCTGGAGTGCAGTGGCAAGATCTCAGCTCACTGCAGCCTCCCCCTCCTGGGTTCAAGCAATTCTCCTGCCTCAGCCTCCAGAGTAGCTGAGATTACAGGTATGCACCACAACACCAGGCTAATTTTTGTATTTTTAGTAGTGACGGGGTTTCACTGTGTTGGCTAGGAACAAACTAGGAACAAACAAAAGGCTGGTCTCAAACTCCTGACGTTAGGTGATCTGCCCGCCTCGGCCTCCCAAAGTGCTGGGATTATGGGGTGAGCCACCGTGCCCGGCCACTCTGTCCTTTTTATCTAGTAGAGTTGGGTATGTCAGTCCAAGAAAAGCAACTTGGGGCATTTTTATTTGGGGGCAGGGGAGCTTCCCCTAAGACCAAGGCTGATATGCTCCAGTGAGAGGGGAGCAGGATATGGATGGACGCTGTGGAAGCTGCAGGCAGCAGAGCCCTCCCAGTGGGCGGTCCAGAAAGCAGTGGGACAGTGACACTTGGCCCAAGCTTGTGGGACGAGCTTTGATGTGGAAGATAAAGGTGGGGGACGTTCCAGATGGAGGTGGCCACAGGAGCGTGGAAACAGAGAGGCCAAGCATGGACTCGGATGGTGAACAGGGAATAGTCAGGGACACAGGTCAAGGTGTGTGAACAGAGAGTGTGTGGATGTGTGAGGGCCCCACTGCTGAGGCCCTCGGGACCTCCGGAGCCCAGGACAGCCCTGTCCTTGGGGCAGAGGTATAGAAGCAGCCCTTGCATCATCTGGGGCCTGACTGAGGTCTGCACTCCGGGAGCTGGACCACTGCCTTTTCCCCCTGGGCTTGGGTCCTCGCCTGGGGAACTCAGCTCTGCCTGGGAATTCCTTCCATGAGGGCTTTGCCTTGTTCTTGAAGATGCAATCTCCTCCCTCTGCGCAGTATAACTTCCCTTCCCTCATTGCACTCCTAATATGTATACCCCAAAGGCTGTTGTGTACAGAGTCACTTTTAATCCTGACCACATCCCTGCAAGGTTGTGTTGGATGAAGATACAGGTTCAGAAGAAACTCCTCCAAGGACATTCAGCAGGTAGATGCCGAAGGCAGAATTTGAACTAAAACCCCACTCCCTCCAAGCAGGGGCTCCCTTTTCCATGCAGCCTGCCCTAACCCCTTGGGCCAAGAATCCTCTGGCCTGCACCCCCTGGGCTGGGCTTCACCCCCATCATCTCTCCTCAAAACCCCATCGCCCCCCGCTCCTATGGCTGAACCTTGCTGGGCTGCACTCTGGGCCACACTGAAGCCCTGCCCTTGGTCTGCAGGACAGAACCTCCCAGGTTCTCCCAGGTTGTGTCTCAACCCCACCCCAGGACCCGACCTGACACCCTCCACCGGCCTGTCTTTTCTAAGGAACAGGGATTCTGTGGTTTTCCAATCATGGGCAGCCAGTGTCAAGTGTTTTTGCTCATCCCAGGGACTCGGGGCGCCGGAGCTGTTTTACCTGCAGGGGCCGGAGTAGCAAACATCTTGCAGACGTGGGCAGGTCCCGCACAAGGACAGATAGCCTTGCCCCCGATGCCCCAGTGACAGCTCCACTCTACAGCTGAAAAGACTAACGTTCAGGGCCACGGTGCCTGCCCCAGAGCCCACGGCCAGGAGGGGATGAGCATTCCCCTCCTGATTCCTCACTCTTCCCACTGTGTCCCAGAAGGAGTAAGACGCCCCACACTCCAGCCTGGCTCGGCAGCACCCTGTCTCCAGGCAAAGCAATGGACTGGGTGACTTCCCAAAGCTCCACCAAACACAGCGATTCCAAGAAGGGGCAAAGCCAGGGACAGGCACCCACGGGGTTAAGCAGTGGAAAAGTGGGAAGGGCGAGAGCTGGAAAATGACTCATCTCCCTGGAAAAAGCTGGGCCCCACATTCTATTTGCCCCAGCACCGTGAGATTGTACTTGGCTTGTGAGAGACAGGTCCCGACAGGACAGGCAGCTTCCCAAAGTGTTGGGGACCCAGAGGTACAGAGAATGCTTTACAGCTCTTCTGTTCTGCCATCGAGTAGCAATGGGCCTTTTCTCATTTTCCACCTCAGCTTCCAAGCACACCTGAGCTCCCCAAATGCACATCACAATTAAACCTGCAAAACGTTCTGAATTTAAGAGATGAAGGTGAGGAGAGAAAACTCTAGGATAAACTGAGTCCGTTCCCTTCTGGGTCAAGGACTCTTCACCGCTACTGTGAAGCTCGATGGCGCCCACTGCATCCTGGTCTGAGCAGCTATTCTGGGTCAGGCCATGTGGCAGCAGAGCTGAAAGCACTGCCCCTTCATGTCCCCGCTTCTGTGCGCGCCTGCTGCCTGCACCACCTCTTACTCCTTGGAGGTTCGTTGGTCACAGGCGCTGCCCTCCTGACAGATAAGTGACAGAATAGAACAGCGGTCCTACTTCATGCACCCAGGGGTCACAGTGACAGCACCGAACCCAGAGGGTGGCTGAGGAAATGGAGAGATGCAGAGAAGTGGCCTGGACAGCAAGTGCCACGTGAGGTCCTGGGTGGGGGGCAGTAGCAGTGAGAGGCTTCTCCGGGAGGCAGGGCTTGGGCTAGGATGGCCAGTGGTCATGAGCTGGGGCTAGGAGAGTGAGGGGAACCTTAGGATGGGGTGACCCCAATCATGAGAAACCACAGACAGGTTACACGGCATGCACATGTGTGCATGTGTGCACACGTGCATCTGTGTTTATGTGCATGCATTTGGGGGGCAGAAGGGTCTGTGGGTAGTGGGTGTGGGGAAGAGAAGGAGCTGAGAGTGACAGAAATGCTGCCCAGTTGAGGAGAGGATTCTGATGTCCCCTAGGTTGGAGACCTGAGAGGTACCTGTTTGGAAGATGTGAGTGTGTTGTTAGAATGGTGGATGTTGGGAGGAGGAAGCGTGGGACCTCCTCAGGGTCTATCAGAAAAATAATGTGGAGCTTTGGCCAATGAGGGGCAGGCCTACGAGGTCCTGCCTGTGGCCTTGGTGAGGATGGGGCTTCAGCCAGCCCAGCTGCCAGCTCGAGGCCTGTCCCTGGGTTGGAGGCCATGCAGCCACCAGGTCCTCCAAACATAGACCCAGAAAGGAGTGGCTGAGAGTCTGAGAGAGATGAGGGTCACTGTCAGTTGAGCTTGTTTCTTGTAGGGGACATGGCTGTGTGTGTCAGAGAGAGCCCAGGACTATCAGGATGCCCGGGTTCCTGAGGGAGGGTGTTTAGGCCAGCATGAGGGGTCTGGCTTTCTCTCTTCCAGATGTTTCTGCCTGAGGCCACACACTTCTCCAGTTAGAATGGCCTACCTTACTATACCTGGCTTCTCATGCCAGCTCTGTCCCCAACCAGCACAATGACCCAGGATGCCTATGTCTCTGGAGGCTCAGCCACCCCTTCCCAGCTCTGGGAGCCAAGGATTCGAGTGGCCCATGCTGTGGTTAGCAGCCACTGTACCCAGAAACCCTTGGTGTCCAAGGCTGTGACAGTCAGCCACTGGAGCCCGGTCGTTGTTTCCCGATTCTCCATGCCGTAGAAGCACAGGACTTTGGCACCAGGAGGGCCACACACCTGCTGCGTCTTAGCTCTGCCATGCTGTCTCTCCGTGTCACTGCAGCTTGTGTAGGGCAGCGCTCTCATGTGAGAGATAACAGCATAGAGGCCCAGAGAGGTTGTGCCCCTGCCTAAGGTCACACAGCAAGTCAATGCCAAGTTAGGCCTAGGAACCGGGTTCTCTGGTTTGCAGGCTCCATGGGCCTGAGAGCATAAGCCTTAGATCGCCACCTCCCTGCGCGGGGGTGGGCACAGGGCAGGGGCAGGGAGGGCAGCGTTCCGGCCTAATTAAGACGCTGTCGAGGAGCAGGAGACATGAGAGGCCCTGCTCGGAGATTAGTGCCTCTCCATAGATCATAGGCATGCCAAGGACATAATAAATAATCTGCCCAAAGGTTTTAAAGGTAAAAATCAGCAAACCATTAATAACGTCCCCAGCACCATACATCACCCTGAAATCTTCCCATTACGCTGCTCCCTGAGCCGATGTGCGTTTTCTTCGCTGTCCTTTTTGTGGGAGGAGGGGGGGTGGGGGGTGGGGTGAGGGAATTACAGTTGATTTTATTCTTTTTAAAAAATATTTTGCTTTAAATTCCAGGATACCTGTGCAGAACGTGCAGGTGTGTTACATAAGTATACATGTGCTGTGGTGGTTTGCTGCACCTGTCAACTGAGGGTTTAAGCCCCACACTTATTAGGTATTTGTCCTAGTGCTCTCCCTCCCCTTGCCCCCAACTCCCCGACAGGCGTGTGATGTTCCCTCCCTGTGCCTTTTTTCCCTCCCCTTTCTAGTGTGTTCCTCCGGAGCCTGGAAGCGCCTTCTGCGCAGCCTGCTGAGCCCAGACAGGGACGCAAAAGCCTTTCAGGGTTTATATCCCGTTTACACTCAGGCATGGTGGCAGCCACCGGGTGAGACAGGGGAGCTGCCCACTCGCTCTCTCAGCACTCCGGGCTCTGCTTCCACATTTCCTTCCAGGGAACAGGATGGAGTCTCAACCACCTCCTGCACCCCAGCTCTAAGCAGGCACAGTTCTGCCGCCTCTCAGAAACAGGAAGTTTAATTAATTAATGCAACAGGGCCCTGTTAAATAACAGCAGTGCTGATTGTGCATTTTCCATCCCTGGCTTGCCTGCCTTCAGTCAGGAGCCCCAAGACAGGAGCCCCAAGGCAGCCAGCAGGCACTGGGGTCCTGGTTCCCCACATTTGGGAGTCTGGATGCATTTATTTAGCATTTGCAGGTGACCTGTGGTGTGCAGCAAATTAAGAGCTGGGGAAGGAGTGAGGAAGATCAAGGAGGGAGCAGCTAGAACAGTGACCCAGGCTGGGCCAGTCCCTTCCTGGCAGGTAGCGCTATGTGTGGGTGACTCGCCCTGCCATGCAGGGTGGCGTGGGGGTGTGGCAGTGCAGCAGCAGAACCAGGGCCTGCACCGGGGTCTCCTCTCCAGCACAGGGGGTGAGACTTTGACCGAGTCACACCCTTTTGGCCTGAACCTCCTCAGCGGCACAGCAGGTGACTTATTAGACGATTCTGTGCAGTTCTTTGCAGGTCCTGGGCCTCGCTCCTTGGTTAATTCCTTGAAGGAGACGCGGATTGAGAAGTTCCTAAACACTGCCGCGGTGAAAGTGGCCTCTGTGACGAAGAATCGAGGCTGAAGACAGAATCCCGTACTCGCCAATTATTGGCTTCTAGGAAGACTCCCTAGGGGACCGTTGTAGGGGGACCTTCCTGGCCACTTGGGGAGGGGGTTCTGGTGTCAGCTCTTTTGTAATAAGCTGGATGACCTTGAACCTTGAACCAGCTCCTTCACCCTTCTGGGCCTGTTTCCTCACCTATGACATTGCTAAAGTCCTTTTCCGCTCTGAAACACAGGGCTGAGTCACCCCTAAATTTCCACAACACTCTCTGGATTAGAACCAAAGCCATGTGCTGGACTCGAGTCGTCCTCATTTAGAGCCTGGGCTCCACCAGCCTCAGCCTTTTGCTCCTTTTTGTTTTTTGAGACAGGGTCTCACTCTGTCACCTAGACTGGAGTTCAGTGGCACAATCACAGCTCACTGCAGCCTCTACCTCCCAGGCTCGGATGATCCTCCCACTTTAGCCTCCTGAGTACCTGGGACTACAGGTGTGCACCACCACTCCCGGCTAATTTTTTGTTTTTTCTTTCTTGGGGTAGAGATGCAGTCTCACCATGTTGCTCAGGGTGGTCTTGAACCTCTGGGCTCAGGGAATCTGCCCTCCTCGGCCTCCCAAAGTTCTGGCATGACAGGTATGAGCCACTGACACCCAGCCCCTGCCTCAGGGTTTTTCAACCATGGCTAAGACATGACATTCTCCACGACTCAGGGTTCCATTGGCCTCCCCTCCCCAGCTCCACAGAGACAGATCAGAGGAACCCGGCAGACGACACCTCACGGGTGAGTTGCCCTATACGTTTTACAAAGCCCAGCTGGGTTTCCTCTGTCCCTCAACATGGCCCATGAAGAGCCAAGGCCAGGCTTGCTAGACCCATTGGACGGATGAGAAAACTGATGCAGAAAGATCAATGGGAGACTCGGAGAGCTCCTCCAGGGGAAGGGTCTCTTGTGGGGAGAATCCGGAGACTGGCAGAGCACGAGAGTCAGCAGAGACGGGGGGTGTGGGCTTCTCTCTCCCCTGGCAGGCACCCCTGAAAGCCCACATCCTCCTGAGGCTGGTGGGACTTCCAGAACCAGATCTTCCAGCCAGCCATTGTCCTGCCTCCATCTAGCCCAGGGTCCCCAGTAGCACATCTATAGGTCCTGAAGGTGCAGCGGGTGGACCCCGTCACGCCTTCTTCCGTGCCTGCAGTTTGCCCCTCTGCCACTCTCTGCTCATGAAGGGCATGACTCAGGGCAAGTTCCTAATGTCTCTGCGCCTCAGTTTACACGTTGGCCTCCCACCTACCTCTGTGGTTGTGGGAATTCAGATGGTACAGACACATCATCGTGACTATCTAATCAGTTAGTTATTGTGACAGGCTGACACTGGCTTCAACGGTTTTGAAAGCTGCTGCTGCTCAGCCAGGAACAAGAAAGCACATTCACACTGGGGTGGGGGTGGAGTAAATGGGGAAAGGCTCCTTGAAGAAAGAGGAAAAGCTGGGGTGGGGGAGATTCCAGGGCAGGGAACAGAAGTGTCCACAGTGCAGAGGCTTGGAAGACGGCCAGGGTCCAGCTTGGCCGGATCCCAGGTGTGGGGGGAGCGGGAAGAATTTGGCTCATGCTGGCCCCTGGAAGCCAGGCCTCACTCCCCGCCCAGACACTAATTCTGATGATGTAAAGCACTTTGCCACCCGGCTGTCCTGAGATTCTCTGGCTTCACCACACCCCCACCGCCACCCAGCTCCCTGTCACTGTGACAGGCCTTCGGTCCCTCTCAGGCCCTGATGGATGGCCCCCATGCTGGGTGTCATACATCTCCGTCTTCCCTAGAAGCTGTGACACAAGTAATTGGTGTCATCACTGTTGATTGCATGCCAAGTGCTGACAAAACAGACCGTAATAGGAGCTCTGGAGCAATGGCCTTGATTGTGTTGGGGAGGGGCCTGCTGGGAACTGGCCCAGTGTGGTCCCCCTGCGTACCTGAGGGAGAGGCAGTGGCCCATTGGACCAGGGCAGCAAATGCAAAGGTCTCCTGGTCCCCACCCGGAGAAGGTGCTAGAATCCCTCTGAACTGCGCAGCTCTGTGCCGGGGACCCATGACTGGCCCCGGGGCAGCACCTGGCATAGAACATGCACCTGACCAACCCGGGCAGAGGCCTATGGGCCCCCTAGGGGTGAAGTCGGAGGCCTCAAGAGCTGCCCTCCCTGGCTCTTGCCAGCTGAGCCTGCTGTTCCCCTTCACAGCTGATGCTTTGAGGTGACTGCAGGTGTCCGCCAGGGGAGTTTCTGGGGACTGGGGTCGGCGGGTGAAGACAGGTGACCCACCACATGACAAGGTGCACTCTCATCAGGCCAGACCTTGGCCTCCTGCCCTCCAGGGTGGAGACAGGCTGGATGGCCTCTCAGACGCCTTGCTTTTCACAAGCGGGTGGCAGCCCCACCCAGCACACAGGGCTCAGCAGGGAGGTCTGCAAGGACCAGGAGCGCGCATGGCCAGAGGAATGGCTCCAGCTCTGACTACCTGACATCCAGCCAGGGCCCACTGAGGAACGGGCAGGCTGAGGACTGCGGGGATCTCTCTAGACGCAGGCAGTCTGCCCCAACCTGAAGCCACACAGCAGAGGGCTGGACACGTGGATAGTAGACAGTGGCCTCTGTCTCTGTTCCTGACCGGCCCTCCCTGTGCTACCCCTGCCTATCATTGAGAGAAGCTCCCAGAGTCAGCCCTGGGAGGGACAGGCTGTGGTCACAGTGAGACCCTGGGGCAGGTGTTCACGGGTTTACACCATGTCCTCTGCAGGAGGACCTTGCCTGAGAAGTTCCTTTGGTTTTAGTATCAGAAAAGAACACCTGGACTTCCTCCTCCCGTACAGCCATGACGGGCTGTGGTTTTCTTTCCTGCTATGTTAGCAGCTGACCTGGCCGTGCTGGCTTCATGGTGTGGCCTTCGTGAACTTGGCCTCACTCCTGGCTCCATTTTACCTTCCTTCCGTGTTTCTTTTCCCCTCAACTTTGTTCCTTATTAATGTATTTTATCCCATTATACTGTTTGCATCTTATATGATGCTCTAAGGCCTTTTCAGTATAAGGTGGAGCTGGGGAGTGAACCCACAGACGTGGTCTCAACCCCAGCCCTGTGCATGCTGCAGAGGAAAGGGGCTTAGCCTTCGCTCCCTGGGCACCCCTGGTGAGGATTTCCATTCCGGTTAGGAGGGTGGAATTATAGATGCCACTCACATCCACCCCTACTCACACCCCTACTGCGTGCCATGAGCCATAGAAAGAGCGTGCCACCCTCCTGCCATCTCAGCCACCAGCCGGCTCAAGGCAGAGACAGCTGCTCTTGGGGACCATTTCAGCAGCACCTGCAAGGCATGTGGCCATCTCCACAATATGGTGTGATGTTGGGCCAAGCCTTGAGTGATTTTGTCTCCCTGCTGCTCCAGTGGCCAGCCTACCTGAGTGACCGGCAGGCCTACCTGGGCGTCCTGTGTGGACACAGATGCTCTCACGGGCTGGGAGTGAGAAGGCCTCCTGCTGGGTGTTGGAGGGGCAGGAGAGTGACAGAATGAGAGGTTTCTGGATCACCTGCGGTCAGAACTGGGGCCATCCTGGGAGCCACTTGCTCCTCACTCTGACAGGCAACCTGCCCTCCTGCACATGGAGGGCAGGAAAGGCCCATCTCAGGGGCAGGAGCCCTGTCTGCACCTGCCCCACCCACAGGGATGTGTGGCTGCCTCCCTGGGGAGTGGAGCCTGGGGCGTCCCCCAAGCGCCCACCACAGCGCAGTCTCCAGCCTGGCCCCTGGGACCTGCGAGTCCTTCCTCGCTCCCGCTGGCCTGGGAGAGTCCTGCCGCCGGCTCATTGTCCTGCTCCTGCCACTTTTCCTCTGCGGCATTGTTCCCGTTATCAGCGTCCTACACCCTGCAGCGGTTGTACAGGAAAGCCAGGCTGCCGCTGAGGCTGCCGCTGGGGCTGTCGCCGAGGCTGCACGGATGGCCCAGGTGTCCTGCTGGCGGGGGCAGCCACACAGGCAGTCTCACAGGCCTTTCCCTGAGTCCCGGCCATCTGGTGTGCTGGGCAGTGGGGTACTGAACACATGGCTGTGCTCTCTGTGTGGAATCCTGACCTCAGTGCTCAGGGTGGGGGAAAGGAGACTCCGGCCCAGGCACCCGCTTTCCAGCTATGATGTTGGGAGCTGTGTGCCTTGCCCCCAAGTCTGTCTGTTGAGTTGATGCCCTGCACAGGTTGGAATCTCTGTGCCTCAGTTTCCCTCTCTGTTAAGCACAGGCCTGTTGCTTTATTGAAAGGACCAAAGAAGGCCGAGGAAATGCGAGTCTTTGTGGACTGTCCATCAGACAAGAGGGACAGACGAGGGCGGCTCGGTTCAAGTGGCCTGTAGCATCCACTATTCCTTGCCCTTTCTGAAGTGAGGGGTTTAGATTGGAGCGGGCCTGGTATGGAAGCTCCTCCAAGGATTTTTGGGGAAAACGGGCTGGGGTAAGGGAAAAGGAACTCCACTTTTGGTCTGTGCTGGACTAGAATATTCTAGGAGCCTCACGAAGAGAGTGGTAATGACTTAGCAAATAAAAAATACAAGACACCTGGTTAAAGTTGAATTTCCAGATAAGCAAAGACCACTTTTAAAAATATATGCATATTCCGTGCAATATTTGGTGGAGGCATACTAACAAATTGTTCTTTATCTGGAATTCAAATTTAATTGGGAGTTCTGTATTTTCTTGGGCAACCCTATTCTAAGACCCCCGTGTAGGGTCTCGAACGCTGCAGGGAGGTCTTGGGGATGTTCTGGCAGAAGGAGGTGGGCGGGGAGTCTGTTCCTCCCTGGAGTTTCTCCCCTGCATCCTTCCCTGGGCTTTGTAGGGGAGACCTGAGGGCCAGGCTGGTTCTCTGGGGCTCAGGGGATGCTCCGAGTCTGATGCCCCCGGTACAGCCAGAGGCAGACGTTCAGGCCCAGGCACCTTTGCTGTCTTCTTAGATGGGGCCACTGGGTCAGGGGGCACTGGGTGCAGGAGGGAAAGCCGCCTGGTGGCCCCGCTGGTCCCGGACGTATCCCTGGAGCCGTCTCCAGTTCTGTCCCTGCAGGCGGCTGTGTGTCGCTCTCTGCTGGCGAGTGCGGATACGAGCGGGCTTCGTCCCCCCAGGACAACCTGGATGGCAGCTTTTCTGTGAAGAAAAATCCACCCTCATGAATCTTGGTTACTGAAAAAGCCCATTTTCTTCCCTCTAGCCAAGCAGGAACTCTGAGATATCAAAATATAAAGCCCATTCGTTTTGTGTTGCAGAAGGAGGAAACTCAGACACTTCTAGAAACAAAAACGTACCCAACAGGCTGGGAAGTAAGGCCTCTCAGCCATGACAAGGATGGAAGCACCAGACCCGGATGGGCAGACTGAGGGGACCTTCTGGCTGCTGGCGACCCAGCTGGGCAGGGCAGGACGCCCTCTCCCGAAACCGCCAAGTGACCAGCGCTCTCAGGATGAAGCTCCCCGACGCTGCCCGGCAGGCCCGAGGGCACCAGCCCTGCAGAGAAGTCGGGGCGTGCGAGGAGACGGCGGCGACTCCAGCTGCAGAACGCCTTCCCGCCGTGTGCTGCATGCCGGAACGGGAGACGCTTCTTCACCGTCAAGACAGCCGCAGTCTGGGCCTGGCGCAGTGGCTCACACCGGTAATCCCAGCACTTCGGAAGGCCAAGGCGGGAGGATCACCAGCGGTCAGGAGTTCGAGACCAGACTGGTCAACACGAGAAACCCCGTCTCTACTAAAAATACAAAATTCAGCCAGGCGTGGTGGCGCATGCCTGTAATCCCAGCTACTCGGGAGGCTGAGACATGAGAATCTCTTGCACCTTGGAGGCAGAGGTTGCAGTGAGCCGAGATGGCGCCACTGCACTGCGGTCTGGGTGACAGAGCTAAGACTCCATCTCAAAAAAACAAGCAAAAAGACAGCTACAATCTGATTGAGAAAGTGGCTCGGTTGTCAGCACGAGCCATGCAACTGAAAGGATGTGCTACACACACAGGGCAGACCCAGGGTTTGTGGTGGCCAGCAACCTCGACACTGGGAGAAGCAGAGTCCAAGACAGGGAATGCATAATTAGGCTCAGGAGTTCATATTGATCAGGCATGAAGAAGTTCTATCACAACAAATAACAGATTTTAAAATAGGTTTTATATTTTAGAGCAGTTTTAGGTTCACAGTAAAATTGAGCAGAAGGTACTGAGAATCTCCATATATACCCCCACCCACACACACAGCCTCCCCCACCATCATCACCATGCTCCTACCCCAGAGTGGTGCATTTGTTACAATCAATTAACCTACATTGACATTTCATCATCACCCAGAGTCCATACGTTACATTAGGGTGCTCCCTTGGTGTTGAACTTTCTGTGAATTTTGGCAAATGTATAATGACCTGTACCCACTGATTACATTATAATACAGAGGCATTTCACTACCCTAAAAATCCTCTGTGCTCAGCTTGTTCATCCTGCCTCCCCGCAACCCCTGGCAACCACTGAGCTTTGTACTGTCTCTATAGTTTTGCCCAAATAGTGCATTTTTAAAAGCTAAAAAACTCCACAAATATCACAAAACCAGAAAAATTATCCTTACAGCCTTCTGGGTCTGCACATTTCAAATCTTCTTTCTCTTCCACTGGATATGCACTGAAGCCCTAAGGCATGTTCCCGCAGAGGCCCCGTGACCAGCCTTGTACCTTCACCTTGTGGCACTGGTGGGTCCCCAGCGAGTGTCTGCAGGCCATGTCTACACCAGGACAGTTCACCATTCTACAGAAATGACTGAGATAGATTAGATAGCTAGATAGATGGTTAGATCAATAGATAGACGGATAGATGAGGGATACATGGATACATAGATGGATGGATGGATGGTCAGATTAGATCCCATTAAACCCGCCTAAATAAGTCTTCGACTCAACATCCCCTCAGGCAGATTTCAAAAATGTCCTTGGCCACTCCAATGCCACCCAATGATAGGGCAAGTACGATGGAAGGGAAGTCAGAGGGACAACAAGCAACAGTCTTCACCAATTTGTGATGAAATTTACTGTTGCAAATTTCATGAACAAATGGCTGTCAGAACACGTTGCTAGGGCGCTTTGCGTCTTCGCCTCTGCTAGCTTTACCCACAAACCTCCCACACTACACCTTACACGAAGGCCAAACCTCAACACAAATAATGTTAACATTAGCCACAAAGAAATGGCTAATATTGAAAGAATTATCAGCATTTCAAGTGTTTTAGGGACATTTTTCCAAGAAGCATAGCCTGGTAAGAGTGACTCTGATTTTTGCATGTGTTTATAGAAACCAGGCTTCCTACTTGTAAGCCCAATAAATAATCAAATGCTCTTTATTTACCATTTATAAGATCAAGCTTTATCCTGAACTCTCAGACAATGTTACATTGAATCTGCCAATGTTTAAATTAGGCCCAATTTGTCCTGTTCCAGCCCTACCCTGTCCTCCACCCTAGAGACGTTAACATGGTAGCTAATGCCCGGTAAACAAGAATAATAGAGGGAAGGCATTTTGGGGAAGTAATCTGATCTGCTGCAATGTGAACCTGAGGTTCAAAGTCAGTGGAACAGAACAGGAGGAAATGGAACACAATGGGTGCAGGTTGGTTGAAGGGTTTCTCGATAGGGAGGATCTGCTGTACCCACACCGAGTTCCTGAGTAAGGCAGGAGAGGTCTTTGTGAACGTACAGGCTTCTCATCTATCGGGTTAGGTGGACTTGGTTTGGGAGAGACTGGGGAGCTGGTCAGTCAGATGTCCACTCTTAAGATGTTAGAACGCTAACTTTCTCTTGGCCTAGGTTCATGCCTGGATTTTAAGCAAACAATGCCCTCTACTGCTAAACAGCTAGCATGACAACTGAGAGGGCTGCACAGCTTTCCCACGGGAGCTCTGTCTGCAGGGAACCCTCCAAGGCAAGTGGAGCAAGGTGCACATGAGAGTTTGATCCTTAAGACACGGAGCACCTTCCGCGAAAGCAGAGGTTTCCATCTCAGCAACGTATTTAGGTTGAAACATCGGGGAGAGTTTTGACTACATGGCTCTTAGACCTGTGTCAGCACCAGGATGCAAGACGATCCGAATTTGGTTGGATAATTTAAAAAGCAAAGCAAAACACTTTTCTGCCTGTTTAGAGCTAATGGATTATTCAAGCACACCTATCTCTCCAGGACCTCCAATTTTACGTAATTTAAGAGAGGTGAAGGCACGGACGTCTGTGCTTTATGTAACTTGAATGTCTCCCTGGGAAACCTGAATTTTCTTTGAAAGACACTTGGAGCTACAATGTACACGGTAATTTAAAATAACCCGGGCTCGGTCATTGGTGACAAAGGCCCTGTGTCCATGTTCTCTGGCTTCCTTGGTTCCCTGGGTGGCAGAGTGTCACTCCCTTCTCAGCTGGGCTTTTCAGACGAATGCTTCCTCTCTCTTTGGCCCCTCTCTATAGGCCAAGGGAGCAGGCCAGCCTCCTTTGACCTCAAGCACTTTGCTTGACATGCTCAGTCTCATTCTTCTTTCCTGCAAAATGGATTGAACTAGATGATGGCTGTAGTATCTTCCAGCTCCCTCTGAGAACCAACAGTCCCACTTCTTTCTCCCCCAGGCTTCCACCAGCCTCCTTCTGGGTAGACCAGTCACCTCACTGCAAAGGGGAGAAAGGGTCCTAGTAGTGGATGTCTAATGCCAGGTAGCCTCTGCAATCTGGGACACTACTACCCTCTGTATAATCTGTGTGTTAACATCCGAGTAGAGTAGCTCTCTCCCCCTCCCCATATGAGAATGAATGGTGTTAAGGAATGGCCTCCATGCTGTGGAAGACAGGTACATCTCACACCTCCACTTAATCCCTGTGGGTGAGTTGACAAGTTGTTTCACTGACTTAAATGGTTACATCGGGCAAAAATGCCAAAACTCACCCGAGTTTATGATATTTTCAAGTCTTAAAAGTAGCAGGGGGGGTCATACCCCAAGAATTCAGGTTTCTTTTCTTTCTTTCTTTCTTTTTTTTTTTTTGAGATGGAGTTTTGCTCTGTCACCCAGGCTGGAGTGCAGTGGCGCGATCTCAGCTCACTGCAACCTCCGCCTTCCCTGGTTCAAGCAGTTCTCTGCCTCAGCCTCCCCAGTAGCTGGGATTACAGGTGCTCACCACCACCCCAGGCTAATGTTTTGTATTTTTAGTAGAGACAGGGTTTCATCATGTTGGCCAGGCTGATCTTGAACTCCTGACCTTGTGATCCACCCACCTCGGCCTCCCAAAGTGCTGGGATTACAGGTGTGAGCTACTGCACCCAGCCCAGGCTTATTTTCTATCTAGACTTGCACCCCAAGGGACTGCATGCTCAGTTAGGCAATTGGGTGCCTGTCCTGTGCCAGTTACTAGGCTGGGAGGCCTGCACACACCAAGAGCGCCCGGCCAACTCTAGTTACCCACCCGCCGGGTGCACCAAGCCTCTGTCCTGAAGCAGGCAGCTCTTTGTGGAGATCAGACTCTTCCAGTCATGCTCCATTTGTTTCTCCTCTAAGCTCCTTGGCAGCTAAGGATGGGAGGAGAGAGCCAGATAAAAATCAAAAAGGAATCCATGCAATTTAACCAGGTGCCTGGAGAGCTTCTGGGAAACTCCCAGGAGCATGGAACCACCCAGAAGGTAATAAATAATAGTGACAGAAACCAGCGCCGAATGTCTCCCCTTTCATCTTCTGTTTCCCCATAGGGTCTTGGAGCCTGGGTTCAACGCTGACTTGGGAGTTTTGTTCTACTGTTTGACTGTGCCTCGGTATGAAAACAAGAACTCCAACTTCCTCTGACTGCACGGTGACCCTGGGAGGACTAAAGAGAGACTCCCCAGGGGTAGGGTCCTGCTGGTCCCCACCCCCTCCCACCCTAGTAGGTCTCTGTCTGGGGAATCGTGGCACCCTGATCTGTGCTCAGGTTCAAGTGGAGAACTTGGAAGGTGACAAGCCAGACTTCATAGCTTGTTAAACTCACATGCGCATGCGCGTGCGCGCACACACACACACACACACACACACACACGCACACACACAACCACACACACCCTCTCACTGTAAATACAGGATTCAGCCTATAAAAGAAACAATGAGAGCTGGATTCAATGAGGCTCCCCCAGCAAATGGAGTGTTTAGGGTTTTGTTGGCATTCTATTGTGTAGACTAGAGTTCCTTAATACAGTGAGACAGTGAGCAGCTTCCTGTTATGGAAACAGTCAAACCCTGACATTCAGCAAGTCAATCTATACAGCAACTGGATAAACAACCAAGATAATCATCAGCCATCATCGGCACAATAGCCAAAATGGTATTGCTTGGGGACAAGGGGCTGGCTCAGACCCAAGCAATTCAGATGAATACAAGCCATCTCCTGGCCAACAGGACCATTCATTGTGCCCGGGATTGTGCACGCCGCCCTGTACGCCGGGCGGGAGTGTGCATGCCCAGATCCAGATGCTGTTTATAGGCCTGTGCCCTGGGAGCCCTGTGTCTGGCTTTCTGGGTGACCTTCTGAAGGCCTGTGTAGGGCACTGGGTTGGGACAGGTGTCCCATCTTTGCCAGCACTGAGATTGGAGACAAGACTCTAGGTCCCATCAGTTGTGGGGTGAGCTTGGCCAGGCCAGGCCTTGAATGCAGTTCTTAGCTTCCGCATCTGCAGAAGGAGCACCCTAACGATGTGTCCAACTCTTCATCTTTCTTTCCTCTGAGGGCTGCACACATAGCCGCGCCTTTGACTAGAGAAGAAAGGATGGCCGGGGACGCTTTATTTTAGGAAGTGTCTGAACTCCGGACTTGGCCCTTTCCCAGTTGCTGAGCTTGTTACTGGAAAGGGGTCTGGATCCAGACCCCAAGAGAGGGTTCTTGGATCTCATACAAGAAAGAATTCAGGGCAAGTCCATACAGTGAAGTGAAGGCAAGTTTATTAAGAACATCAAAGAATAAAAGAATGTCTGCGCCATAGACACAGACCCCAGGACTTCTGCTTGCCCCTTTTTATGATTGTTTCTTGATAATATGCTGAACAAGGGGTGGATTGTTCATGCCTCCCCTTTTTAGACCAGATAGGGTAACTTCCCGACGTTGCCATGGCATTTGTAAACTGTCATGGCGCTGGTAGGAGTGTAGCAGTGAGGATGACCACAGGTCACTCTCGTGGCCATCTTGGTTTCAGTGGGTTTTGGCTGACTCCTTCACTGCAACCTGTCTTATCAGCAGGGTATTTGCGACCTGTATCTTGTGCCAACCGCCTGTCTCATCCTGTGACTAAGAATGCTTTAACCTCCTGGGAATGCAGCCTGGTAGGTCTCAGCCTCATTTTACCCAACCCCTACTCAAGATGGAGTTGCTCTGCTTCAAATGCCTCGGACAGGCTGAGTGCAGCGAGACCCATCTCCTGTCCTCCAAACTGTGCCGTCTGACACTGAGAGAGTCCTGGTCCCTGATAAGCCCTTAGTCAA
This sequence comes from Rhinopithecus bieti, assembly GCF_001698545.2. Taxonomy (NCBI): domain Eukaryota; kingdom Metazoa; phylum Chordata; class Mammalia; order Primates; family Cercopithecidae; genus Rhinopithecus; species Rhinopithecus bieti. Next base: position 1,466,757 of record NW_016807741.1, read on the forward strand.
CACATGTCCAGCTGGTTAATCTGCCCTTGGCATCAGATTCACACCAAGAATGACACAATCCCTCTACCTCAGTGGTATCACTGATCACCCATGTGTTCTGACCTGGAGGGTCTGAGAAGATCTTACAACCCCCGAATCTTTTCTTTAGCTACCAACATCTGTCTGAAAGGAAGTGGCCAGCATTTGACTCTTTGGGCTAAACCAAAGGTTGGGGTGCATTGCAAGTTGGAGCATAGTATCAGGAAAGCCCTGTTGGGGTGGACATAAGCCTGTGAGGGAGATGTAGGGCCTCAATCTCTTTGGGAAGAGACAACAGGTGTCAGACAGGGCCTGGGGAGTCAGAGGGCCTGGGTAGGACATTGTAGGGGCAGGAGGGACAGAGGAGGCTGGCCTGGGGTCTGGGAAACTCTCGGAATTATTCAGAGGACAGAGGGGAGAATCAGTCTGTGAGTGCTTGCCTGTAGCATTAAATTCTGAAATCTAAGCACAAAAGAGTGCACTAATACATTTTTTTTTCCAGGTATAAATACAACTTTACTCAGTCTCTATTTTTCTTCTACACATGACAGATGCCATTCAAATTATGAAACAAACAAAATTGTCAGTATATAATGCAATCAACAGAACCAGACTCAGAGATGGTCCAGATGTTGCAGCTATCATACAGCAACTTTAAAAGTAACTATAATTACTATATTAAAAGATATACCAGAAAAGGTATGCAACATGCATGATGGTGAATTTCGGCAGAGAGATAGAAAGTACAGAAAAGAGTTAAATAAAATGCTCAAAATACAAAATAATCAGATACAAAGGATTAGTATTAGAGGCCCATGGATCCCTATCCAAAGTTTAGTTCCGATGTGAGTGGACTAATAATACATTTTGAGTGTTCAAGGGGCAGGGATTCGCTTTTGAGAGCTAGTATACATCTCAGAGATGACTCCAGGCTAAATGCTAAGGCTCAGAGGGAG